>NC_088793.1:137452926-137755956 GCF_011386835.1 Chrysemys picta bellii | reverse complement strand
CTTGTGTAGTGAGTAAAGCAGAAGACTGGAAGTTCTCATTCCAGCTCCACCACCCACTTCTTATGTGGCCTCGGACAAGGCTCTTAACCTCTCTCCCTCACTTTACCCATATGTAGTATGGGTTTGCTCATCATATCAAAGTCACAAGGGCTTTAAAAGCTCGTTTAATGTTTGTAAAGTGCTTTGAAATCTTTGTTTAAGGTGCTATAGAGAATACCTTGCAATTGTATTTTAATTGTTTCATAAGGTAGTTCAGATAGAATAAACCTTTAACTTCCCTTGAACCAAACCTTTTTGAATTTCAAAGAGGAGGCATTAATGCTTCAACTAATATTCGTTTCTGATTACATCTGAGTAGAGGCTACAGAAAAGCAATAGACCGCTAATCAGTATCTCTTCTGCAGACCTTCAGCATGAACTTCCCCCTTTATGTAGGCCATCAGCATTGTGATAATACATCATAGTGATGGAGGATAGTCACTAGGATCCTTTTACTGAAACACACACAAAAAAAAAGTACAAGTCTGCAGTGCTGCTCTTTAAACATCACCATTTACTTAGGAGAAAGAAGTATCTAGTATAAAAGAAGATCCATTATCATACTGCAATTCAAAAAATGATAACACTTGGTAGCAGGTACAAATCTTCATGACTGTATGTCTGCGGGGAAATAGTTCTGTAGGAGATTTCATTCATAGTTAAGAGCAAGATGGAACCCTGAAAAAAGTTGAAAGGCTCAGTGTTTTCTAAAAATTAATCTGATCACTTGGGTACCATCCATCTCTTAACGGTCTGAATCTCATTTGTAGCCATCCCCGTCTCTCTCTCTTTATGCTGTACTGGTGGATTACTGGTACCAAATAACTTTATTCTGGTTTTTGTCCTTAAAAATGATAAAGGGGACCCCCGACATTTGAATATTTTGGAATATACTTCATATATTCATACTTCGGGAAGTTTGCCAACATCAAACCTCTGAATCTTTTAAGTATCATGAATCCTGATTCTTCATTCTCTCCTAATGTAAATTCAGTGCAACACTGAGTTTAGTAAAATAAGTCTGATCTGAAACTAAATGAAGCAAAAGGAAAACCTAGATCCTTGAATCCCAAACAGAACCAATTTCAGACATACCAGACAGTGATTTATCTTCTCCCAATTCCTTGTTGAAAAAATAATATAGCTTCTTCTAAACATCCCCTTCGTTGTTAATACAAAACACACAGCTATTCACACATGTCTCCAAAGCCATTAACCTGTCTGTTCTTTGTACAGAAAAGGAACAAAACAAAAATGGAAATAAGAACCCTTCAGAATCTTTACAGGTCATCTTGAATCTCCTAAAACAAAGTCATAATACCAGCTATGTATTTCAGTTAAGGAATAAGTAGTGCATTGACCTTTAATAATTGAGTGTGACCTGATCTTAATTAAAAACCTACTTGGTTCTATTGGACCTGCAAGGCTTGATAGTGTAGAGGTAAAACCATCTGCACTTGCACTACCTACCAGTGTAGACCCAACGTAGTAAAACAGGTAGCATTTTTCAAGTCTAGATAAGCCTTTACAGCTCCAGAGACTTTCGACCAATCAAAAAGAAAAGTATGACTAAGCATGCAGAACTGTTGTTTCCTAGATGCTTTTGGAGGTTTGATGTAAATCAGTGATCAAATGTGCAGACATCATCAAAAGGGGATGAAAACATAGGTGTAGAGAGGTAAAATGCAAAATAATGGGAGGATGCTGGAGGAGGAACCGCAGGCAATAAAGGGAGGTTTTATATTAATTGTCAATTCTCCTATCCAGGGAGAGGAAATGAACAGCATAGACACACAATGTGAATGTGACCATAGAACTGTACCTCTCACATGAAAGAGAATCTAATTTCCTCTTGTCTGTTTAATACTGCCCTGATATCGCTTTCCGTTGTAATCAAACTCTTTAGTAGTTTCTGAAAGGAAAGTGTTGCATCTGTATTGGGACACTAGTAGTCAATATCTAGGGTCCATGGGAGGATTTTGACCTTAAGAAATGCTCCAAATCATGATAAAGGATGAGAACTGCTGCAGTCTACTACCAATTAACACTAATAAATGCTTCGGAGACTAGCTCTTGGGGAGTTGGTGGGGCTTAGGATTTTTTCTGCAGATTTATTGCTGTACCTCTAGCTAGATTATGTGGATAACGCCAGAAGCAACCCATACTATCTCCTACTATTGTTTTCTTACTGTCCTTTCCCTGCTCTAATATTACTTTGATTTATGTAATGTTTGTGTAAATCTGGAGTCTTACATTGCTTCCTGCCCTTAACCCAAGATTTTAAAAAGAATGATGTTACTTCTGCTGTGAAGTGGGTGGCTCCTTTACAAGCTGGTTTGATAAGGACACAGTAATTTATTATGTCTTCCGATTATATCTTGGGTACCTCCACTTGACTGAAACAGTAACATGAGCAACTTTCATGGAATAGACAGGAAATGCACATAAATGTGGGGTGGTTTTTAAAAGATTTTCTTCTTAAAATTGATTTTTGCTATTTTAAAATATTTGTTTGTCAGTATCCTTTGTTGTTGTTCAGAGAATCACCCCGTCCCTTGTTTAAGCTAAACAGCCAAATGTGTTTATAATGGGCCAATTCCCACTGGATAGCTTACATTGTGACAGACAAGACTGGGAATAGTTCAGGTAATGCTGTGTGCAGAAGGCTTTAGCATAGCACACTGCAGGAATGAAGGTGCAAAGCCCAAAGCAGCAGGAGAAGAGAGGGAATGAAAAAGGGGGGAATATGAGTAGGGGAATATGAAAGCAGAGATGTAGGTTGGGTACATTTATGTAGGACCTTGAAAATAAGGACAGGAACATAAATTTGGAAAAGGAAGCAATCAAAGGGATAGAAAGATTGGAATGGTGGGAAAGAAAGAGGACTCTAGCAACTCCAGCCTGGAGAGGTGAAGGTTACCCTTCGCATGGTGAGAAATGATGAATTGTGCTGCAGAGTGGGGATAAGGAAAAAAAAAAAAAAAGGTGGGCCTGGGTGATATAAAATAGGAAGAAGTGACAGGATCTTAAACAACTAGATATAGGAAAAATAGGTGAAGAAATTAGTTTTTAAAGATAGCTTGAGATATTACTGGGACGTTGCTCAGAATTTGAGTTGCTGGTGGGACATGATCGGACCAACAATGTGTGTCTGTGAGGGGAAGAGAGAGAGAGAGAGAGAGATGGGAGTGTCAGAATAGAAGTGGTGATTAAAGATGGAGGACCAGAAGAGGTCTGCTACAGTGAAAATGGAAAGATTAGAGATTAAGTGAGAGGTTCCTGGATGGAGCCGCTATTAGCACATATTAAATCAAAGAGTTAGGTTTTCAGTAACATCTTTAAATAGAGATTTTGAAAATGGCCTAAAACAAAGAATACAGACTTGAGCTGTTCCGCGTGTGTGTGTGTGCGCTGCACAGTTACAATGTGTGCTGCATTAACCCTTTTGAAGTCTTGTTTGATAAAGGGTTTTGTTTGTTTTTACACATGAATACAAGAATGTAATACAATGTTTGCTTATTTGTCCCTGAAAATTTACAATTATTATTCTTTTTAAAATGTAGACTGTCAGATAAGTAACATGCTTCTTGCACTATGAAATTGTGCATCAGTATTCCTGATCTGGAAAAAAGAATAGTTTGCATAATGCGTCTCTTGTTGAAACTGTCGGGTGTTCTATAAAAATAAAATGGTCCAGTTGATTCTGGAGAAACTCAACATTAGTTCCTTTTTATATATTATATGGACATTTATGGTATCATGGAGCTGTGACTGAAGAATATAGAAAGTACAAGCTTACTAAACTAAACATTTTTTTTTCCTCTTAGGTTCAGACATTGTTCAGTGGTTAACGAAGAATTTAGCTATAGAAGACCCAGGTAAATTGTTTTTCTGTATTAAAAAGTTCTGCTTCATGGGTCTGTTAAGTTCTAAGATCTTGTTCTGTTCTCTGGCCCTGTAGGGCCAGCTTCTAACTGGCTAGAATTTGATCCATGGGCTCTCGGAGGTTCAATTTTACTAGCAAAGCGCACAGCATTCAATCCTGCAGACCTTCCTTAAGAGCCATTAACTGAGAATGAACACTTTATTCGTGTAACTTCTGGAAAATGAGTTTATCTTAATGGTAAAGAATAGGAATGACTATTGCTTTGGGGAAATTAAAAATTAATGGAGATATCCTATCTCCTGGAACTGAAAGGGACCTTGAAAGGTCATTGAGTCCAGCCCCTGCCTTTACTGGCAGGACCAAGTACTGATTTTGCCCCAGATCCCTAAGTGGCCCCCTCAAGGATTGAACTCACAACCCTGGGTTTAGCAGGCTAATGCTCAAACCACTGAGCTATCCCTCCCCCCCAGTAATAATAGTATACATTCAGAAATAATAGTATACATTCAGTTCCATGGGGACACATTCACCCAACACCATGTTAAATGGCATCAAACCAAAAAAATAGATGAGAATTTTTTAATTTCATTTCATAGTGAAGTAGTCAAGTGATTAAAAATTACATTTGTTTGATGTTCAGTCTTTTTTATTATTACAATATTGCACTGGATAAGAGTGTATTTTAAATCTCCAGGTATTTTTATAGGTTCCTTAAGTGGAAAGGCTGAACAGGAAGATACAATCCATGCAGCCTACTAAATGCAGTGAGGAGGGATGATCCAGTGTTTATCGTGCTAGATTGGGACTTGGGAGACCCAGGTTCAATTCCTTGTTCTCCCCGTGACTTTGAGCAAGTCACGTAGTCCCTATGTGCCTCAATTCCCTATCTAGTACTTCTCTACTTCAGAGGGGTTTTGTGAGGCTAAATTCTAGTGCTGATCAGAAATTTTCTGGGGGGAATGTTTTTATATCAGGAAATTAATCAAAAACATTTAGTGGACACTTTGACAAAATTGCATTTTGGGGGATGGAATGGGGAAACAAAACAGTGCATGCTGATGTGGTTTTATTTCAAACTCTCAATTTTTTCAGAATGGAGAGTTTCAATTTTTCCATTTTGAAATGAAATTTTGTTTCAATGTTTAATGTTTTGTTTTATATAAAAATTTTAAAAACTGAAAGTCAGAATGAAACATTGATTTTCTTGAAACAAAATATGTTGATCGACCTTAAACATTCTCTCCCCCCCACCCCCCAAAAAATGGTTTAACATGAAATTTTAAAATATTTTGGCTTTGTTCCATTTTAGAATGAACCTTCCCCCTCAAAAATGGAATTTCCCATGAGGGAAAATCCGGTTCCTCCCTAGCTCCAATCGGTATATTAAAGATTGTCAGGCACTCATGCTATGACAGACAATGAGTTCCATGTAAATTACCTAAGATAGATGCTTTAAAGGAACCAACTGTGAACCTACCAGAATGGTCTCAACAAAGAGGATGGTTACTAATGGCTTCCAGGTTAACACAACTTTACCCATTCCAGCACCCAGCTAACACCAACAATAGAAATAGAGCTCACATGCCTAATTCTGTTGATAATGCTCAATGCAGATAGCAAAACGTGAGCACTTGAGACTTGACTTTGAGCTACTGTTACTTCTGTTCTCTTTGCCTTGTTTGTCAGGTATGAAAATTTTCACCAGCCTATTTGTATTATGATTTGAGTCTGTGTCTTACTTACTGTTTGGCTGGGATGAGACTCCCGATTGTCAAACTATGATGATTTGTTACATTAGCAGTAATAGACTTGCCCTTGAACTGCAGTACTGGGATCAATTGTCAGTCAGTTCTCTCATCAGCAGAGAGAATCTTCCAAGGGAAGAAAGATTAAACTGAAGGTGAAACATGGTTTCCTTTGTTAATATGCAGTAAAACAATTACAAGAACACTTAACACAAAACACTGGAGTTGCTGAAGTTTGATCATGTCCTACCAGGTTTTCATGACAATCAGGGTCCAGACACCCCTGTGGAGAACAGGGGGTCTGAACCCCAAAATATGCAACTGAATCAAGTGATTGTATACAATATTATCATACTATCAAAGTGTATTGAGTAAAATATCACATAAAATTGGTGACATGCTGATTAGGAATAGCACTGTGTGGTTATGTACAGCTTGTCTATGTGTGCTGGAAATATGTTCCTAAAATGTATTCGGGAAGCAGTGCATAAGGCAAGCCTGCCATAGACAAAGGACTGTGGATTAATCTGTGTGATCAGCTTGATTACAAACTGATGGCTATAAAAGTATATTTACATATCGTGTAAACAAAGCAATCACGCTAACAAGCAATGGAGGAAATAATGTAGTGAGCACACCTGGGGACAGAGTCAGTACTCCCAGAAAGTCTTCCTGGCTCTTGAGGACAACACCCTCTGATTCTGAGAACATTAGATCCTCCTACCAGGAAGGGCTGGAGATGCTGGTTAGCTTGATATGTGGATGCTGGGCAATGACATAGCTTGTTAGAATTAAATTGTAGGCACTAGAAAGGATGTTGGTTTTGTTTTGTCTGTAACCCTTTTCTATCTCCTTTATCCTTGCTTGGTATCACTTAAATCTGTTTTTTATTAATAAATGTATTCTTAGTTTTACTATAAAGTATCTCAGTGCCATTACACCGAAGTAAAGAGTGAGTCCTTAGCGAACCTAACAGGCTGGAGTGTGCACTGTCTCTTTGGAGACAGCAAACTTTATAATTTCTGAGAGTGTCCAGTGAGAGGGTATAGACGCTCTCTGAGGAATCACTGGTTGTTACCCCCAAGGCAAGATTTAGACTGGCAGAGACTTGTGGAGTTGCTGGTGAGGAGGATTGGGTATAAAGGAGGATCGACTGGTGTGGCAAGCAGCTGACACTCAGTTTAAGCAAAACTCTTCCTCGCTGAGGCAGAGGGGTTACATGGCGGCTTATGGTTCTGGTTGTCCTGAGGAGAGCATCACAATTGTACTGGGTGAAAAAAAAAAAAAAAACCTAGTTCACAGAGCTAATGGACATTGTATTTACTGTGCTTCAGTAATAAGGACTTGGAGAACAGACCTTTCCAAAGCCCAACTGGTCTAGAGCTGGCTAGCATAGTCCTTCACTCTTAGCCAGTTTCAATGAAAGCTCCCATCCTTCCTTCCCAGAGTTTTTGTGGTGCTAAAATAATCATGCCTACACCTGCGTTGAGTATCATACCCATCTCATGCTGTGCATGGCTGTCTGGCTTGATCATGCACATTCACACTTCATTGCCCAGTATTTGCATGTAATCTTCAAATTCTTCTCACTCGTGTCAGTGCAATCTATTGGCATCACTAGTATAACTGACAAGAAAATTTAACCTATACATTGATTTACATACATTTTAAAAATGTATCTGGTTACGTCAAAAGGAAGATTAAGGGTCTAATTCTACATCCTTTATTCATGAGAGTAATCCTGAAAGTGAGAACTTCTCATGTTAGCAAGAGTTGCAGGATTGGACTTCAGCATTAAGCAGGCAGTGCTAGATCCAGCTTGCTTCTGGTAAAGGAGAGAAGAAATATTAGGAAAGGAAGCTGCATAAGAGCACGTGAGAAAATGTTACCTCTCCACATTTGTAGTATTTGTATTTTTTTTAAATAGGAAATATAACTGCACTACCCTTTCATTGAGAATAAAGGACATACTGATTTATGGGTAATGGTAGATTATAATGGGGAATAGATAGGCAGCAGTATTTGTTTTCATTATGCAAATATGTATAAAAGTGCTATCTGGAAACAGCAGTTTGAAGGAAAAAAATAGTTACAAGTGTAAACTGCTAGTAAAAAATATCATTGAATACAGTTTGTTTGCAAATGGGAAATAATTTACTATAGAAGATTTGAAAGATCAATTTGCAGTAAAGCTCAGCTCCCTGCTAGCTTCAGCTTAACATTTCCAACGAAGTTGAAAATTTTCATCCAGAAAACATACTAGGTAGAATTAATGTGTCAAATTCTGCTAATTTATGCTGGACACGTCAGTCAAGTTAATACAGTGTAGTGGTACAGAACTTGCACCAATATAGCATGGTTACTATTTCCCCCCCCCCCCCCCAATATGTAGCTTTCGATTTTTTTTTCAATATATATTTGTATTTGACCCTCTAGCTCTATTGAAAAGTTTAAAGGAGCAGAAATAAAAATATGCATAAAAATATACCTGGCCTCTACACCAACTAAGGCAATTAATTGAGTTTGCAGAGTTGCAGATATGCACTTTGGCATTTGTTTGCAAAATTGACCATTTTAGGAGTGTTGACTCTTCAGTGATGGTGCCAATTAGTTTTAATGTGGAAAATCTATCCTCTGCAATTTTCTTTTTTAATGTGATAATTAGTGCTGTGAAAGTTACCAGATGGAGTACACTGTAGACTAAAGTCTTTTTAATTCTTTGAAAGATACAACAGGATGGATGGACTTGTTGAAAGCTCAGAATTAAAGCTTGGTCTACACTACCAAGTTGTCACTATAACTACATAATTCAGGGGTGTGGAAAATCTACACCCTTGAGTGATGTAGTTATACTGACCTAAGCCCTGGTGTAGACAGTGCTACGAGGCTGTGGAGTACCTAACATCAACGGGAGAGCTGTGTAGATAGTGCTGCAACAGGGCTATACCTGTAGACAAGCTGAGACACCCAAGATATGAGTTTTTTTCCTGGCTCTGCCATTGATTTCTTTGGTAAGCCTGGGAAGTCACTTAATGTCTCTGTGCCTCAGTTAGCCCAGTATATAAAATATTATTGCACCTTTACTGAGTGGTAGCGGATTTGGGTGTCTTGACAGTTTCCCTATTGGTGCAGAAACTGGTAACCGAGTCAAATATTTTCTTAATGTAACTTGCTTATTTACAAAATATACATGGCATCTTTAACTCCATGGAATTTTATCCATCCACCTTTTGCCATTCCAACACCTACATATCAGTGGGGGTCAGGTCTTAATTCACCAGTGTTTCTAAAGCACTTTGAATTCCCTTGATTGAAGGCACTTTATGGTTGAAAAGTAACTATGTCAGGGACAGTGGTAATGAAGAGAGCTCCGGAGTGTATCACTATCCTTGTGCCCACAATAGCATGTGACTATCTTTTGGGGTCACTATTTGTAGAAGACTTCGGCTACCCAAGCTGCTACCTACCCATTCGCTTAACCTCCCCAAAGACCCAGTTTAGATGGTTACAAAGTGAAGACTATTTACTGACAATTTTACAGAAATAAAAAAAGTCACTAAATAAGATAGGCATAAGAATACATACTGTGGCAGAGCTCTAATCTTGTCCCCGTGGGTCCTGCGCTTCTAGGCGGTATATGCTAGCCTCAGTGGCTCTCTGTGACCCTCCATGTAGCCCTTCTCTCTCTAGGGCCAGGGTTACAGTCTACTGAGCCCTTTTCATCATAAGCCAGCAAGGAGGTTGGTGAGAGAATTCCCACAGTCTCTGTTGTCCCTAGGGCTTGTTTTAGAACAGTTTAGCCTCCTGTCCTGACAGGGGCCTGACTTCCCCTCCCAGGAGGTGTTCCTGTAGTGGTGGGTTGGGGGGAACCCGGGCCCACCCTCTACTCTGGGTTCTGGCCCAGGACCCTAATGGTAGCAGCTGTTGGCAGCCAACCTTTCAAAGCCAGAGTTGCTACATTTCCCTGGGTCACTTCCCCACAGCTCTCCTGCTTCTCCCTTACCTTAGGGCTCCCTTATCAATAACTTGAGGGTGTCTTCATTAACCAGTCCTTCAGCCACACTTTCTCTCCTCTGGCTGACTGGAATGAGCCCTTTTTATAGTATCAGCAGGGCCTTAATTAGAGTCAGGTGGTCACATTAGCTTAATGGCCTCACCTGACTCTTTGCAGGTTAATTGAAGTCAGGTGTTCTCATTAGCCTGGAGCAGCCCCTGCTCTGGTCAGTCAGGGAACAGAAAACTGTTAATCCAGTGGTCAGTATATCTGCCTTCTGCTATTCTGCTGTACCCAACTGGCCTGGGTCTATCACAATACTTAGATGGAAACTGCTGAAACCATCACTGCAGGAACCCTAAACTGTACAATTCCCATGAGTAGCTATTTTATTATCTGTCTTTTCAAAGTTATACAACTAAACATTCCTTGAAATATTTTTGCATCATGATTTTTCAGCACCTCTTTTTTTCTGTTCACTTTCCTGGTATTTGATAGATGTAGTTGATTGGTAACTAGATATCCCTTAAAAACAACAAGGAATCCTTGTGGCACCATAGAGACTAACATATTTATTTGGGCATAAGCTTTCGTGAGCTAAAACCCACTTCGTCAGATGCATGGAGTGAAAAATACAGTAGGCAGGTGTGTGTGATATTTTTATATATATAAAAAAATAACAGCACATGAAAAGATGGGAGTTGCCTCATCAGGTGAGGGGTCAGTGCTAACGAAGCCAATTCAATCAAGGTGGAAGTGGCCTACTCCCAAACAGTTGAGAAGAAGGTGTGAGTATCAATAGAGGGAAAATTACTTTTTGTTGTGACCCAGCCACTCCCAGTCTTTATTGAGGCCTAATTTCAATGAGAAACTGCAGAACTGGAATTAATTTGCAAACTTGACACCATCAAATTAGGCCTCAAAGACTGGGAGTAGCCGGGTCACTACAAAAAGTAATTTTCCCTCTGTTGAGATTCACCTCTTCTTGTCAACTGTTGGGAATAGGCCACTTACACCTTGATTGAATTGCCCTCATTAGCACTGACCCCCCCCCCCACTTGATAAGGCAACTCCCATCTTTTCATATGCTCTAATATATATACCCAGCAATGAGCTCCCAAAATCCTAAGAACCGGTTCCCTACTGGGTCCACTCGTTCTGGGTTTTCGGTGGCAGGTCCTTAACCCGGAGCGAGTGAAGGACCCGCCATTGAAGTGCTGCTGAAGACCCGGTAGGGAACCATGCGGTGAGTACAAGCCCCACGTACTTGTCTTCTCCCCCTCCCCCCCCCCGCACCCGTCCTGCCTCCAATTGCCCCCCTCAGAATCTGCAAGTATCTCCTCCTCCCCCCCCACCGGGGTAGCAGCAGCCTGGGGCTCCGGGAGGGTATTTAAAGGGCCAGGCTCCCCTGCTTCTACTGCCCCAGTCCTTTAAATAGCCACCAGCAGCAGCTGGAGTCAAGGACCCTTTAAATAGCCCCTGGAGCCCCCCACTACCCCAGGGTTCCGGGGGCTATTTAAAGGGCACGCAGCTCCCCTGCTTCTACCACCTGCCCCAGCCCTTTAAATAGCCACCGGAGCCCTGGAGTAGTAGCAGGGCTCTGGCAGCTATTTAAAGGGCCGAGGTGGTAAAAGCAGCGGGAGCCCCAGACTTTTAAAATAGCCCTCAGAGCCCCGCAGCCCTACCCCAGGGCTCCAGCAGTGGGCCTCTGGTGGCAATTTAAAGGGCCTGGGGCTCCAGCCCCTGCTGGGAGCCTCAGGCCCTTTAAATTGCCCCCTGGGGAAGCCGGGCCACCCCGGTATGGCACACTGGCTCTCCTCAGTATGCCAAACCGGGGTGTATCGGCTTACTTTCACCTCTGCCCCTACCCAACTTGCCCCGCTCCCTGTCCCCTGACTGCCCTGACCCCATCCACCACCACCCGGACAAACCCCCAGAACTTCCATGCCTATCCAACCTCCACCTTCCCCGGTCCCTGACCGCCCCCCTACAACTGCTCCCTGCCTGGTCCCTGCCTTATCCAACCCCTCCTCCCAGCCCTGGCCCAGCCCCCTTACCATGCTGCTCAGGGCAGCGTGTAAGGATGCCGGGTCATGCTGCGCGGCCTGCTGGAGGTCGCAGTTCCCCCCGCCCCCCTTACCTTGCCGCTCAAAGTGGCAGGAGCTGAGCTGCCCAGAGTGCTGGCGGCTCGGCACGCTGCGGCTCTGCAAGCGGGGGGGAGGGGGAGAACAGGGGAGGGGCTGGGGGAGCCTCTGCCTCCCCAGCTGGGAGCTCAGGTGGGGGACAGGACGGTCCGGCAGGCCGGATGTGGCCCCGGGACCAGAGTTGTTTGCCCACCCGCCCACCCCTTTAACAGCCGGTTCTACACCGGCTTCTAAATTTAACAACTGGTTCTTGCGAACCTGTGGGAACTGGCTCCAGCTCACTACTGTATATACCTGCCTACTGTACTTTTCAGTCCATGCATCTGTTGAAGTGTGTTTTAGCCCACAAAAGCTTATGCCCGAATAAATTTATTAGTCTCCAAGGTGCCACAAGGATTCCTCATTGTTTTGCTGATACAGATTAATATAGCTACCCCTCTGATAGATATCCCTTGGCAGCCTTGTGAATTGTGTTCCCTGATCCAGTCAAACAAACAGGGAGAAGACAGGAGTTGAACATCTGTTTACATTATTTCTATTTTTTTCAAATTAAAATCGCTCTCACCAGCAGCCGAGTGCAGTCAAGAACCAATTGTATACCTTGGGCATATTCAGATCCAAGATTTTGGTTAGGACCTCTTTCCTCCCTCCCTCTCTTCTATAAACAGCAAGGTCCCAATCCCATAAACACTTATACATGTACTTAACTTTAACTTAGTCACACTCAAGTAAATGGAACTACTTACATGTTTAAAGTTAAGTGCAAGCGTATGTTCTTGCAGGACTGAGGCCTAAATTTTTATACCTTCTAAAGCTGGATAAATATTCTACATTTTGTTTTGTGAAATTGCATTCTAGCAAATTTTGCCAAACAAATACTGTACATCCATTTTCTTCAGTCTGTGAAGATTAGAGGTGAGCTTGATGATATCTTGTGAACGATGGAATTTTATCAAGGTTTAGTGATAACACTTTGCTAAAAGTATTAGTTTTCTCCAGTTTATGGAAATACAATGTGAGAATTTGGTCATATTTAAGTCATTCCCTCCCACCTCCCTTCCCATACCTACGAATATATGAGGGAAGGGGAGAAGTAGCTAATCAATGTTTCTCAAAGCAGAACATTTAGGAGACTGAACCAAACAGCTGTGGGCAGTTAGAAAGTGAATTAGGATCTCTCATTCAAGAATTTGTTACACAAGGAAACTAACCTTTTATGGGGAGGAAAAAAAATTATCGAGTAGCAAAATGTCTCACACACACACACATTTGTCATCCTTGTGTCTATTAAATATGATTTAATAACTTGAAATAAAGCCACAATGAAAACTGTCCCACCTACCCATTTAACTAAATAAATCTAAATCAAATAAACTGGCTGCTGATGAGCCATGAATCTCTCATTATGAAACCTGAAATTACAGGAAACTAATCTTATTTCATGTGTCCTTACCTGAATTGGGCCAAGTTTGTAGAATGAGATTCTGAGATTTGCAAATGTTTTGAATGAATCTTGACCAAGTTTGAAGTGAAACCCCTCTCTCCTACTGGGTGAGTTTGCTTTGAACTTGTGAGGTCATGTAAAGTCTAAATGAAATTCTGGGTCTGATCTCACATGAATAGAAACTAGAAAGTAACAATAAACAAAACTGTCAAGGTGTTAGAGAATAGGAACTGCCTAATTATGCCGAGCTCCATGGTTGACTCTCCTTAATACTGTTAGTGGTGGTGAAGTGTCACCTTACTGTGGTATCCAAATAAAATAAAGAAAAATAGGCCAAATTCTGCCTTTAAACTTTATAATATACACCCCATATACACCTCTACCCCGATATAACTCCATCTGATATAACACTAATTCCAATATAACGCGGTAAAGCAGTGCTCCGGGGGAGAGGGGGGGGTGGAGCTGCACAGTCCAGCACAGTCAAAGCAAGTTCGATATAACGCGGTTTCACCTATAACGTGGTAAGATTTTTTGGCTCCCGAGGACAGCATTATATCGAGGTAGAGGTGTACTAGTTAATCCTGTTACAGCATTGGCTAAGAAAGTTGGGTCTTTTTTGCTCAGAAAATAGAGGCTTCTGCTTTTAGATTCAGCGGTCGAGGTTTGATCCCAGCTGCTGATGACCCACTCAGGGGTGCAGGATGTTACATATGCATACGGGCTTTCTGCTGGGATTAATGGGAAACATGCATCAAAAGACAGAATTTGCTTCTACGTATGGGTTGTTTGTATTAGTTTACATTAGTACTGATAAACTAAAATGCATAACTCCTCTTAACATTTCTTCTTATTCCATCACTGGTATTTTTCAAAGATTGTACGAGTCTGGTATGTGACTGAAGATTGAAATTCCTTTCCACAGGATTCCTCATTTCATTCCTGAAATTTCTCTAGTTCATAAATTTCCATTTCATTGTATTTCTTTCATGTCTAGGAAGCATCCTTCTCTCTCTCTGGTGTCTCAGAGAATGCAGTGCATGAATGGATTTTTGTTGTTGTTGTTGTTGTTACTGTCAGGCTTATGATTGTGGTTTTTTTTTTTCAGTGCAAAAATAAAGGCAAATGTATCAGAATATCCAAAGTACAAGGGGCAGCCATTTTCTGAGGGCACTCATGAGTAACACAATTTTAGACAGCAGCCTTGTTTACTAAGGATAATCTTGCTTCAACCAGCCAATCATGTAGAAAATTCTGGCCTGGCATTATAAATTCTCCTGGCAGGACATTATAGCTACACAAACTTACTCATCTTGACCTACATCAGCAAAATATGTTTTGCGCCTGATATATGGCTGTCATTCTTTTGATGTCTCTTCTGAAATCCCAAAATATCACTGTTAGTTAAAAACAATCTAGCCAGAAGTATATGTAAGTCATGTTTACATTATATTTTTAGGAGAATCTGAATCAGTTCCCCAAAATCCAGATATATAAAACTTCTATACTTCTCTTTAAGTGAGGCCTGGTCTATGCTAGAAAATTGTTAACTTAAATATGGTGCTAGGGTGTGAAAAATCCACACCCCTGAGCGGCGTAGTTAAGCTGACGTAACCCCCAATATAGACAGCACTATGTCCAGGGAAGAATTCTTCCATTCACTTAGCTACCGCCTCTTGGGGAGGTGGATTACCTGTGCCAATAAGAGGGGCTCTCCCATCAGCATAGGTAGTGTCTACACTGAAGCGCTACAGTGGCACAGCAGTA
This sequence comes from Chrysemys picta bellii, assembly GCF_011386835.1. Taxonomy (NCBI): domain Eukaryota; kingdom Metazoa; phylum Chordata; order Testudines; family Emydidae; genus Chrysemys; species Chrysemys picta. Next base: position 137,740,937 of record NC_088793.1, on the reverse strand, counting down.
GTGGTCCAGCATTTCAAGTGTAGATAAGCCCTCAGTAATCATAGATAAAAGAAGAAATTTACCTGTGGGTTTCTAAAAACAAAACAAAAATTAAAAAAAAAATAAAATAAAAAATAATAAATAAAAGTTTCTTCTCTGCTGCTGAAAGAGCAGATGTATCAGTGTTCATTTTTATTTCATTTCATTTTTTGGTTGGCCCATTTTTTCCTGTAAAATCCAGCTCTGGCAATTGGTTTACTCTAATATTTTCTCTACAAGCCTTGTGAATCAGCAGGAGAAAGGGCCTGAAGCTTTCTTTCTGTAGCTAGAGTTATTAGTTAATGCATCTGATCCTATGAACCCCTCAGTGCCAACTGATAAAGGGTTCACTGTCACAACAGCAACTCCTATCAGGCCTGATAAACTCACTATACCGAACCCATTGCTGTCCTAGTCTTTATCTATAAAGAATGTAATGTAAACTATCAAATAAAATATTATTTGGTATTGGTAATTCATTGCAAGATGTATGTATGAGTATCATGCAAGAAGTTGTTTGTATGTAAACAATAAATTAAAAAAATGTTTAAATAGCCTGGGTTAATAAATAAGATTTTCCCAGATGAAGGAATGTTGATTTACCTATCAGCCTAGATCTCTGATGTAAAGTAAGCAGGACAAGCCAACATAAAGGAAGCCCCATTGCATATTAATACAACAGGTAAACAGGTTGATGGGGTTTGAGGGAAATGTGAACTCAGCATGGGAGACCAAGGTCAAAGGGGGTTGTCTAGTGTTTGGTGTCATAACAGTGAGTTTTAAGGAAAACTAAGGTTAAAGCGAAAAGACAGTTTATCTATTTACTGAGGGAACCCCCTGACAGGATGTGGGAGAATCATGAAAATCTGGGTCCTGATTTGACTGAAAATCAGCTAGCTCTACAGAACAACTTTGAGGGTGAGCAAACTACTTTAGCCAAAGGATTGTAGCTTGCTAAACTTATGCTTGGAATCTTAGAAGCCTGTTATACTTTTGTATCATTTGTAATCAGTACTGTTTCTATTGTTCTTACTCAGTATCACTTAAAACTCCGTTAATGAACTCCTCTTTGTTTTGTCATAAGTAGATCTCAATGCTGTAATATTACACATAATGTGAATTCTTAGTTGAATGAAACATGCTGGTGTGTATACTTTCTGTGACAGAGGCTGGATACTCCAAGGAAATGCTCAGGATCTGGGGTGCACCAAATGTTACCTTCAAGACCAAGTAAGAGCAGGCAGAATACTGAGAAGTTTGTATGGGGTGGCTAAGAGTCTAAAGTGACTGGGAGCTGTCACCCAGTTTAGCACCAGCAAGTATCTTCCTCACTGAGGCAGGAAGATAACAAGGTGACTCATATTTCTGGGTGCCTGAGAAAGTATCACAGGATCCCAAACTGAAGTCATCAGAAGGTATTTATATCAGTAACCATAATGGTTTGAGGGGCGGGGCTGCTTTTTTTTTTTTTTTTTTTTTTTTTGCAGTGTTTTAGCATTTAGCTCCAATTAGTAAGGGCAAAGGAGAGCCATCTGTTGGAAGTGGCACTGGATAACTCAATTGGGAAGAATCTTTATATTTTAAGACATATTTTGAGACAGCCTAGGTTATTGGGATGAACAGGAAACACACCTTCCAACATAAGATGACAGCAAAGTATCTGAATCCTTCCAGGAGCCTGTTAAGTTGAACTGAAGGGTTTCTTGAGCTGTATCATTTCTGCCCACAATCCTCAGAGAGGGCAGATAAGTTCTATCATTATAACCCATGAAACCCATCATAGAACTGCGCAGTTGGCTGTGGAGGTATGTTGCATGAAATAGATCTCTAAAAAAGTTTGTATCTCTCATGATTGAATGCAGTGCCAGTGTGGACTCAGGGCATTACAGCAAGTGTGTGGAACTCAGCTACTCTTTTACATGTGCAGTGTGATCACATTCTCTTAAGTTAGGCCAGAGAAAGATAAGTAACTTAAAATTGGATCAATTGCAGCAAGTCTGTAGGGAAGACAAACTCTTTGGGCATGAGCATCCTATTAAGATCAGAGTGCAGAATTTGAAATAAAAGGTGTCTTGTATATAATTTTTTTTTTTTTTTAAATCCATGAAATCCAATGCGTATTGTTTTTTGATATAACTAAAGATGTGATTCTGCACTATAACAGTAAAGCATTCATTAAAATGGTCCATCTGAAGAATAGAGTTTGGTCTTAAAAAATCCTGGTTTTTACTTCTGCATTTGTAGATGTTGAGAAACATCATCTAAAATCTATGGCTGAAGTGTCTAGGAATGACAAAGTATTCTTCTTCTCAGTGTTAACGATATCTGCAGTGGTCCAAGATAAATTCTGAGAGTAGCTTAGCAGTGAATTGTGTGAAGATGACAACATTAAGGCTTATCAACACATGGTGTCATGGTGTTAGCAGCACTAGAGAATCCTTTGCTGTAGCTCATATCTTTTTTTAAAAAAAAACTAGAAGAGACTTTGTGAATGCTGCCATGTGGGGAACAATTGAGTCTGAAGAGCTTTTAACATGGGGTGAATTTCAACCCATGTTGAGGGGGCCAGAGCAGGGCTTAGCATCACTTAAGTTCCATTCAAAATCATTCAGGTCTTCCCACCCCCACTGCTCTCTTCTCTGCTCTGTGTTCCTTTTCACCACAAGGACCTGGACTAGCATGATCGATCAACTACCCCACTCCCTGGGTTGAGAATCACTGTGGTAGGCCATTATACTTTGATGGGAGAGTTCTAGAGGATCCCCTAGTGCTGCAGGTTGTGAGGTTTCAAGAGGTGGCCCTCTTCCTTCCTAGCCCTCAAATCCCTAGTATACTGTTATGAGGAGGCACTGTGCTGCTTCTTTTTGGATGAAGCACAACCTAAGTTCCTAAGCACTTATGGTGGTTGAATATCTTTTGGCATCTTTCACAAGAGTTGGGATGCTGATCATGGTTGCCTGGCCAAAATCTAAGTTTGGTATTTACCTCGTGCTTATTGTGCCTAAATTCTGCCTGCAGTTCCAGAAAGACACAGCATTCTCCTTTCCTTGCTGACATAAGATACTGCAGTTGTTCTGTGCAGTTTGCCATGTTCTCTGTAAACAGTTAGTGCATTTTTCTCCCTAGAGACATCTGTATTCCGGTAGTGAGTAAAACAATTCCAAAAATCTATATTTTGTTCACCCTGTTAAAGTTTGAAAATCTCCTTAGAAGCTATTTGTATGACAGATAATGAAAGGCAATGTAAGGCATAGACCATTATCAGTATAACAAGATATAGGTAATTGTATAGCAACCTGTTAGAATACATGTGGCTACTGTTATATAAATTATAATTTATGTCTAGATAATGTTATTGAAACCTGGTATAATGCATGTAAGATGCTGTATGGACATATTCAAAGAGGGCAAGTGATATCATATTTCATCTTGCCCAGATCTGCTGCAAGTTAATTAGATCTAACTAAATATGATAATGATAATACTAACTAAAAATAAAACTGTTTGGATACTTACAATACTTGAACTGTACTTCACAATAGCAGTATTAATGTAGGGCCTAATCCTGCCTCTTCCACTGACTGACCTTAAAAATATTTTGCATTTTCATATAGCAGTGTAACAGGGTGCTGGCCAGGAAGTCCTGAGCCAGGCCCCTGTTAGCCCAGCTCCAATTAAGAAGCATTAATTGGGGCTGGCTGAGTAGGCCACACCAAATTGCTAGAAGAGTAGCACCTGCAGGCTTCATTAGCCAGGGGGCTATATAAGGCTGGCAGCGCAGTGCAGCTACAGCTGCCAAAGGCTGTGCAGCCCTGCTGGCTGGAGAAGCTAGTTGTCCCTTAGGTTGCTGGTTTGGTGCAGATACTGAAAATAAAAAGCACTAGTGCCCTCAGAAGGGGTCTGTGGCTGATTTGTTGCAAGGGCAAGTGAAGGCCTCATGACAAGCAGTTCTAGGTAAGTATAGCTATCCACACTACAGATGGGGACATTGAGGGTCTCATTTCCAAAAAATGGAAACTAGGACAGATTACAAAGGCTGAATATAGGCAAACAACACAGGAATGCAGGGGCAAGATTAGAAAGGCAGAGGCACAAAATGAGCTCAAACTAGCTACAGGAATAAAGGGAAACAAGAACACTTTTTATCAATACATTAGAAGCAAGAGGAAGACCAAAGACAGGGTAGGCCCACTGCTTAGTGAAGAGGGAGAAACAGTAACAGGAAACTTGGAAATGGCAGAGATGCTTAATGACTTCTTTGTTTCAGTCTTCACCGAGAAGTCTGAAGGAATGCCTAACATAGTGAATGCTAATAGGAAGGGGGTAGGTTTAGCAGATAAAATAAAAAAAGAACAAGTTAAAAATCACTTAGAAAAGTTAATGCCTGCAAGTCACCAGGGCCTGATGAAATGCATCCTAGAATACTCAAGGAGCTAATAGAGGAGGTATCTGAGCCTCTAGCTATTATCTTTGGAAAATCATGGGACACGGGAGAGATTCCAGAAGACTGGAAAAGGGCAAATATAGTGCCCATCTATAAAAAGGGAAATAAAAACAACCCAGGAAACTACAGACCAGTTAGTTTAACTTCCGTGCCAGGGAAGATAATGGAGCAAGTAATTAAGGAAATCATCTGCAAACACTTGGAAGGTGGTAATGTGATAGGGAACAGCCAGCATGGATTTGTGAAGAACAAATCAAGTCAAACCAATCTGATAGCTTTCTTTGATAGGATAACGAGCCTTGTGGATAAGGGTGAAGCTGTGGATGTGGTATACCTAGACTTTAGTAAGGCATTTGATATGGTCTCGCATGATATTCTTATCGATAAACTAGGCAAATACAATTTAGATGGGGCTACTATAAGGTGGGTGCATAACTGGCTGGATAACCGTACTCAGAGAGTTGTTATTAATGGTTCCCAATCCTGCTGGAAAGGCATAACGAGTGGGGTACCGCAGGGGTCTGTTTTGGGACCGGCTCTGTTCAATATCTTCATCAACGACTTAGATATTGGCATAGAAAGTACGCTTATTAAGTTTGCGGATGATACCAAACTGGGAGGGATTGCAACTGCTTTGGAGGACAGGGTCATAATTCAAAATGATCTGGACAAATTGGAGAAATGGTCTGAGTTAAACAGGATGAAGTTTAACAAAGACAAATGCAAAGTGCTCCACTTAGGAAGGAACAATCAGTTTCACACATACAGAATGGGAAGAGACTGTCTAGGAAGGAGTACGGCAGAAAGGGATCTAGGGGTTATAGTGGACCACAAGCTAAATATGAGTCAACAGTGTGATTCTGTTGCAAAAAAAGCAAACATGATTCTGGGATGTATTAACAGGTGTGTTGTGAGCAAGACACGAGAAGTCATTCTTCCGCTCTGCTCTGCTCTGGTTAGGCCTCAGCTGGAGTATTGTGTCCAGTTCTGGGCACCGCATTTTAAAAAAGATGTGGAGAAATTGGAAAGGGTCCAGAGAAGAGCAACAAGAATGATTAAAGGTCTTGAGAACATGACCTATGAAGGAAGGCTGAAAGAATTGGGTTTGTTTAGTTTGGAAAAGAGAAGACTGAGAGGGGACATGATAGCAGTTTTCAGGTATTTAAAAGGGTGTCATAAGGAGGAGGGAGAAAACTTGTTCACCTTAGCCTCTAAGGATAGAACCAGAAGCAATGAGTTTAAACTGCAGCAAGGGAGGTCTAGGTTGGACATTAGGAAAAAGTTCCTAACTATCAGGGTGGTTAAACACTGGAATAAATTGCCTAGGGAGGTTGTGGAATCTCCATCTCTGGAGATATTTAAGAGTAGGTTAGATAAATGTCTATCAGGGATGGTCTAGACAGTATTTGGTCCTGCCATGCGGGCAGGGGACTGGACTGGATGACCTCTTGAGGTCCCTTCCAGTCCTAGAATCTATGAATCTATGTTAAGTGACTTGCCTAAGAGCCACTGTGGTGTAATAGATTAAGTATAGGACATTGGTTACCCTGGACAAATCATTTAGGCCTAAATTTTTAGAAATGGCCACTAATGTGGGGTGTCCCTGAGCTTTTTACCCACGAAAGCTTATGCCCAAATACATCTGTTAGTCTTTAAGGTGCCACCAGACTCCTTGTTGTTTTTATAGCTACAGACTAACACAACTACCCCCTGATACTCTCTCCTTTCTCTCCCTCTTTGCAATTTTCCCTTCCTTCTGTTTCTCTTCCTTCCCCCTGAATTCATTTCTCTGCTTTCACTCTCCAGAAAATCCCTTGGTGCTTCTGCACTATTTGTGTTGTGGAATAAAGGAATAGGATCTCTGTTCGGGTGGCGTCTCATGCTCACAAGAAGATGAGAAGCCAGACAGGCATTTTAAAGAGAGTGACTAGCAAGTCTGCTCCCCAGATTTAGACTCCCCACCTAGGAAGCACTTCTGTAATAAGAGAGGAGTCTATTAATTCCCCCTTTCCTCTCCCACACACACACACAGTTCTTCTCCAATTTCTGCTGGTGTCTTCAGCTGCTACACCCACCTGCTGTCCCCTACTCTCAAGGTCGCTATTGCACTGGTAAGGAAGGGCTGTCATTGGAATTGTGAAACTCCCTTTATTTGTTTTGTTTTGTGTTTTTTGTTTTTTCCCCACTGTTTCTGCTGCAGGCTGAGTCCAAGTCCACCTTCTCTTTGAACAGTACCATTCACAACAGGGCCCTAATCCTGACTGGGGTCACTTAGCTCCACCACTGTATAAAATCTGTTTAATAGGTGCCACTAAAAATCAGACATTAAGGTTTAGATCCACAAAGGGAACTTAGACTTAGCATCTCAATGTCTAACTTTTAGGCTCTGTGCCAGCTGGTGTAATCCATAGCCATAGATGACTCGTGCCTCCTGATACTGGGAGCGTCACAGTGTAAAGAGGGGGACAGAACAGCAGCTCCCTGAGAGAGAGCCCAGCTGGGTAGGCAGTGGCGGTCAGTCCCCTTTGCTCCCTGCCCAGGCCCTGCTGCCGGGGATGGGCTGAGCAAGCCGGAAACGTGCTGGGGCTGGGGGGGGCTGGGTTGCTTGGTCCTTCTCCCCGGCAGCCAAGCCCAGGCAGGGAGTGGAGGGGGCAGGCCGCTGCCACCTCCCCCAGCTGGATTTTCATAGGCAGCCGCTGCACTGCACAGAGCAGTGACCTGGAGCAGCCACCCTCAGCCAGAGTAAGAAGTGACATGTAAGTGACTGGTCCCGCCCCTTCCACTCCCTGCCTAGGCCAACTCCCAGGGACAGAGGCCGAGCGTGCCGGGGGGGACAGGCACAGCAGCAGAAGGACAGAGCCCCTCTCTCCTGCCCCCAGCAGGCTGAGCAGAAATTTGGGGGTGCGGGGACTTGACCTCGCGTCACCTATGTCCACAGCCCCGACTTAGATGCCCAGGCTCCCTATACAATGCACAGAGAGAGTTAAGCATCTAAGAATGGGGTCCAGTATGCTGAGTGGAGAGTTACCCAAGCAAGCCAAGAGGAAATGCTCAGGAGTGAGGTGTGGCCTAACCCCTAGCCCTCAAAGGGATGTAGGCACTGAAGTCTAATCTGAAGGGAGGCACCTCCCTTTTCTTGGGTTTCACAGCCATGATCCCTCTCCTGGAGTTAGGCAGCAAATCCCTTTCTTTCAAAAAACAAGGAGGAGAAGCTGGGGGGGGGGGGGTGCCATGGCTCTCATAACTTTTAGCCTACTGAGCAGAGCACTCCCCCAGAATGTAGAAGATCCAGGTTCAGTTCCCTCATCTGCCAGATGTGGAGAATAGACTTGAATTTGGGGGTCTCTGATCCCAGGTGAGAACCCCAACCACTTGGTTCTGGCTCAGGGCTCTCTGAAGTTCTCCTGTTAATTCTTTTACACTTTGTATAAATAATTAAATAAGAGTTCAGACAGAGAGCATGTGAGTGACTGTACAGCCCCGTAGTTGGGGTACTTACATGGGTTCCAGTTCCAGGGAATATTTAATTATTTATATACAATGGAACAGCTTCAGCTGCAGAGATTGGGAACTATCTGCTCCAGAATAACCCAGTGGTTAGGACACTCTGCAGTGTTGTTTGTGCAGGGCCCATTCCAGTAAGTGGTTTCAGAGATATGTGGGGCAGCGACTAGTTTATGGATCCTGCTGGGCTTAGGTGTGAGTTGAGTGGGGTTTTAGGCACCCAGGGGACTTCACCGGTGGAAAGTTAGGTGCCTAGGGACTTTGGGCACCTACAGAGTTATGTAGCAGATGAACAGGGATTTTGAGGCTATAAATTTTGGACGTAGATGCCCATTGTGGCAGTTAAGTGCCTAAACCTCTTTCTGGATCTGGACCTATGTATCTCCAGTTGGGCAGTCAAAACTGATATACCCAGAATTGGAAATTGTTTCTGGAAATTTGGACCTTATCTTTTGTTAACTGGAGTTGGTAAACTAAAAGGCTTACCAGGAAGGTGTCAAATTCTGCTGAGTGGTATGGTTCAAATATTCCTAATATGTCCAAAATTTAACCACTCAGTCTACCAAAACAACAACAATAATTAATACTAATGTAATGTTCTGTACTAGTGATTTCTGGACAAATGAACAAAATAATATTGGTGTTTCTAGGCCAAGTTCTTTCAGATAAATAACAAGATTTTAAACAAAAAACTGTTCAGAAAATGAAGAAAAAAAAAAAAGTCTATCTTGAAGCCACTTGTTCCTCCAAACATTTGCCACCTCACTCATGCAAATGTTCCTGCAGATCAGAGGGTTTAAGAAGGGGTGGGGGGAGGGAGTCACAAGCCTTCAATAGAAACTCTCATATGCTCTTAGTAATGAGGTTTGTTACCATAGCTGAATAAGAAATGTAAATAAATGGTCAGATATTTAGAGTTCCAACTGTAAAATAATTTATCACCAGTAATTGAAAGCACACATTAATGAAACATTGCTAAGCACATGCTTCGAGCTATCCCTAGCAAATGGAAGCTTATTTTCACAAAATGTAGATCAAAGGGGATCCATCTGGTATTGGCTTTTAACTACCATAATAACTGTGACAGGTTGAGCAACATTGAAGCAAAGGCTATATTTATGCTTCTGAAAATTGTATTTAGAATATGGAAGATAACTAGGAAACAGCAATTTTAGAAATATATATGCATTTATTTATATTTCAATTTTAATACCAAACAAGACTCCTATCCCCATCTCCTGGTGCCCTGACAGTTATTTTAAGAATGGCCATCCATCTATTACGTATCCTGTCTGACAGTGGCCAGTGCTAGATGCTTCAGATGGAACAAACAGAACAGGGGAATTTCATGTGCTTAGCTTTTTTGACTGCTGCTATCTATCTATGGTGACTCCAAGATCTCTCTTGAGTGATAACGGTTAATTAAGATCTCATCATTTTGTATGTAAAGTTTGGATTATTTTTTTCCAATATGCATTACTTTGCACTTATAAACATTGAATTTCATCTGCCATTTTGTTGCCCAGTGACCCAGTTTTGAGATCCCTTTGTAACTCTTTTCAGTCTGCTTTGTGCTTAACTATCTTGGGTAATTATGCATCATCTGCAAATTTTCCCACCTCACTGTTTACCTCTTTTTTCCAGTTCATTTATGAATATGTTGAACAGCACAGGTCTCAGTACAGATTGTTGGAGGATTGCTTGTTTACCTCTCTCCATTCTGAAAACTGACCATTTATTTTTGCCCTTTGTTTCCTATCTGTTAACCAGTTATTGATCCATGAGAGGACATTCCTTCTTATCCCATTGCTGCTTACTTTGCTAAAAGCCTTTGGTATGGGACCTTGTAAAAAGCTTTCTGAAAGTAAGCACACTATATCAACTGGATCACCTTTGTTCACATGCTTGTTGACCCCTCAAATAATTCTAATAGATTGGTGAGGCATGATTTCCTTTTACAAAGGCTGTGTTCTCTCTTCCCCCATCACATTTGTATTTGTGTCTGAGAATTCTGTTCTTTACTATAGTTTCAACCAATTTCCCTGGTACAGAAGTTAGTCTTACCAGCCTATAATTGCCAGGATTGCTTCTGGAGCTTTTTAAAAAATTGGCATTACATTAGCTACCTTCTGGTCTAACCGACTTGTTGCCTCCCACAATTAGTAATTCTGCAATTTCATATCTGAGTTGCTTCAGAAACCTTGGGTGAATGCCAACTGGTCCTGGTGACTTATTACTTGTTTGTTTTATCAATTTGTTCCAAAACCTCTTGTATGACACCTCAAACTGAGACAGTTCCTCAGATTTGTCACCTGGAAAGAATGGCTCAGGTGTGGGGGGAACTCCCCTATATCAGCGGTGAAGACCGATGCAAATAATTCATTTAGCTTCCATCCTTGTCTGCCTTGAGTGCTCATTTAGCATCTTGATTATGCAGTGGCCCCACTGCACAATTTTGTAGACTTCCTGGGTCTGGTGTACTTAACTTTTTTTTTTTTTTTTGCTTTTAGATTTTTGTGTGCTTAATTCTTGTCCTGCCTAATTATACTTTTACACTTGACTTGCTGGAGTAGGTGCTCCTTTCTGTTTCCTCATTAGGATTTGACTTGCAATTTTTAAAGGATGCATTTTTGCTTTTAACTATTACTCAGCTGTTTTGCCATGGTGGCATTTTTTATTTCTCTTCCTGTTTTGATTTTATTTATTTAGTCTGAGCTTATATCAGTGTTTTTAAACAGTTTCTATGCAGTTTGCAGGCATTTCACCCTTGTGAATGTCCTTTTTAATGATCTAGGTATCTCATGAGATCTGTAACCCTCACACCTGACAGGCAATTTAACACATGGTTCTCCTGGTCAACACAAATCCAACAACCTATATTTGTAATAATCAAATCCCCCATTACTCTTCCTAGTAACTGGCATCCTCAGTGTGAGAGGATACCATGACATCATCTAAAAGGATGTGGAATTGTCTCCCTGTGCTCCAGCTTGATGCTCCCCCTCCCGAAGACTTTCATCCTCCTTAATAGCACAGAGACTGTCAGAGACTCTGTTGTGTCCCTGAAAGAGTCATCTAGGTACTTCTGTCTCCCGTACTCTGTGTCTCAAGGCCATCCATGACTTGCTTGTGCCCCACACAAATACAGCACATGCCCAGGAGGCAGGTGATCATACATGCGTCATTCAATGCAATAAACTCAACAGTCCCTGCTCTGCTGCTGTATATCTGCCTGCATTATATTTTTTTTATATCTGCTGGAGGTATTTTTTTGAGGTGGGTTTATTGTCCTGAGTTGGGATTGTTTGTTAGGTGTGTCCACCTCTCATAGCCCCTCACAAAACTCCCTTGGTTTGCTGCTCCTGTCCCCTATCATCTCTGGTCACTTAAGAATTTGGCTTTGTAAATCCCTGTTTTCCCTGAATTAGCCCTGCCCCCTTGTCAAGGGATCTTAAAGGGATTAGGGGTCAAAGGATAGCAGGCTGGAGCCTTTTGAGTAAGCTCTGAGCCTAGCTTTGCCGGCTGCTTGGCTCAGCACACTGCCCCCAAAGAGACCACACTGTTATCTTCAAGCAAGCACACTACAAACCAAGAAACTCTCACTCCTTCATCTGGAGAACACCCCCCCCCCCCCCCGCCCCAACTCCTGTGTTTGCTGTTCCTGTTTGCTAGCTATATAAAAGAATAACCAGCCGCCATGATATCAAAACCCATGTACAACAAAATAATCAACTGACCAGGAATTGAAAATGAATCTATCGCCTGCTAACCACATTCTTCAATGGCTTTTTATACCAGTTCACCAATCTCTAGCAAGCAGGGCACTCATTTCTCTGCAGCAGCTTCATTCCAGTGCAGTCTATGACAACAAAGAGCAGGCTGTCATTTCCCCTTCCCTGTCTTCCATAGTCTGCTGCTGCCACTGGAAAAGGAGTGAGGCCTGCCATGAACCTCCCTTTCTGCAACTACTACACTGTTAGAAGTTTCTGTAATGCATGGCTGGGCATCACTTCAGCCATTTTGGCTAGTTAATTATATGTCTGTCTGAAAGTCAGAGGGATTTCTTTAATAATAGTGTGTGCTGCTGAGCTATGTAAAACCTCCACTGCTTGCTGCACAAATCCTCCACTGTAGTGGAAGTGGACAACCTTGACATACAGGAGTGGATTATTATTAGAATAATATGTAAATCAGATTATAAAAGGTAGCCTTGCAAAAGTGTCATGGAAATTTACTGGCTCATCCTTTACTCTGTTGATAAAAACATATTTTACTTTCCTGTCAGAATAAAATGTTCGTCTCTGAGTGGGTGAGTAGTTCTTTGCAAGGCTGATCTATATAATATTTACCAGCTGTTCAAATTAAACCATCACTGCATATAGAAAATTCTTTAATTGGGAGCACATCCCTGTGTTAATCTGTGGACACCTGCCTCTGCAATGTATTTTTATTATTACTTCCTGCTTTTTACTCCTGCTGGACAATAAAGCACAATATTATCCCTATTAAAAGAAAAATTATGTTGTCTTTTGTTAGCTAGCAGTGTGGTATGATATGGAAACTGATGTAAGGAAGATGAAAAGAAAATCTTTTTTTCCCCCCCTTTCTTTACTCTAGAGACAAGTTGAAAAGGTGGCTATTATTCTACCTATTGTTGCATGTTTCTGTTATCTGAACTGCCTGGTCACACATGGGTGTTCTGTGAATATTATAGCAGTTCATGATAATGAAACAAAATTAATGGTTGATGTACTAGTAACTGATATCAAAACAGGCTTAGATGTGGGGTATTTAGTGATTCATCTTAGCCAAAAGTAATCATAGCAAGATTTTCATGCTAAACTTTTCCTTGCCATCCCCCAGCTGCAAAAAAACTCTTTCAAACTTCCTTGACTCAGAAAAATTATCTGTTGTAGCCCACTCCAGAACGAGTGTTTTGTTCACTTTAAACATCGTATGTAGTCCACTGCTGCCATTACAAAGTATGGGTGGCCAATAGATTCAAACAATACTTGGACCATTTGGTCATGTCCTACCTATTACCTATACCCACCCACATACACAAAATGGGGCAGGACAGGTCACCAATATAGAGCAATCTGGATCATTTGGTAAGCTGAGTCCAGGCAAACTACGTGCATTTTAATAAAGCTAAATATATATGTAACTCATACACCTCCTGCGTGTAGTGTTCTGTCCCATCTGGAGGGAGAGATGGAGAGGGAGAGACACAGACAGACTTCTCTACAGCCTTAGCCAACAGCCAGTTGGCTTTTAGCTCATGCGGTAGAGGCTCATGCACTAAGCTCCAGAGGTCCCAGGTTCGATTCCACCCACCGATGATGGGGTCTGTCGGCATTGCATATACATCCAGGAACAAAAAAATGCAGGTCATACTTATAGGATGGGGGAGTCTATCCTGGGAAGCAGTGACGGTGAAAAAAGATTTGGGGAGCATGGTGGCTAATCAGCTAAACATGAGTTCCCAGAGCGACACTGTGGTCAAAAGGATAATGCGATCATCAAATGCATAAACAGGGGAATCTCAACTAGAAGTAGAGAGGTTATTTTACCTCTCATCTACCATTTCTGGAATACTGTGTCCAGTGCGGATGTCCACAATTCAGGAAAGATGTTGATAAATTGAAGGAGGTTTGGAGAAGAGCCATGAGAATAGTTAAAGGATTGGAAAACGTGCCTTATAGTGATAGACTCAAGGCGTGCAATCTATTTAGCTTAAGATGATGATTAAGGAGGGACTGGATCACAGTCTATAAGTATCAACATGGGGAACAAATATTGGATAATGGGCTCTTCCATCTAGCAAAAGAAACGTATAACATGATCCAATGGATGGAAGTTGAATCTAGACAACTTCAGACTGGAAATAACATGTAAATATTAAACATTGAGAGTAATTAACCATTGGAACAATTTACCAAGATTCATGGTGGATTCTCCATCACTGTCAATTTTTAAATCAAGATGGGATTTTTTTAAATCTCCGGTGTTAAAGGAATTATCTTGGGGAAGTTCTGTGGCCTCTCTTATACAGGAGATAAGACTAGATTATCACTGTGGTCCCTTCTGGCCTCAAAATCTCTGAATCCATAGAGTCAGTGGTGTGGGCTGCAGAATCCAGTTTGCATGACCTCTCTGCTTTGAGCAAAAATGATCCAATTACACTCAACATTGGCTCTTCTGTGACCCCCTGGAGATGTAGAACAGGATTGTATCCCAGAGAAATAAGAGGAAAAATATAGCCTATGCAATGGTGAGGATGTGCTGATATTTTTCATTTTGTTTTGGTATTATTGAGAGGCTCCAAATACCTAAAGATTTCGTTTTCATTTTCTCAGCTAGACTCTGCTAGCAATGTATGCTAGAGAGACTCTTGCCTTCTGGAGGTAGGGAGTTCAGGACTATAAATAACAAATGAAGTTTTTCTCTTTCTTCATTTTGGCCTCTCATTTCCCATGTTTAACCTCCTCTCTACCACCTCCAAATGTATGTTGAGTCTCACATGAAGAACATGATGTCCATGCTAAGAGAACTAGCTGTTCTCTAGACTGAAATGGCAAGTTAACCCAGCTAGCAGGGAAATTCTCCAAGTCCTGAGTGATAGTTTGTATGATGCTCCTAGCCAGCCAGAGATGCTCTTATTGTTACAGGCATAGTAGGAATCCAGAGCTCAGAGTTCAGCCTTTTTGTGTCTAAAACCTTAAGTTCTGAGGAAGTGCCAGTGTGCAACTTGGGTGAAATCTTGACCCCACTGAAGTCAGTGGTTGTTTTGTTAACTTCAGTGGAGCCAGGATTCTACCCCAGATTTTTAAATTTAAAGGGTCAGAATATATCCCTGATAAAACAAAGACTGAACTCTATTAATGAATAAAATTGAAAATAGAAATCTTCAGTCATAGTACTGAAATGAGAACAAATGCATAGTCCTTATACGACCACTTATGGCAATGGGCAGGACAGAGAGCCAAACAGTTTTCTCCATTCTTTAAAATTGCTAATCTGATGTAAACAAACACTTAGTCTTTTTGTGCAAGAATTGTGTCTATGTTCCAATAGTTTAGGGCCAGTTTCTTTATCCCTGTATGTTTCGTGAAATGGATATCTGACTGCAAAACGTTTGCCAGCCAAGTAGTGATTTTTTTTCTGAAACACAAGTGCATCTATTAGATGTTTGCAGCTGGGAGAATCTCTTTTACTGCTTGATTTCAGTGCCACTAAGGAAAATCTAGCCTTAAGCACAAAGCAAACTAGGTAAATGTTTGAGGCTCTTTAAGTGCCCCATAAATGCTGCAATTCGTACCCCAACTTGGTCTCTTCCACTAGAAGCAGAACCAAAGAGGAAGAGAGAAATTTGTCACATGCTACACCTGCAGCACTAGGCAACTCCTGGCCTGATTCTCTTCCTGCCACCACCTTGAGACCTTGCAAATCATAATGCCAGCCCTTCCACTTGTGCCAACATGATGTGTGGGGTTGCAATTACCTCAAACCCTTGGGCATCATGCAGCAATACAATATGCTACCTATTTGTCAATGAAGCAGTTGGGCCAGTCCTTCAAAATTTAGTATTCTTAGGAGACGAAAAGCCAGGTTTTAATAGGAGACCGTAACCAATTCATTTGTGCTCTTGGGAGCCAAGTGATCCAAGTCTAAGTTTAAACCCTAATACAAATATTTGCCAAATATTTCATGAAATTAAAAATAGTGGGGTATGTGACTGATTAGGCTTCAATAAGATTTAACTCCTTGTCTATGGGACTATCTTCCTTTCTATAATTCAATATTTTTTTTCAGGGGGTCGGAAGTTTCTTCAAGAAATTGTAGTTTAGGTCCCACTTTTCTGTGTATATTTTACAACATCATTGTTTTTGTTGGTCCGCTATGTATAAAATAAACCCATGGCGTTTATAGGGTGAAGGTTTGAGACCCACCTCAACTTACACACATCACATGGCATAAGATGTTGGGTTGCCATTATGATTGATAGGACCCGACGGTGCTGGCAGAGCTTTGTAAAAGTGCTAATACTGAAAAGCAAATGGGGATGTAAGAAATAAAATAATGCCCAGACCCTCACCAGGGCATTATTAAATGTCAACCAATATATTGTAGCAACTCCAACCATTTCCATAACTCTCTTGTGAAATATGGTAGCTAAGACAAAAGACGGCCTCCAATCAGAGGCAGAAATGGAGCTGTGTTTTGACAGAGCTGCTTCATGTTCACAAGATATGAATTCTTTCAAAATGTACTTGATAGTGTCAGTTATGGGTCTTAATTTGTTCATGATCTGTGTGCCAAAAACCATAGAAAAGCTTAAAATTTTGTGGTTCATTCTGCTGCTGAATTTTATTTAGCTGTGTGGGTGAAGAGAACAATGCAGGTACAAGCAGATTAATTAGCAATTATTTTGCTGAGAAGTGTAATATTGCCCTGCCATCTGCTGCACCATTACTGGGAGAGTGATCTTGATGACACACTCATTAAACACTGGTCTTCTCCCCTCCCCCCCCCCCCACTTTCAAAGTCAATTAAGCTAAACATATTAGGACTACTTTAGTTCTAAATAACAGCTTCCAATCGGGATTTAATGTGATTTAACTAATCCACTTCAAATTCACCCTTTCAGTTAATTTGGATTAATTTTTTGGATGTTCTGAGTAGACAATCCCTAAAGAAAGTGATATTGCTTTTGGATGTTAACAGGCTTCTACTAAAACATGCTTTCAACCTTACCTCTTCTATAATAAAGTTTTTATTTGGGAGGGAAATAAAAACTACATACCTACTCTTTATGGTTTAGCTCAAAATGTAATTGGAAGCTGACCTGCATCCTCAGCAAATAGTGTTCCAGCCTGTAGCCTATTTGTTTGACTCTGGAATAAATCGCAGTAATAAAATCCATTCCTGTGCTGAGCTGCTGCCTGGAAAAGGGATCAGTGACACAGAACTTCAGAAGCATGTGCTCAGTGTAAGTGCTGAATGCCAAGTCATTATCACTTAGGGCAAGTCTACACTACAGTGCTACATTGGCACTGGTGCAGCTGCGTTGCTGTAGCATGTATGGTGAAGACATGCTATGCCGATGGGAGAGCACTCTCCCGTCAGCTTAGTCCAGCTCGGCGAGAAGCGGAAGCTATACTGGTGGGAGAGTCTCTCCCACTGACATAGAGTTGGTGTGGACAGCATTAAACTTGTGTCATGGGGCAGGGGGGAGAAGCAGGGGGCGGGAGAGGGCGTTTTCACACCCCTGAGTGATGTAAGTTATATCAACTTAGGCTGTAGTTTAGACCTGCCTTTATTCTTAGCTTCTATGCCTGCTGTCCTTTCACTGCTGGACTGAACAGGAGAAGCAAAAGCAAAACGATCAATTATAGTTTAAAGTACTAAAATACAACCTACTTTCCACCCTCACACTGGGACCAGGAGAGAATTCACATTATCTCTGTGGACCTGCTTTCTCTCTTTAAAGGAGGAAAAGCACACACAGGGAAAGAAATTCTTTAAACACTCCTTCAAATCAAAGATACTGTAAACTGTTTTTTTTATCCCACCTAGTCTACAGAATTTGCAAGGGGAGCAGCACTCAGTGAGTGTGGTTTCAGTGAGGACAGAGGTTCCATAGAAGGAAGAGGCACCCAAATGTCTGACTCCTGAACACCCATCACAAAGGATATTACCTGTAACCATAGCAGCCGGCTCAGATGTAATGGATTTTTCTAAATGCATAGCACAGACAATGACAACTGGTGACATCAGCAGAAGCAGAGAGATAGTCATCAACATAAGTATAGTAACTGGAATGTAGGTAAAAATCAAAGGAGAAAGTACCCTTAGAGCTTAAAAAATAAATGCTTAATTCACTAAAATAAGAATGTATATATAGCAGCAGCATATGTACACCATTTCTAACAGAGCTGCACATATGTTATCAATTCTGCTTTAGCTATGGATGGCTGTTTGCTCTAGAATCAATGATGCACATGTTGGAAATATGTAGTATTGTCATATTCCATCACAAAAATTTACAAAATAGTAAACTGAAGAGGGCTTATATCCATGACGGACACGTGACCCTTTTCAAAGGCAAATAATTAATCCACAGAGGAAGCCAAATTATACTCTGTTACACCTCTTAAACCCCACTTCTTTCTCTATCAGGTTTTCATAAGGTGCTTCAAGTTGTCATATCTGATCATTGTAGAACAATTGAGGATAGTACTGAATGTGCCCATGACAAGGTGTATAAACCCACACTGACCTGGAAGGGGTTATGGAGCTGCCTTGGGCTGCAGTGTCCCCACCTGACTGCACCTGCAAATCATGTCTGGACTGGAGGAGGAGCTAAAAGATGGGAACTCCACTCACATGGGTGCAATGGCCAAGTACTAAAAGAAAATGTACTGGAAATCAGAACTAAACCAGATATCATATGTATCTAGGAAACATGGTTGGTTGAAAAGCTTGCTTTTAAAATTCCAGGGTATATATTGCCTTTAAGCAAGACCGAAAACTAGATAGAGGGGAAGACTTGGGATGAGGTGTTTGTACTTTCAAAAGGGAAAGAATAAACTACATACAAGTAGGAAATGAAGAAAGGAGTCTTGAATATACGACATAATTAAACTATCCCCAATGAGCACAAAGAAGGAATGGGAAATGGTCATTTCCCTATGCTTAGTACTTTTCATAGACAAGTTAAGGTTGAAGTTAATGGAGAAATGAGCACCTGGAATTTTAAGCAAGCTAACTGGGAGCTATTTACAAGTAAATGTACTGAATTTGTGAATGATAACTGTGTGAGTGAAGACCGAGAGAATTTCAACAACAATGTAATAAAGGGAATAATAGCAGCAGCGACCGTAGCCGTACCGAAGATATTGAAGTACCTCAAAACTAGCAATTCACTTCTGGGGTGGAATGAGGAGTGGCCATTAAAGAAATGAACAAAGCCTATAAGAAAGTGAAAAATACAATGAATAGTGAAGATCTAATGAAGTATAAAAAAATAAGGCAATAGCACAAAGAACTATAAAAAAAATCAGATAGGTAGAGGAAGTATTGTGGGAGGTTAAATAAAGATGTTAAAACATGAGATATACAGGCAATTTAGAAGAGTGACTGGAATTCAGAATAAGAGTAGTTACATCCCAAGTCTTTTGGGAATGACAAAATACTTAGAATCTAGGAAATGAGAGAGCAGAAGTTTTAGCAGAAACTTTCCAAGGCATGAGTAATGTTTTCTATTAGATTAAAAGACAATTAATTGAAGAGAGGCATAAACTATTATGTAGTTGGGGAAAACAGGAAGATACTATAATAAATTAAAGGTTTTATATGGGGGAACTTGAGAAAGCTATTGATATAAGCAAAATTACATCCACAGTTAATGATAGTATATGCAATATGACGTTTAGATATCTTCTTGAAAGCAATTTGAGGGTTGTTTTGCAAATATATAATACTATATAGGGAAAATGAAGGATACCGCGAGGGTGCAAATATAATTCCAATAAGAGAACCTGGCAAACTATTCACAAAAGTGGATCAGTTACCCTTATAGCCTGTCTGGGTAAAACTATGGAGAGAATGGTGAATGAAAGATTGGCTCCCTATTTGAAAAACAATAGATAAAGTTCAGGGTGGTCTAAGGAGAGGAACATGAACTATGAACAATATTGCTAACATGGAAACTGAAATTCAAAAAAGTATGAGAAATGGATTTCATGATAGTTGTATTTCTGGATACAGCATTGAAAAAGAATATGGAATGCTATGGAGGGAAGGCTTATTGTGCAAGGTAGGTACAATAGGGATAAGGGGAAGAATGTCTGAATGGATTTGAATATTTTGGAGTCAAAGATTATGCAGGTCAGAGTTGGGAAATGTTTGTTGAAAATTTTATATATATATATATATAAATGGTATACTGCAGGGAAGTGTTACCTGCCTTATCTTACCTTAATATTCAAAGAAATCATAGACTGGAAGGGACCTCAACATGTCATCTAGTCCAGTCCCCTGCACTTGTGGCACAATTAAATAGTATCTAGACCATTCCTGACAGGTGTTTGTCTAACCTGCTCTTAAAAGTCTCCAATGATGGAGATTCCACCACCTCCCTAGGCAAATTATTCCAGTGCTTAACCACCATGACAGTTAGGAAGTTTTTCCTAATGTCCAACTTAAACCTTCATTGCTGCAATTTAAGCCCATTTCTTCTTGTCCTATCCTCAGAGGTTAAGAAAATTTTTTTTTCTTCCTCCTGCTTGTAAGAACCTTTTACATAATTGAAAACTGTTATGTCCCCTCTCAGTCTTCTCTTTTCCAGACTAAACAAACCCAATTTTTTCAATCTTCCCTCATAGGTCATGTTTTCTAGATCTTTAATAATTTTTGTCACTCTTCTCTAGACTCTCTCCAATTTGTCCACATCTTTCCTGAAATGTGGCGCCCAGAACTGGACTCAATACTCCAGTTGAGGCCTAGTCAGCAAGGAGTAGAGTAGAAGAATTACTTGTCGTGTCTTGCTTACAACACTCCTGCTAATACATCCCAGAAGGATGTTCGCTTTTTTTGCAACAGTGTTACACTGTTGACTCATATTTAGCTTGTGGGCCGCTATGACCCCCAGATCCCTTTCTGCAGTACTCCTTCCTAGGTAGTAATTTCCCATTTTCTGTGTGTGTAACTGATTGTTCCTTCCTAAGAGGAGTACTTTGCATTTATCCTTATTGAATTTCATCCTATTTACTTCAGACCATTTCTCCAGATCATTATGAATTTTAATTCTATCCTCTAAAGTACCTGCAATTCCTCCAGCTGCAAACTTTATAAGTGTACTCTCTATGCCATTACTTAAATCATTGATGAAGATATTGAACAGAACCAGACCCAGAATTGATCCCTGCAGGACCCCATTCATTATGCCCTTCCAGCATGACTGTGAACCACTGATGATTACTCTCTGGGAACAGTTTTCTAACCAGTTTTGCACCCATCATATAGTAGCTCCATCCAGGTTGCATTTTCCTAGTTTGTTTATAAGAAGGTCATGTGTGACAGTATCAAAAGCCTTACTAAAGTCAAGATACGCCACGTCTATCCCTTCCCCACTATCCGCAAGGCTTGTTATGATAAATGATCTTCCAAAATGAATACGTGCCAGAGTACGTGTCACTCTGTTTGCAGATGGTCATGTTCTATGTGTTCGGAACAGGAGTATTGAGATGGCAGAAAAAGAGAATCGATGAAGTGTGATGAGAGACCTCAGATTGGTGAAATGCATGGGATTTAAAATTTTCCATTGCTTTAACCAAAGAATAGATATTTACAAAAAAAAAAAAAAAAGCTACAAAGGAATCTGTATCTGTGTGGAGAACAAATAGATATAGTTAAAAGGTTTAGATGTCTAGTGGAAGTCTTTCATACTAAATTACTTTGGAAAGATCAGATAGACTCTGTTAAAGATAAATAGAAAGGAAGGCTCAACCCCCTTAAAAGTATTGCTGGGACTAGCTGGAGGGTGGGTAAGAAAACTCTACTGATGGTCTCCAGAGCCGTAATCAGACCTCTTATCAACTAGTGCTGCCCACCTTTTGGATCAGCATCAAAATCAGAATTTAAAAATTTGGATTGAATACCAGTACAGGTTGTGTGCAGTGCACTTATTACCATGCCCTTATATACCCTGCAGGTAGCTGCTAGTGAAATGCCAGTTGCACTATGAATGAAACTACTGGACCTAAATTTCTGGGCCAAAGCTAATGGGAATAGCAATGATGAACGTACCAAGAAAATATGAGTATTTTGGGGAATTCAATAGGCAACCTTTTGTACACAATATTAGAACTCCACATGCCATTCAAGTTAAAATGTGGACGCAGAAGTTGAAAGACAAGGAAAAGTTCAATTCAAAGTCAAAACTTTTTGTCACTGAAAATTAATTATGGATGGATGTCCAAAGTGGATTTAGATCTATTTTATAATCTTAAGAGTAAAAAGGAGCCAATAGGTATAAAAAAATGAAGTGTACCAGCATAAAGATGAAAAGTGGACTAGCTTTTTGTTAGATATATAAAGATGGATGCAAAAAAAAAAAAAAAAAAAAGAGGAAGAATAGGGGTAGCATATTGTGTACCAAAATCGAGAACTAGTACATCTAAAAGAATATCTGATATTGCCAAACTAGTAGCAATAATGCTAGCATTAAACTGGATCTGGGATGTATGCCCAGCAGTGGCGGTCATTTTTTCCGTCTCAATATCAGGCCTTATGGCAAGAAAAAAGGGTGTCTCCATATGTACAAGTGATTTAATCAGTGAAATTATATTTCTAATAACAGAGTTAGTACAGCTGGGGATACATGTAACATTTTCTCGGATCCCAGCATATCTTGAGATAACAGGGAAAGAAATGGTGGACAAAGCAGCTAAAAGGGCTGTAAGAAATGGAAGGATTCACACAGAAATGCCTTGGGTAAACAGGAACTCAGAAGCCTACTTCAGAAAATTTTAAGAGAGGAATGGCAACAAATTTGGTTCAATGAAAAAAGGGGAAGAAGATATTTTGAATTGTGCCTCAGAGTTGAGGATAATGAAGTACTTCAGAGCTGGATAGGAAAAATGAAGTGATTTAGTTTAGATTACAAACTGGCCATTGTGGTTTAAACAAATCTTTTTTTGTTTAAATAAACAAACACAAAGATAGGCTGTGTGTGGGCTGTAAGGTAAAAGAAACAATTGATCACCTTCTTGGGGTATGTAAGATCTTTATAATGAAAGGGAAAAAGCTCTTCGAGAAATTTAAATGACTTATGGTAACAAAAGTTACTTTATCAAAGTATCAGGGGAATGAGGTAATTTTAGAAGGGCGTTCTTACATTACACCTCTATCCCGATATAACGTGACCTGATATAACACGAATTTGGATATAACGCGGTAAAGCAGTGCTGTGCGCTCCGGCAGATCAAAGAAAGTTCGATATAACGCGGTAAGATTTTTTGGCTCCCGAGGACAGCGTTATATCGGGGTAGAGGTGTATCTAAAAGACACAGGGCATAGTGAGAGAATATAACCCACAAGGTATTTAGGAGTGATAGTTGGTGGTTGCTATAGACTAACCAGTCAAAACTGCTTCACCATTTAAAAAAAGGGGGGGGGGCGGGGAGGCAGGGAGGAAAGGAAAAGATTGGGGCAACCCTGGGAAGGGGGGAAGAACTGTTGAGCTTCTCCAGCCTTATAGAGAGAACTGACAGTCTGCAGAGCCCCTACTCCTGTAGAAAGGAGGATGTGGATCACCTGAGCTAAAAGGGGGGAAAAACTGACACTTGCACTGAAGCCCTGTGAATTCTGAAGTGCACAGTGATACTTCCAGGCCCCTCTCAGGTAAGAAAGGCCCATATCCTGGATGGAGCGGCCTACGGATTTTTCTTTTCCTTTCTTTTGTTTAACCTTGTTTGCTGTCTGTGGGCTGTTTTGTTGTTTCACCGGGGACACCAGGCAGGGACAAAACAGCCAAGAGGTCTTGACTGGAGGGTTGAGTGTCAACCTGCTAGAAAGACACACCCCACAGCACCTGCTGGAGTGCAGGAGTAAATGGACTCTGACACATGTGCTCCCCACATAGCTCCTAATAGTGGCACTCTACCGTGGACAGATTCATGACAATGCCCTAAATGGCAACTCGTCAGTGAACTTAGTCGAGTGTAACTGAGAACATCATTTGGTTCAGATATTCTTAGATGAAGTGGCTGATGAACTGGAAGTCATGCAACTATGTGCATATCACACTTGAAATTCATGTGTGTGTATATATATATATATGTATGCATTTATTCAGTAAGTTAATGCTGAATCTTCTCATTGTTAGCTGTATGCTCCAGGATTTTGGAATATATATTCAGTGTCTGATACAAGCTTTTTTCTTTTTAACCAGGAAGAATTTGCAAGATAGTATATTTTAATGTATTTGTCAAGGTCTCTTTCTGAGAGGAGTTCTTCAACTGAACTATCTTTTCTCATGTATTTCGCAGCAGTCTTTGGTGATCCCAATCTTCCTCTGTCATTCTTGGACATGAAAGGAGCTTTTTCAAATCCTGATTCCCCCTGCAGTGATGTCTAGAAAATGCAGAATCTAGCTGGATTGAATTCCTTTATTTAAGCACATAGGATGATTCTGTTGCTGGCTCAATTTTCCTTTTCAAGCTCATGATTTTGCTTTTTAAGTCCTACCATACTTTTTCATTTGGCCTTCTTGCTATGTTTCTTTTTTAATCTGATTTTGGGAAACTAAGCTACATATTGAAGAGTTGCCTTTTTGGTATTTTGTAATGTATCAGTATACTTGAGTACTTTTTGTTTGGAGATTAAAAACTTTTTGGGAGTTAGGATTTCTTTCTGTGCAGAAGGTCTACTGCTGATTTGCCAAGCTTAATAGCATTAATCTTTTCTTAATTTGATATTAGACAGTAAGAGAACTTTGGGGGCAGTTGTTCACCTGCTTGAAAAGAATTTGATTGATAGATTATTTGCCTTCTCTTCCTGAAATAATAAGTGTAGTGAAGAAGCCTAGGTTACATAATTGCTCCATGCATTAGCCTTCCATTGGTGGGAAGTGGGTTGAGGCATTCTTGCAAAGTGAAATGGCTCTGTTAGCATCAGTATTTGTAGACAAAAACATCCTTTTTATACAGTTGGTAACATATCTTCATCAGATTCCCCAGGTTAGAAAAGTTCTGATCTGCTATGTAGCTCAGATTCTTTGTGTTTCAATATATTTTTTGTGGCACTGCAGCAGCGCTTTGAAAAGATGTTGGATTGACAGCTCTAGGATTGGAAGTCCTCTCTCTAGCTGAAGAATAAGTGGGATCAGTGTCCTGCCAAAGCGCCTCAAGGCTCACTTGGAAGGACTGTGTTTAGGGATGAAAGGATCTGATACTCTTGACTGCTGCCTTAAAGTTCTTTCCTCCTGCCCCCACTATACTCAACTTTCCTCTGCATCTAGAGTGACCTGGCAGGCCCACTAACTGCCTCCTCCTTCAGCTGTTTCTATTTTCTGGCTATTGCTGTTTCCCCACCCCCCGCTCTATCCATACACAAACTCCTTACAGTCACAATCTCCTTCTTTCCAGCACCCACATGTAATCTCAGATATGCCCTCTCAGTACCTATGATTTCTGGAGCTAACCGATGCATTCAAAAATCATAGCACACAAGCACAGCAGTTTTGAGTATCTGGGGCTACATCCATATTATATTTGGCACTAGAATGTCACACATACCAGTAGCTAATTCTGGCCTATCCCAAATATCTTTTTCAAAACTGAAAATTTACAGTGTGTCCAAACAAATGACCTGACAACTCTCACAACAAACTATTATAATAATAGAACTCAGTGTAGGAGGCTGAAACTCTGCTTCTAGCCCACTCTCTTATGTTTATGGATGGCAATGCAGCATATAATATGTAAAATCAGCCAACATTGAGAGACCTAAGCAATAGTTAAGTGAACAGTGTGGTAAAGACATTTTCAGCCTAATCTCTGTCAGACCCATTAATATTTTATGGGTTATGGGTTTTTTTACTGCAGTCCCGGAAAGAAAGATAAGGGGGAAAGGAAAAAGCATATTACTTTGGTGTCACCTTGCTATTCTGTAAGATTAGAGGGTCTCTTATGACCAATATTAAATCAGTAGACTTGATGATTTAATAGTCTTGTTTAGAGTTCTCATTCACAAACCATAAAGGCACATTTCAAGTCCTATCCTGTATACTTTTTGCATGCAGAACCTCATTGAAGTCACTGTCGGAATCTCAGATATGCCTTTTCAGTACCTCCGACTTCAAGAGCTAACTGGTGTATTCAAAAATCATAGCGCACAAGGAGAGCAATGACTTTTTGAATTGTTTTGAAGACATAGCTAAGGTGTGTTTGAGAGTGTGTAAAATTTTCAAAAGTGCCTAAGTGACTTTGAAAGTCAATGAGACTAGGATCCTAAGCTACTTACATACTTTTGATGAAGTTACTTTATATTAACAATTGTATGCGTTATTAGAAATATTTAAAGGGACACTGACAAGTTAAACTTAAATTTAAACAATTTTCCTTGGTTATGTTACTAATAACACTTTAGAAATCTCAAAGAGAAATTTGCTTTCCTATGGGATTTACATTTCTTCAGTTACATAGGAATTGCTCTGGATCAAACCATTAAGTATCCTGTCTCCAAAAGTGGCCACCACAAGCTACTGTAGGAAAAGGCACAAGAACCCTGCAGTAGGCTGTTATCAGATAACTTCTCTCAACAGGTTGTTTCCTTCTAACCTCCATTAGTTTAGCTTATGCCCAGGGGGTTTATATTTATTCCAAACCTCATATTTTCTTTTTTCATTCTTGCTATTGTAACTCTGTATACTGTTGCCATCCATGTAAATGTGCAATCCTTACAGTCATACATTTTGTATAGAAGAGTAAATTTATGTTCAGATTTAGAAGGTTTGAGACATTCTGGTGCTTCTTATTGACATGCATCAACATGATGATATCATCATTTACTGCTCTCCTTTCCCTCCAGAGGCTTGACCCTGCACCACTGAAGCCAATGGGAATTCTGCTTTGGACTTCAATGAGAGCAGGATCACGCCTTTGGAGTCCAGTCAGATCCGTCTTTCTCTCTGAGGAGGGAAACTGAGGAGACATGGATGTGAGAAAAGGCATTGGGTTGTTTCCTTCAAAATTCCTTGTACTGTATCACTGTAAATAAAACTATTACAAGTTTTTAAAACTATTTATTCCTATTTGTGCCACCCTTTCTGTCCTTCTCCTTGCAAACCCAGCCACCCATAATCCATCTTACTTTAAAAAAGAGACTGGTGGATTTCTTCTTTTAACCAATTTGTATGTGTCTGTCACTCTCTCTTCTCCCCTTTTCCCCACAGAAAGATAGATATAATTTAGATAGCTGCTAGATAAGAGGGTCTTTTGATATTCACTCACACAGTGAAGGGAGGAGGATATTAAAATTAAAAGGCATTTGATTTTAAAATAATTACAGGGGGTGCAGTGTTATTTATTTATTAAATAACCTCTGGATTTCATTGGCACAAGATGTAGAATTTAATGGCTTATAAATATATATGAATAAGAAGAATATCTGCAGTTACATTAGATAGGATAAACTTCATATGGGTACAAACTGTCATGTTTCAGGGCAGAACTAACAACAGTCTGGGGGTCAAGAAACTTTCTTTCTGGGCATGTTGTTCCAAGAATGTCTGTTATGAGGGCTTGGTTCTTTTCTCTGAAGCATCTGGGACTGCGGACTGTCAGAGACAACATGCTGGGCTTCATCAATCATTTGTCTGTTCCAGGATGACAATTGCTATGCCAGCAGGACTGGGACTAGTTTGCAGAAGACTGCTGGAGCAAGAGATGTTTGTCATGGAACAGAGGCAGAATTGGGGTTGTGGTTAGCTGGGCTAAGTGGGGAAGTTGCCTCTCCCTGAACCCAAGAGGGGGTTCTGAGGGTGGTTGGATTCAGGCAGAGGCATAGTGAGTGCCCTCTGTACCCTCCGACCGGAGCGGGCCCCGTAAGGAAGGGGGCCCCTAAAAGTGGCCAAAAAAATGTAAGGTATAACTAGGTAAGTGACATTTATTGATGCTATTGCACAATCCATATCGGTTTTACTGACAAAACCGTGAAGTCATTATGATACATCATAATGCTATTGGCTACATCAGTTATCTGTCGGTCAGTTTCGAATTTTAGTTGGACCCATTCAAAGAATGTGTATTTGCGTTCATAATGGCGGTCGGCGGATAAATGTTATTAATTTAGTTGTTTAATTTTTTATCGTTTGAAACGATTAGTTTCCAACGCAGAAGCGTGCTTTGTGATGTCTAAGAGAACGTATAAGAGCGGAGCTAGTAAACAAAAGGCAGCAAAAGATGCCGAGAAGGAACTTGAGAAAATTCCAAAGTTGTCAACGTATTTTGCGCTGCAATCCAACGTACAGGTACAGGCACATGAAATGGACAGCACTAGCAGCGACGAATCATATCCAGAAGTATCCAGAAGTGCTTCAAGTGAGGTCGAAGGTGAAGCCAGTTGTTCTACCAAACAAACTGTGACAGATATTTCAGCTCCTGCCGGGAAAGAAGTATCTGAATCTGAACCACTGACTGATGATCCAGGAGATCGGCCGTCTATAATATCGGACAGGCAAGTGTGTGACATTGTTGCACGTGGCCCACCGCAGCAGAATGAAAGTTACGAATTTCCATTTAACGAGGAAAGACGGAGGTTCACAAGTACTCATTTCTATCGAACCATGGCAAATGGCGAGAAAATAAGACGTTCATGGTTATGTACTCAGTTCAGAAAGATGCCATTTTTTGTTTTTGTTGTAAATTATTTGGCACTGGCGACATACCGCTACGTAGTGGAACATCTGCTTGGAAAACACTGTCAAAAAGACTTCAGCAGCATGAAACAGGCAAAGGTCATCAAGACTGTATGGTGAAATGGTTTGACCATCTATTGACCAACTCGAATTGCAGGCTTTTCTGAAAGAAAGAGATTTCTGGAGAAATGTTGTCAAACGCATGGTTGATGTCGTTATTTTCTTGTCCGAAAGAAACTTGGCATTTCAAGGAAGTAATGAAAAGCTCGGCGATCCTTCGAATGGCAACTTTTTGGGACTGTTTGAATTGCTTGCAAAGTATGATACTGTCCTCAGCGAACTTTTACAGAGGATTAAGAAGGCAGAGACACATGTTCAGTACCTCAGTCCAGAGATCCAAAACGAGCTGATTCAACTTGTTGCCAATAACATTCAAGAGGCCAACACAGCGCAGCTTAAAAAAGCAAAATATTATTCAGTTATTTTGGACTGTACTCCCGACGTGTCACATGAAGAATAGATGTCTGTGGTGTTACGCTTTGTTGAATGCAACAGTGAAGATGGTGTCAATATTCGTGAAGCGTTTGTTGGTTTTCTTAATGTTCATGATACAACTGGCGAGGGCTTATTGGAAGCGTTTCTTGAAAAGGCAAACAACTTAGTAATAGACATTGCTGACATGAGAGGCCAAGCTTATGATAACGGCGCAAATATGAGAGGAAAGAATAAAGGAGTTCAAGCCCGCATGCTAGAAATAAATAACCGTGCCTTGTATGTACCATGTGGAGCTCACAGTTGGAATCTTGTGATCTCAGATGCGGCAAAGTCATTGAAATATGCCGTTGACTTTTTCGGTCTGATTAACAGAATATATGTAATCTTTTCTTCTTCACCTTCACGTTGGGATATACTTCAAGAACATATGCCAATATCTGTTAAAGGCTTATCGGACACTCGGGAGTCGAGAATTGATGCTGTGAAGCCATTGCGTTATCACCTTGAAGAATTGTGCAATGCTTTGTCATCTTTGCGAGAATATGCGCTCAAAAAGAAAGATGGCAATACAGCAACAGAAGCCGGTGTGCTTTTAGACCATGTTACTATGTGGCCTTTTGTTCTGACTGTGTACACGTGGTATGATATACTATTTCACGTCAATAAAACCAGCAAATTAATTCAGTCACCAGATGTGTCAATTGACGTACTGCAGGCAGAAATCGGTGCTACAAAGAAGTTTTTGGAAGACTATCGAAATACAGGATATATCTGTGTGGTCACAAATGCACGTGAAATAGCAGAGCATATGGGTATTGAGCAGGTGTTTCCAGAAACCAGGGTGCGACGTAAGAAGAGAATGTTTGATTATAATGTTATTTATAGTTATTCGTAATTACAAATGTGCTGATGATTAGAGTCGTCTTTCTGCTGAAGAAAAATTCAAATCGCAGTTCTTTCTTGTTCTCACTGATCAGGCCATATCTTCTGTTTCGTCCTGATTTGACCAACTCGTGGAGTGGTATAAGTTGTTTGGATATCTGTACAACGCTAACAGCCTGAAGCAGTGTCACAGAGAAAATGAACTGGAGAATCACAGCTAATATTTTGAAAGAAAAATGGGAGACATTGATGCCAACGAACTCATAATGGAATTGAATTGTTTTATTTATGTCATCGAGAAAGAGAGAGGACTTGTCACGGCAAACAATTTTTTAACGTACATATACAAGAACAGCCTTCAGGAGATATATCCGAATCTTTGCATTTGCATCAGAATTCTTCTGACCACACCAGTTACTGTCGCTGGTGCTGAAAGGAGCTTCAGCAGAATGAAACTGATCAAGAATATCCTGCGCTCAACCATGACAGATGACAGGCTTTCTGCGCTTGCAGTTATCTCAGTCGAAAACAAGATTGCCAGATCTCTGGACTATGACGCATTGATTAACCAATTTGCGGAGAACAAGGCTCGAAAGAAGCGCTTTGCGTAAATACGGAATACATGTACACTGTAGGCCTATGTATACATAATATGAACCCTGTATATTGTATAAAATAAATACCGCATTCCAGTTTCTGCATTGTAAGGGGCCCCACCCGGACATATGTTCGGAGGGGGCCACGTTCTTTGTTGCTATGGCCCTGGATTCAGGGCAGCTAAAAATTCCCACTTAACCTCTTGAAAAATTTAAAATACTCATGTTGAAAGTGTTCAGGTGAGTGGACAGGTGAAAGAGAGAGTTTACACATATTGCTCATGAAATATGGGTGAGCCAACAGAACTGTGTTTCATTCTTATAGCCAAGACTAACATAAGAAAGTGTAAAAAAGCACAATATTAATCCATGCTTGTCAAAATGACTTTTGTAGCAAGGACAGGAAACAGATTAAATAGATATTTTTCCTATGTTGATGTAGTGACTGTAATTTCCTCCAGTGCCACAAAGACTTGCTGGTGTTACTGTGCTACTTCCAGGGTTTAGAGAGGATATACAATATAGATCCATGCTGAAAAACTGAGGAATGGGATTTTAACCTAGTAATTAAGTATTAGGAATTTACAACAATAGAGTCACTTCTTTTTAAAGTATGATACGAACATAAAGAAAGCAAAACTATAGGCATTTATCAGTTTGAACATTGTGTTGCACATAAAACTGTAACAGATTTTTCAAAGTGAAATTATGCATGCCATTGGTCCATCCTTGATAGAGTATTGTCAAAATTTCAAATGGCAGAAATTGTTTTGTGTCTATTTCATGGGTATATAAATATTCCAGAGCCTGGTTTGGCTTGTAAAGTTATTTGGAGGGATTAGTGGAGAATAGCTTAGCCTTGTGGGCCAAGGAACTCAACTACCATAAGAAGAACATGGTGTAACTAATACAATCCCACTCTTGTTAGAGTATGGCTCTGCTCTCCTGACAGGAGAATTGTAATAATTACAAAGTGTGTAGTCAATATCCTGGGACCTCAATCTCTGATACTGAACAATGGTACAATGGAAATATAAGAACATGTGTAATGCTTAACACATATATTTATTGGCTGTGGCTTTATATGCTAAGATAAATTAAAGCCATTCTTCAATACATTGTCTATACTGGGGATTTTAGGGAAATCTCTTATCACATTGGTGCAACTGGTAGGTGAATCAATGTCTACCAGCCCAGGCTGTTTTAACACCATGTCATCTTCTAGACCGGTTCTGAAGGGAAGGGTTAGACAACACAATGGCAGTAATTATCAGTGAGAAATGGATGGAGTGAGTTAGTAATGAAGGTAGTGGTAATGCAGAGGAAGAGCTTTTGAATGGGAGAAATACAAATCAATTCCTTAGGAAGAGGAATCATTTTGGTACCATCTCTATATTAAATAGTAAAAGAGCTGGGTGTTTACTCACAGGAGACAGGAAGAAATGTCACGTAAAGGTCCCTGGCTGTAAATACAGAAAAGGTTTAATTTTTTTAATGTTCTTTTCTTTCCCCCCATCCCAACAGTGGAAGCTCTACATTTGGGGACGTTAATGGCCGCCCATGGCTATTTCTTTCCAATCTCAGACCATGTTCTAACACTAAAGGATGATGGCACCTTTTACCGGTTCCAAGTAAGTATGCTTAAAATGTTCTTGGGTTGCTTAAATGAAGGCTTATATTAAGAGCAAGATCCTATTTATTGTAACTGTTATCATATTGTCCCCTTTCAGTGGCCCAGTTAATTATATCAATGTATCTTATATCTAAAAATGCTAATAGGACTATATTCTGAAACTGTATGTTAATAATTTAAATGTAAAGAAACTAAGGACCATCACAAATATCTTTACATAAAATTATATGGGGATGGAAATGTCCCTCTCTGAAATAACAATAACTCCAATGGCTTGAAAAGTCTAACAGATGAAATAAAATTGCATAATCCTCAACAGGATCCTCCTTTGTAAAGATCTGATGGAGTTCTGGGGTGTGGAATGTAACACATTATGGTTCTTTCCTCACAGGCTCTGTAGAACACTTCAGACAGAATATTTCCTCTTCTGAGAGACGTACATGTGTGTCTTCTACCAGCACATATTCGATTATGATCTCACCTTTATAATGAGAGATTTCTATGTTGACCAGTTGGTCACATTGTAGTGCTCACGGAAAAAAAATGAGCAGGTATTCTAGTGCAGATTAGGAGAATACATCTGATTTTATATCTATTACTGATAGGTTTTCTTTTTATTTGCATACTTATTTGTACCTTTTTTGAATGTTATTACACTAGTTTTAAAATTAGTTCTTTACTGTTTCATACAATGATCAGCTTGATCTCCTGTTCTGTACATTGAGACAAATATGATCCACAGTACTGATTGGACACAGTACTGGTGTTTGATAAATGTATTAGAACCAGAAAAGACTATCTGATGGGACGCTAGCATATCATCCCCCAGGTTGCAAGTTGAATACTTATGAAATATTTAACATTTTTCCCTAAGGCTTTTTTTACATAGATATATCTGATATACATTTTTCCCTAAGGCTTTTTTTTACATAGATATATCTGCCTAAAAGTTTATACAACATTACATAATATTACATTACATAATATTACAACATTACATAATATTACATTACATAATATATAGAAAGTCTTGGATTTAGTCTTTAACTTGTAAGAGATGGTGTTGCTGCTACTCTAATGGCAAAATGGCTCCCTAATAAAGATTTAAGGCTAAATTATGGGAAGGTGTTATAAGCAGCTTCTCAAAGGGCACACATGTAGATTGCAAAATCAGAGTTAACATTACATCCATGTTCTGGCTCCAGTTAGCCTCGTGATTAACATGAAGACCAGGCCGTCTCTCCCCTGGGCATGCCTACTTATGCCTCCATCA
The DNA here is from genome assembly GCF_011386835.1 of Chrysemys picta bellii. Lineage (NCBI taxonomy): Eukaryota > Metazoa > Chordata > Testudines > Emydidae > Chrysemys > Chrysemys picta. Next base: position 137,707,667 of record NC_088793.1, on the reverse strand, counting down.
TTCCTGGTTTGAAGGAATTAAAGGCCCTTGATGATGCAAAGGACCCATACGCGTAGCAGCTATCTTCTTTGCTGCAGTTCTATGGCTGTATGAGAATTTGCTCTTGGGTGTGTTTGTGTCAGGCATCAGCCAAAAGTTGGTCACCGTGCTTTTTGTATCATTTCTTTCTGCAATACAAAATTAAAATTTGTTCAAAATTAAATGAACATATTGCAATACACTTAAACTACAAAAAAATCAAAACATCAATGTTGACAGGCATTAGTAAGTTTACATCTGTTGTGTCAGATATTCATCTATTCCTATTGTTTATACTACCTGAGGTTATGGTTTTAACAAGCTAAACTGAGTCAGACTTGCTACTTCCTGCATGGAGTGGCTCTAGTAATTTAGTAGGTGTTAAAATTGAGAATTTAAAGTACTGCATTAATAAAGTCTCTCCTTTTGTACATGGAATACATATAACAATATCAGTTGAATGGGGTGGAGTTTAATGTTTCCATGTTGTAGATATTTTAAATATATTTTCAGTCTCTCTACTTTTTCATATAACACAAGTAATATGCAGATGTTTTCATTTGCACTGCTTTTAAAATCACTTTATTCTGGGAGATTAGGTTTTGTGTTATGTGCAGCAGCATTTATACAAGTGTAATGATACTGAGTGTGTATTCACTTTTGTAATGCACAGCAGGAACCTACCCCACCACCCAATGTCCTTATGCCATGTCTGATCAGCCTGGCATCATTGCTTACCTAGAGCCACTTTTCTACCCAGGCTCGTAATAACCTTATAGAGACAATCTGTTCTATACAAACCAATGAATTTGGGTCTCTGATAATATTTGTGGTGCTAGATATGACCTTATTTCTCCAGCCACAGGACTGAATAGAACTGCTTGCCTAGGAATACCCAAGTACAGATACATGTAGACCAAATGCTTTAAAATTGTAGTGATGTAAGTTGGCAGCATTATTTCTGCCTGGGCAGATAAACACTATTTGATTTTTCCCAAAACTATTCCGCCACCTGCCTTCTTTTCAGCTATAAATAGGATGTCATGGCAAAGTAGCAAATAGGGACTGTTACCACTCATTCATGGCAAACCACTTGACAGCCACTCCTCAGGCAAAATGAAATTTTTAACTACTGATAGTTCCTTCAGGTTTTCAACATTCCACTCAAAAAAGTTAATGTTTGATAATCTTCTCTATGAAAATGGTTATGGTACAAAATGCTTGTACTGCAACACCTCTATAAATCTCCCAGGCAAAGCTTTCAGTTGCCTGAAAATTGTAGTACATGTAATGGGGTCTTCAGGGGTTTTTTAATGTGTGTACCCTAAGGTATCTGTATTGTGAGGTACACAACAGATAATTCTGCTACTGTTGATGATTGATCTGTGCAAAATAATTAGATCAAAACTCCACCACCCTCTCAAACTGTGCCTAGGTTGGCAGTCACATGCATTTGCACACCACAGTTTATGCACAGAGGAGATCATGAACATGGGCAGAGATTCTTTGCATAACTCTGGGAGGTTCATAACCAGCTGAGAGGTGAACAGCTAGTCTTCCCTTCCTTCTACACACTCATAGTGAATCCCATGCCTCACTTATATACACCCCACTTTACAACAAGCCCTAGATCTGTTGTTTCTTATGTCTATAGGCCTGCCCCCCTCTTCTGTTCTTTCTTCCTTGGAAAAGTTAAACCCCTTTCCTAAATGTTTAGGGTTCATACTTTTCCTCATCTCCAGGAGATTCTTCATGGTCCACTATTTTACCCAGTCCTTAAATGCTGGGAAAGGTTGGGAGAAGAAGACGAAGAATGTAAGCTAAATACTTGAATTGCAGAGATGCAACGAGGCATGGCACATGTTTGAGATAAGACTAAGGGTATGTCTACACTATGAAATTAGGTCCATTTTATAGAAGTCGATTTTTAGAAACTGATTTTATACAGTCAATTGCATATGTCCACACTAAGCGCATTAAGTCGGCGGAGTGTGTCCTCACTACTGTGGCTAGCATCGACTTACGGAACAGTGCACTGTGGGTAGCTATCCCACAGTTCCCACAGTCTCCGCCGTCCATTGGAATTCTGGGTTAAGCTCCCAATGCCTGATGGGGCAAAAACATTGTTGCGGGTGGTTTTGGGTACATGTTCTCAGTCGCCCCTCCCTCCGTGAAAGCAACAGCAGACAATTGTTTTGCGCCTTTTTTCCTGGGTTATCCATGCAGACACCATGCCATGGCAAGCATGGAGCCTGCTCAGCTCACTGTTACCACTGTTGTTGCATCAGAGAGGCTTTGAAAACCAGTTTCATGACTTGCCAAGCTTCGGTGTGACAGTAGTGTGTGTTTCTCCTTGATGCAAACCCACCCCATTTGTTGATTTTAATTCCCTGTATGCCAATCACCCGCCCCCCTTCAAAATAAAGTAACTATTGTTTTGAAACCATGCATTCTTTCTTTATTAATTAAAAAAAAATGAGATAACAGACAAGGTAGCCCAGGTGGGGTGGGGGAGGAGGGAAGGACAAGGCCACATTGTTTATTGTAGCCACACTAAAAATCAAACTGTTTGAATGACAGCCTTCTGTTGCCTGGGCCATCCTCTGGAGTGGAGTGGCTGGGTGCCTGGAGCCTCCCCCACCCATGTTCTTGGGCATCTGGGTGAAGAGGCTATGGAACATAGGGAGGAGGGCAGGCGGTCATACAGTGGATGCGGTGGGGGTCTGTGCTCTTGTTGGCTTTCCTGCAGCTCCAACACATGCTTCATCATGTCCGTTTGCTCCCCCATTAGCCTCAGCATCGCATCTTGCCTCTGCTCTTCATGATCACTTAATTCTTTCCCGACCTCTGCCATTGAATGCCTCTATGCATTAAGCTGTGCCCTAGCAGTGCAGGCTGGACTGCATGAGCTCGGAAAACATGTCATCACGAGTGCGTTTTTTTTCACCTTCTAATCTGTGATAACCTCAGGGACGGAGACGATAGGGGGAGCACAGAAACATTCTATGCTCTACAATTCTGGGGGGACTGCATGGTCACCTGTGCTGCTGAGTTCGCCACACTCACCAAACAGGAAATGAAATTCAAAAGTTCCCGGGGCTTTTCCTGGTTACCTGGCTAGTGCATTGGTGTTCAAAGTGCTGTCCAGAGCGGTCACAATGGAGCACTCTGGGATAGCTCCTGGAGGCCAATACCGTTGATTTGCGTCTGCATTACCCCAAATTCGACCCAGCAAAGTCGATTTTAGTGCTACTCCCCTCCCCGGGTAGGAGTACAGAAGTTGATTTTAAGAGACCTTTAGGTCGACGGAATGGGGTTGGTTGTGTGGATGCAGTCATTTTTAAATCCACCTAACACAGCTAAATTTAACCTAACCCCGTAGTGTAGATCAGGCCTAAGATCTATAGTGTCCATGTAAGAAAAGGACAGTGTTATTGCTCTGTCTGGAAGAACTGTTTGTTGGCTAATAGAGAAAAGCTGCATCATATGGCTTACACATTTCCAGTTCCACTCAAGGGATTGCTGTCCAAGACTCAGGGTGATATCAATGTTAGCTTATTTTAGAACAGCTTTAGGGCTAAATTCAGACTCCTGCATTTACAGCCATGCAGACTCAGGGACTGGGAAGGCGTGTGCCTTGAGAGTGGCATGCCTGGAGTCAGTATGTCTATGTATGGATAAAGCAGGCATGATGCTGCCAAGTACCTTGAGGAAACATTTTTATTAGTGGGCCCTGCTGCATCTGCTAATATGCTTCTGCTAATTTAGGTATAGAGTTGTGCATGGATTTTTGGGTGGGAGGGCATGGCTGTTTACCGCCATGTATGGGAGTGCTATGTTAAAGGCTCTCTGAGCCTCTCCCCGGGAGGGCGGGGGGGGGAGGGGCTGCCATCATTTAAGATTAACATTTAATCATTGGAACCTGGCAAAAGGAACCTCAGTTTATGCAATGAGTTGTGATATAAATTAACATCAGAGCTCTAGAACAGTGAATATCAATTCATTAGCAATGACCAACAGATGGAAAATATATTGTTGTGAAATATTTCAGTCATTTTAATTCTGCAGGTGGAATTATTTTTCATTTATTAGCAATATTTCATGAACATTTTAATCAGAAATTTTTAGTTTTGACCATTTTTATTTCTGAAATTTTGCTTTACATTTTTTCATTTTGCTTTTTCATTTTTCACTTCCCGCCTTTTTCCCTTTCACCACCTTTTCTCTCGTTGTTTTCCATTGTACCACTGAAAAGGTGTGGGTGTCGAAGGATGAGGAAAAATAGAGAGGGGGAAGGAAAGAAAAAATAAAACAAACAAATGAAAAATCCACCCTAAAAAAAGACATTTTTTCATTTTTCCAGTTCCAGCAGGAAAAAATTCAAAAACAAACCAACACAAATACTGACATTTGACTATAATAATATCATATCTCAAATTTCATATTAGTGTATACACATGAATATACTGTGTATATAAATACTAGAGATGTCTGATTTTTTTAATCAAACAAGGTTTTTCATTGAAATATAGTCTTTCAAAAATGAATTATTTTCTTCATTTCTTACAAAATATTAATAACACTTAAAGATATCTTCCCAACAATATAAACAAAATGCTATTGAAATAAAAAAAATCATTTTGTTTGCGATAAAAGAAAATGTAAATAACATTTTAGGTATTTTTAATGGAAAAATAAAGAACTGCATTTTGAAGGCCTCGACAGTAGTACAACTTTGAAATTTTGCATATTTTTGTGAAAATAGCCTGTCCTTTTTGACCAACTCTATTAAATACCTACTAGTGAGTTGCTTAGAACCTTAACATACCGTTTATTAATCACAAGTTCTGCAAAATCAAAGATTGAATGGGTCATAAAGAGTGCAAAAACTTCTCACTTCTAAATGTTGATTCTTCATGTTGGTGTGAGCATGTTCCTGGAGAAAGTAGGGCTGTCCTGTACCTGTTCTGTAGTTTATCAATAATAATAATAATACTTCATTCTTCTTAGCTGCCATTCTAGCACACTACACAAATATCATAAATAAGCATACAAAAGTAATTTGCCATTTTGATGTCTATTTCAAAATTGCTGGATTTACAATACAGTGGATTTCCGAAGAAAACATAAATAACCTTTACAAAACAGTGTCAGTCTAGGAATTGTATAATGCTTGCTTTGTCTAACCTGAATTCCCTGCTTTTTTGTTTTACTTTGTTTTATTCTATAGACACCCTATTTTTGGCCATCAAATTGTTGGGAGCCGGAAAATACAGACTATGGTCAGTGTGGATACCTATTCTCTTTCTATCAGGAGTCTTGTATTGTATGTATAAAAATGTTATTACAGTCTGTCTTGTTTAGCCATCCCACCATTAAAAACACTGTTGTTGTTTTGTTCAATCCCAGTGCAAGAACTGCTGATGCTCAGCTCAAGGTTGGGTTTGATTTTATAAAGTTTATTAAGGCAGAAGTCACATATGAATGTGATCCAGGAATACAAAAATAGCATTGCATTGCTGTGCACATTGTAAATACATATGGTGACAATGTCTCAGTGAAACAGAAGGTACTTTAAAAGTAGTGATTCTACCATGCTGATAAGATTCAAACACATGCAAGCAACCCGGTTAGGATTCTCAAACTCATAGTGGGCCAAAGATACGTGAATGTACGTATCCAGTGGGCATATGGAAATCAGTTATTTGTTCGTACACAAGGCCACACAAATACATGTGCATACATTCAGGTTCACATGGATGGGAATGGCCACATCTGTGTACAATATGTTATTTCATGCCATATGTAGGGAGGCCATTTGTCCAGTTTAAAGCCGGACAATCCTAGATTTATGCCGTACTGTTCCTGTCCAATAGAGACTTAGCACTGGACATGGCTTTATCCATTGAAAATGAGAGATGAGAATAGGAAGAGATTGTGGATGCAGGAGGATGCCAGAGGGGCAGGGTCAAGGTGACACCTCTGTATGCAGTGATGCAGGCATGGGTGGGCCAATGCAAGCAGGCTCACACACAGGGGCAGAGTCATGCAGGCAGGGATGGGCTAGTGCAGGGGGCCGACACAGAAGGGGGTGGGGCTGTGTGTGTGGGCTAAAATAGGGTGGGGCCATGTGGGTAGGCTGATGCAGAAGGGGGAGGGACCATGTGGGCAGGGGCGTTGAAATCCCGTATTCTGAGGAGGTGCCAGGGCCACCCTAGCCATGTTTAGCACATTTACACACATAAATTATACGTGCATAATTGGTTAAAAAAACACTATAAAATGACTAAAGCCAAGATTTTTCAAATATTAGTATCTAAAGTTAGGTTCCTATGTCCACATGTATGCACCGAATTAAAGTGTTGTGATTTTCCATGAAACTGATCAATCAACAGCTCCCATTCATTTTAATGGGAGCTGCTGGATACTCAGGACTTTTGGAAAAACAGCCCATTTATTTTGGTGACTAAATAGCCTAACTTCAGGCACCCATTTTTTTTTAAATATCTTGGCTGAATGCTTTGGAAATTCAAGGTGGTGTGCACTACAGTGTGTTCAACCTCAGTATTGGAGAGCTGTGGGCTAATGGAATCTGCATAAGGTTGGGAGTCAGTCCAACATTCTTTTCTTATCTTCGCAGTTGTCTTGTGTGATTTTTGGGTAAATCACTAAATCCAGCAATTTCAAACTCAGGTGCCTAACGTTAGACATCTAAATAACTAGCCCGATTTTCAGAGGTGATGAGCACCAACAACTCTCAAGTCTGAAGAGGCTGACGTTAACCTCTCCAGGCCTCAGTTAGCTCATGTGTACAATGGGGATAAAAATGCTTACCAACCTTGTAAAACACTGAGATTTGTAGATTAAAAGTACAGTAGAAGTCCAGAATGTTGTTATGGATCTAATATTTAGACTGCTGTGATTAGTCACTGAGGCAGGAAGATATTTGATTCAGCACTTAATATTACTGCCTCTTTCTTTCTTTTCTTTCCTTCTTACTTTCCTTCTTAGCAGTTTTTCACGGCTTTCCTTTAAGTGTTGTCCTATCTATTCACAGTCTCCTGGGTTATGGAAGACCAGAAAGTTATGAAACATGGTTCCCAAGGGAAACCAAGCTGTTCACCAGAAAAAAGCCTATGGGATAACTGGGGGAGTTAATAAATATGCTAAAATGTTTATTAGAACCCTTCACTGTCTAATATTAGACCTGAGCCTGAAGTCAGCCTGAGAAAATTGCTGTCACTATCCACTGATGTTGATGAGGCGGTACAATGTCTAGCTGCCTTACTAAAGTGACCTTCCAGCTGAGAAAAAGCAATAATGAAGATTAAAAAAGAAACCCCACAGTCAGAATCAGAATTATCAATTTGGGCGGGGGACACGGGGGGGGGTGAAGAGAGACTCTCCAGGGTATCAGAATAGAGCTCAGGATCTGTCTATCCCTCCACACAGTGATGTGCCAGGAGAGTTTCTTGTTTCTTTATGCTGGGCTCCTCCAGTTATCATATAGGCTTTACCACTAAACAGCTCAGTTTCCTGTTTTTAGTATAGGAAGGCCTGGGGGTGGGCATAATTTTAAAGGAAATTAGAAATCCTGTGTTGTGGAGTGCTGAGTTTTTAATGGATTTCCATGGTATATTAACCCTTCTATTGATTAGGGTCTATCACCATGCATGGGCTGGAAGGCTGCTGAGATTTTCTGCTGAACATACAGCAATGATTTGAGGAAACAGTTGCAATCTCAGTCCAAATAACTGGATCACCAAGCTATGATAGCTAACAAGAAATCTTTTTTCAAGATTATTTAAATCCTTAGACTACAGTGGTTAATTCTTGTACCTTAGGGCCTACATATTTTTAAACACTCAGTTGAAGCTTGTAGGAGTTCTGCATTCAAGACAGTGACAAAGCTAGACATTTAAAAATTAAAAAGTCAGATTCTACCATTATTACTCATGCTGAGAAATAATTTACTCCAGAAATTGACCCATTGACTAGTGGCTCTAAATTAAAACATGCTCATTAAAAAATCAAAAAACCCAAGGAATGTTCAAAACAGTATTTTTACTTACCAGTCACTTTTAAACTATGAATGCTTCTGGTGTTTCTGAAGGAGAGCTGACATTTTACTGCTGCTACATAGCATTCAGGGCCTCATGCAATGAGTGCTCTGCTCCCAACTTCCACTTGGAACAGAAGAATGGCAATACCAGATCAGACCAGTGGTCCATTTAATGCACTAATCCGTCTCCAAAATTGGCCAGTAGCAGATTCTTCAGAGGAAGGTCTAAAACTCTCACAATGGACAACTTTGCAATAATATCCCTGTTGGGTAACCTTCTTCCCAATTCCAGGCAGTTAGAAGTTGTTTTATATCCTGAAGCATAAGGGTTCATATTATATTTATGAATTTTTATCCTAGCCAGTTTAATTGCATATATTGAATATAGTGGGAGTTCTGAATGCAGACCACTTGCAAGATTCATAGATTCTAGGACTGGAAGGGACCTCGAGAGGTCATTGAATCCAGTCCCCTGCCCTTATGGCAGGACCAAATACTGTCTAGACCATCCCTGATAGACATTTATCTAACCTACTCTTAAATAGCTCCAGAGATGGAGATTCCACAACCTTCATAGGCAATTTATTCCAGTGTTTAACCACCCTGACAGCTAGGAACTTTTTCCTAATGTCCAACCTAAACCTCCCTTGCTGCAGTTTAAGCCCATTGCTTCTTGTTCTATCCTTAGAGGCTAAGGTGAACAAGTTTTCTCCCTCCTCCTTATGACACCCTTTTAGATACCTGAAAACTGTTATCATGTCCCCTCTCAGTCTTCTCTTTTCCGAACTAAACAAACCCAATTCTTTCAGCCTTCCTTCATAGGTCATGTTCTCAAGACCTTTAATCATTCTTGTTGCTCTTCTCTGGACCCTCTCCAATTTCTCCACATCTTTCTTGAAATGCGGTGCCCACTATCGCACTGATAGTTTGTAACAAAGGAAGTGATAATCAACAAGATTGAAATTCACTGCTCTGCAGAAGACCCACAAAAGGTCTATGAACCCCTGAAATCCTATTTTGAGGGCAAAATAGGTCTTAAGTAGGATTTCAGAAAGCCGCGATCGGCGGCGGCAATTGGAAGTTCAGTGCCAGGTCCTTCACTCCTAGAGGGAGTGAGGGACCTGCTGCCCCCGAATTGCTGCACGTGCCGCCCCTCTCCTTTGGCCGCCCCAAGCACTTGCTTGTTAAGCTGGTGCCTAGAGCCGGCCCTGTCAGTGTCTTAAAAGTCTTAGGGGATTTATAGTTCTCAATGGGCCCTCTGCAGAAAGGCAAATTTCACCCTAAAAGAGTTCAAAAGAGATGCTGCAGACTTTCACAGTAGTTTACTAGTAAATGATGTATAGAAAATGTAGGTAATTGCCCATAATAAACCATTTTTAAATAAATAGAACTTACATTAAAGCCATTTGTGGCACCTTAGAAACTAACAAATTTATTTGAGCATAAGCTTTCGTGGGCTACAGCCCACTTCTTCAGATGCATAGAATGGAACACATATTGAGAAGATATATATACACATACAGAGAGCATGAAAAGGTGGGAATTGTCTTACCAACTTTGAGAGGCCAATTACGTAAGAGAAAAAACTTTTGAAGTGATAATCAAGATAGCCCAGTACAGACAGTTTGATAAGAAGTGTGAGAATACTTACATGGGGAGACAGATTCAATGTTTGTAATGGCTCAGCCATTCCCAGTCTCTATTCAAGCCTAAATTGATTGTATCTAGTTTGTATATCGATTCAAGTTCAGCAGTTTCTCCTTGGAGTCTGTTTTTGAAGCTTTTCTGTTGCAAAATTGCCACCCTCAGGTCTGTTATTGAGTGACCAGACAGGTTAAAGTGTTCTCCTACTGGTTTTTGAATGTTATGATTCCTGATGTCAGATTTGTGTCCATTTATTCTTTTGCATAGAGACTGTCCGGTTTAGCCAATGTACCTGCCAGAGTGGCATTGCTGGCACATGTACATTGGCCTAAGAAAATATCATACAAATCATAAAAAAGTGTAAAGTTTCCCTTTAAATAAAGGCAGGCATACCTACCATTATTCATCCAGTGTTGTACTGCTGCTTATGATGAACAGTGACAATAAAATAATTAACCTTAAGCTAGAAATGAAATGAGGTTGAGACATGGCATTTGTTCCTTCATTACCAAGTTAACTCCAAAAATAAATGCTTTTTTATTCCTTTATAGACTATGTTAACATCTACTTTACAATGTTATTTCACTTTCTGCTTTATGTTAGCTGAGGGTATACAATATTTTCATGACAAAGATTTAGCTTTAGGCAATGTGTGTAAAACAGATGATGTCCTTTCTTGACACATCCTTTAAAAATAATCTCCAAAAATATATTTCAAGAGGCTGCTGGCCAATTCCTAGAGCAGTGCTATAGTGAACCCTGCTACTGATACAGGCGTTAGACTTTTATCTTGGATCAAGGTAAAATATCTTGGCCTCCATTTTGAAGATAACTAGATGCCCACTTTTTGGATGCTCAAACTGAGGCATCTAAGAAGGTCCTAATTTTCTGAAAGTGCTGAGCATTCAATCGCTGAAAATCAGGATCCTTTAAAATATCTCAATTTAGGCACCCAGAATCACTAGTCACTTTTAAACATGTAAGTCCTTGGTTTTCATTTAACTGATTGTATTGATTTTAAAGTTCTACACAGTGGGACCCAACCATGCTGGAGAGTTTCTCCCATGCAAAGTTCCACTGAATTCAGCAGGACTTGGTGCAGGAGTAAAGGTGTGGGTCCTTTGCAGTAATTTAGACTGGTGGAGTTTGAGTAGTTCTGCATCCTCTCTGTATTGGATAGAGTCCCTATCTTATGACTTGTTCATGTGGCTATTAAAACTATGATCTCACAGTTTAGAAAGCTGGCTCTGCTTTATATTGTTGCTCTAGAGTGAGTGAGTGTACTAATGGCTGAACATACTGTCTACTTGTACTCTGATAGGACAATTAATTCTGCAAATTAAAATGTTATATGCCCAACTCCCCTCTTATTTAAAATTAAATTTACTGGATTAATAGAGGTTCTTCTGGCAAATTAAAAACACTTCTGTGTCATTGAAAGTTTATGAAATATTGAGGCTATTTATGTTCATAGTCAGAAGGATCCGGGTTCATCTCAGTTGGCCAAATCTAATGAATATTAATCCATATGCATATGGGATCAATTCTCATGAGGCTTGTCAGTTCCTTTCTCGGGTTTAGTGACTCACAGCTGTTGGGAATTTGAGGAATTTAATTCTCCCACATTCTCTTGTTTAAATAATAATATAGAAAAAAGATGAAAGGCAGAGAAAAGTTCCAAGGTTCACAGGTAATTACAGTCTATGTAAATACAACAAATAATTGTAACAATGTAGAAAACAGTATTTTGGGGGGAGAAGAAGGAGGCGGTAATAAGAAATGTTTCAGGAGGAAAGGTGAATAGAAGTGGGTGAAATTATATAATGGATTGAACACAGGAAAAGTGAGAGTTGGAGGGGATTTCATTTTTGTTCTAGAGTTAGGAGCTGTAGATCAAGAGAAGAGATGGATATGAGCTATCAGGGAATCTTCAAATAGGTAAAACGAGATAGGGAAGCTGTTCTGGATTATGGGGACAAAAGGAGACAGATATGTGTCTTTGAATGTGAATGGAAATAGTGGTATGGGCTGTGGAATGGGCTGAATTACAATGATAATTTCAGAAAGGGAGGTGGGGGATGCTGGGTGTGGGAGGGGCAAATTCTTTAAGTCTATGAGAGAGGTAATGTACTGGTTCCTGAAATGGACTAAAGGTCGGGAAATGTGTTCCCATTTTATGGTATAAATGAGGTGATTAGCTGGTACATTTTGGACAAAACAAAGTTAGAAGAATTAGTAGTATGGACTGAAGAAATCCATAAGGGAAATCATTCCACTAGTTCAGGCTAAGAAGAAAGGAAGACATGCATAAGAGCTTCAGCAAAGGGGTTGAGATAGTGTCTGCTGTGGACAGGACAGTATTTTGGGGGTGATAGTAGGCAAATATATAGATCTAGGCAACATGAAAAACAAAAGATTCCTGAGTCTAAAAGAATATGCAGCTTTTTCTCCACTAGAGGTGAAGGACAGGGAACAGTGGTGGTTAGGATGAGAGGGCTCTTACCAATTACAGTGTAGGCCAGGGTAGTCAATTATTTTTTGTCAAGGTCCAAATTTCTTAGTAAAGATATAGTCAAGGTCCAGACTCTAGAGAAAATAATAAGAAACTCCAACTAATAATGATGATAATAACTAAAAAAGATGTTGGGGTCTGTTCAAAAATGTCTGGTGGTCTGGATTTGGCCCATGGTCTACCTATTGATTACCCCTGGTGTAGGCTATCAGTTTGGGGACAAATTATGGCTTCCTCTGGGTGAGTGTTCTGTGTGGAAGGTAGCACAGGGAGCCTCTTTGCCCTTTCCCTAGGACACTTGTGCTCATGAGACAGCAATAATTTATGCTCCCCTGTGCAGGGTGTATAGCATCACCAGAGAGGACAAGTTGTTGGGTCGGAGTCTGGGCATGGTTCCACTTTCCTGGAACCAGACAGGACCTTGAGATCTGCTCTATAGGGAGCATGCACTGCACCCTTTCATCCTCCATCTCCAAGCTTTCAACTTGCTCCTCTTTAGGTAGTAACACATCAATGGCACTTCTGCAGTACATGACCTGCTATCCCCAGTTGGGCTCTGCCCATAGGTGCCGTAATTTGCCCAACTCGGTTGGGAAGTTCTGCTGAAGACATGAGCAGGTGAGAAAAGCAGCAAGTGAGAAACAGTGACAGATTGAATGTAATAGAGATTTGGAGAGAAGGCAGGGCAAAGCAGGATGTCCATGGTGTTGGAGAGAGTGAAATCTGCCAGCATCTGAGTTAGGACTTGTTATTCTTGAGAGAGTTCTGGAGGAAGAGTTATACTGCTGGATGTACCTACCACAGGCTTTCTGTATGACCTGGGTAAGTCACAGAGTGTATTTCATCTTCCGTATTTGTAAAATGCAAATAATTCTTCACAAGGGTGTTGTGAGGCTAAACTAATGTGCACTAAGTTTCTCACATGAGATTCTCACATGAAAGGTGCTATTAAAGTGTAAAATATATAATTGTTATTTCTAGCTCTAATTATGCTAGACCAGGGAGGCACCACTGTTTCTCAAGACACTGGCCATTCAGATAGCTGAAGAAGGTTTTTAGGTGTTTGGTTAGTAGGAAAGGGAAAAAATTGGGGAAAGAAATTCAATAAGTGGATATTTATTAATAATGACATCACTGTTGTTGTAGGATAGAAGAGAGGGAAGATTACAGAAGATGGGGACAGGATAAGTTCACAGAGATAGAATGGGCAGGAGATTGCAGGCTTGGGTTCTGGGGAGTCGAAGGAAGGAACTGGATTTTCATGACTCCACTGATTCTGGTTGAAGAGAAAAATACAGTGGTTGTTAGGTGATATGAAAATTCATGTGTCAGACTTGGGCTAGTGAGGTTTTTGCTTCTTTGTGGGGGTGGGGAGAATTTAGCAAGTAGAAGACATGAGATTAGAAGACTATAAAAACATCCAAGCAAATAGGCTGCAGTCAATTACAAATGCTAGTGAGTTAAATGTTACAGAATACCATACTGTATGGAGAATCAGAAATGAAATGGATAGTTCAAAATGTCCCTCAGTGTTGTTTTCTTCTTGCAAAAATTCATTTCAGTTTTGCATCTTGCTAGCAGATTAGTTCAGTGTTTTGCATTTTGTTAGAAAAACACAACTCTGGGTAAAAAAATAGAGAAACAGATGTAAAACTAAATTTGCCAACGGTTTCATGCTGGCAAAGATCAAATATATCTGTACAAAATTTTGAGAGAGCTTGGAATTTACTTGATGGGGCAGTTGACAGGACAAGCTATCAATAGCTTCAATGCAGAGCCTCACTTCCCCATTGATATAACCAATATAACCTTTAGCTTTCTCTCATGTGCTGTTTGTCTCTATTTTAATTCAAATGTACCTGTATGTTATCCTTTTGTTATCCTTATCTGTCAAACAAAAGAGGAAAATCTGTGACTCAGAAATCTGAAGGTGACATTAACTAAACTTCTTGCACAAAAACACCATATCACTCACGGGCAAGCACTTTTCACAAAATGATCACTCCATATCTGGCCTCTCAGTCCTCATTCTCAAAGGAAGCCTGCACAACACCTTCAAAAATCGAGCCTAGGAACTTACATTCATAATTTTGCTAGACACTAAAAAATCATGGTCTTAATAAAGGCAATGGATTTATGGCTTATTACAACAATCTGTAACCCATTAACTCCCATCTTATGTCATTATGACTGTAAATGAGTTAACTGGCTGCTTCACCTTGAATAGTCTCTTACAATATATATTAACTACTTATGTTAAACAATCTGTTCCACCTTGTATTTATCTGTGACAATCTGAGTATCTTTCCCAGACCTGAAAAAGAGCCCTGTGTAGCTTGAGAGCTTGTCTCTTTCACAAACAGAAGTTGATCCTATAAAAGATATTACCTCATCTGCCTACTATGAATGTTCATGAATCTTTTATCCAGGTTGGATTACAATAAAATAAGGAAATAATCCCCAGTGGCAATATACCACTTTTCTTTCTCTCTTTCTCTAGGTAAAGTGGAGTCTGAAAGCTTCAGCTATCAGGGATTCTTTATGAAATGGGAGAGAAGGCCAAAAAAAAAAAAAAACCCACTATCTTTTTGCATTGCCCTTGAGAATTTAAGTGGCAATTTTCTTTTCCAGAGTTTTTCTTTCTAGAGATATTGTCTTTCCCAATCAGAGCTAAAATCAGCTATAGTACTGCTGAACTTGGCCTATCACACATCAGTTGCATCTGCAGAACATAACATACAGGTCTGTCTCATCTTACACGGGGGTTCCGTTCCGCGGTTAGCGCGTAAAGCGAAAACTGCGTATAGCCAAAACCCCATTGAGTTCAATGTCGGGCGAAATCGCCTGCACTACAGGTATAGTATTAAAACTGTTGTTTTTCTCTTTTTTTTGCCAACCGCGTAAAGTTGAAATCGTGCATGTTAAATGCGCGTAAGATGCGACAGACCTGTATACTAGGTAAATGCAAGCATAGACAGGCAATTGCAATCATAAACCACACTTTTATTCAGCTTAATTTTCCATTTAGAACATGTTTGTCTACTTATTTTGCATTCACAGTTTAAAATGCCTGTTTGAAAATTTGACCTCTATCTCAAACTTTCTTTCTCTAGTAGGCAGTCATTTTACTAATCTCTGTATGGCTCTGCATAGCAACACAGTTTGAATTCATAGAATCCAGAGCTGGGAATCAGACCTCTTAGGTCATCTAACCCATCTCCCTGACATCACAGGTTTGGTTCTTAGAATGGTATTACTTGTATTAATGCCTTGCCCTGTCTAGTTTTATATACCAAGCTATGGGGCTTGAACACTTCTCTTGAGAGACATCCACACCCTGATAAAATCTCCCTGCCAAATGCAATCTTTCATACTTTTAGCCCATTGTTCCTAGTCATTAGTAATGATAAAATAACCATTAGCTCTTGGCTAGTGATTTTCTTCCAGGGATCTCACACCACTTTACAAAGCTACGTCAGTAGCATTTAAACTCATTTTACTGATGAGAAAAGTAAGATACAAATTTCAGTGACTTGCCCAGGGTCAGGCAAAGGCAATGCGAATGAAATCTTAGTCTCCAGGCTTTTGTTCAGTCTTGTGCCCTCACTGCTGGGTCCTTTAGTCTCCCTTACTAGGTGCAGCATCTTGTTAATGTTATTGTACATGAACAGTATTGCAGTTCTATATTTTTTTTTAAATGTAAAACAACCGAATGCTATAGAAATTGGCAGCATATACAGAATATCTGAGCTAATAGCTTGGTGGAAGGACTGGCTAAAAGGATCATCTATTTGCATGTAGATTCATCCCACAATGGAGAAGCCCTGTTGCTCGGCACACACAAAATTAGACTGGACAAAATGCAAATATATGTGCTCAAGGGAGCAAACCTGTATTAGCATGGAACTGGACTAGACCTATGAGGTTTATTCCCAGTTCTAGACCCCGTTGTTCTGCTGTGCAGAGCTACGTTAGTCACCAGAAGCTACCTCTGACACATAAATGATTCAGAGAAAGTCTCAGTTCAAAGCTTGCTGGAACCAGGATGCCGTGTTTTGTCCTGAAGCCTGCCAAATTTTGATGCAGACAGACGACCATCTGCAAGTCTGTCCATACGTGCCTTCTACATGCCATACATGCCTTCTACCTGTATTCGTGAACTTTATCTTAGGCATCAGCTATTGACATGCCTTAGCATTAACTAGGTCAGCAGAATATAGGAGGAGAGGCAGCTTTTCATAGTCCTTCGCCCCAGGAGTGACTCCAAAGTGCAAGGCTCTTTAACACAGAACTGTAATATTTTTCTGTCTCATAACTGTGGCACTAAGGTTATAAGAAAAAAGAGTTATAGCTGAGAATTCTCTTGTGCAGCCCAGTGCAGGTTGTTTGCCAACATTTTCATAAATGTACTTAGGAAAAGTTCTCTGGAACTTTCTAATCAAGTATGACCCAAATAGCTGTTTTTAAACATCTGTTTGCTGTTGCATTACTATAAATGCATTGTTAATCTAGGTTTAAATCCTGGCCTTTATCAATATAAACAATGTAATTTCTTATAGAAAGAATAAATTTAAAGATTTATAAATATAATTCAGAATTTTCAGAATTACTTTCAAATCACTGCTTTGAATAAACTAAACTGATTTGACTATTTCATTATTAATATGGAAATTAAATCTGCCAGTCTATGAATAGGGAGCTAACAAAAGACATGTGGGTGATTTCATTTGGGAGTGGTATATGGTCATGGGGATCTCCAAAACCATTGAAGCCTGCGATAGCTGAACCTCCCCAGGCTTATGTAAGAGGGTGTAATTGCATTGTAGATACTTGAGACTAACTGATGAAAGTTATTGTGCCCAGTTCACATAAAAACTGGCATTTTCTTTTTTATGCTTAAGTGGAAGATGAAACCTCAGTTAAGTGAGCATCCTAGAGACCAGAAATAATTAATTGCTTGATAGAAGCATCAGTGAGGTAAAGGAATAATTTGCACTGTAAATGGTGGTGATACTTAAATTGGGCATTTGTTACAGATTTGTCTATTGGCAGTGAAGATTTAGTCTAGTCCTTGATCAGGCACATTCAAAGATTGCTAATTTATCTGCCCTCAGGACAGCATCTGTCTGAACTCTGTAGACCTTATTTTAACTTTTATTTTTTTTCCCTGGCAATATTGAATGTATGCATATGACTCCCATTTTGACTCTGAAGCCAAAATTTGGTCCTATAGCTAATATTAGCTTCAGATGTATTCTGAGCAATAGGTGAAAGTAACATCTATAAATTCTCATGATTTATGTTTGTTACTGAATTAACAGGCACTATTAAACCAAATAAAGTGTTCATGTTAGGGTTTCTTTTCATAATTATTTTTTTTCCAACCAAAACAATTTGGCAAAATCAATACAAAATGTTAGTATCATTAAATCTTTATTTTTTGCTGAAAAAAAGTTTTGAACAAAAATATTTAACCATGCCATTGAAAGACACACTTAAAAAATAATGTCTTGTAAAGATTTTTTCCCTTCTCTTTTGCCTCACAGACATTCAGCCTGGCCCTCAATTTCTTGTGCATTTAAAATTCTTTCTGATTTCACTGGGAATCTTGCATAAAGATAACAATATCACTCTCCTGGTAGTAGTGTAGATGTGTTCTTCTGATCCTACTCGGTGGGATCTCCTATTGAGGTGTCATCAGACCCAACTGTAAAGCCCACCCTGAACCCAACTAGACCACAAGTAACCTGAACCTGATCCAAGCCCATGTCAAGTCATTGTCATGTCTGACCCAACACTTGTAGTTGGGTTTTATTGGGTTCAAGTTGGGTTGCAAGGTCAGATGCAGAGCTGCCAATGTTGGAGCTGGAAGAGCAATATGGCTGGGACATTGCAAACGGACCATGTGATTCTGTTTCACAAACATGCAGTGCTCCCTCTCCCTGCCCCAAAGAGCCCAGGGCCACCTGCATGCTGGTGAGGCCACAGCCCCCTGGACCACCCAAACCGCAGCCAGACGGTTGGACAGCCCCATCACTGTGCAGACACAGAGTAACCCCCCTCCTCTTCACTTCCACTGTCACCTCCTGCCTGGCCCCGCTGCAGGAATCCAGGCATGGGGAGGAGGTCAAAGTGGGAGGGGTATAGACCTTGGGATGGTGTGGTGGTGCATGATCGGTAGCCACTTACAGATCCCCCTGATCGTTACCTCAGATTTCCTGAATTGTTGCAGCAAGGGCACCATGAAATACTCTAGGCTGGGCAGTCGGGGTGAGGTGCAGCGTGGGGCAGGGCAGAGGCTGACCAGTGCAGGGTCCCGGCTGGCCATGCTGCTGCACTTGCAGGTGAGCCACGTTGTGTCTCTTTCTCCCTCATCTGGAAACAGCTGATGTGAGTGCAGCACTACCTCCCCTTGTGGCACCACCTCCACCAGCCACTGGCCCTTGCCTCACACACCCCCAGTCTTCTTGGGCCTAATTTTAAAGCCCAACCTGAACCTGGCCTGAGTGTGTCAACCCTTTTTCCAGTCCAACTTGTACCCAACACTTGTAGTTGATTCCCATTGGGTTCAGATCAGGTTGCAAGTCTGTAGTCTTCAAAGACCCAGTCCTGGTGCCATTCAAAACTCCCAAATCAGTGGGAGTTTTGTCACTTACTCCAGTGGGAGCTTGATCAGGCTCCATGTGAGCAACTAACTAACTTCATGGCCTTAAACTTTTAGAATGGGAGCTGTGGGTTTTTCACTAAATAGGTGTATGTAATGTATAAAATTAGTCCTCTTCCTTGTTCAAAGTTTGAAACCTCATAATTATCTCTATGGTCTTCTTAAAAAACAAACAAAAAAACAAACAAACAAAAAAAACAAACCCTGCAGAGGCTTTGCATGAGCTTTAAATGATAATTAAGCAGTTGAGAGTTGAAAATGGCTGAACCCTGAAAATGGGTTATTGTGATTGAATATATTTAAAAGCTGTTGCGAAGAGGCAACATATCTCAGTGGGACATGGTCAGTAATTTTACTGCTGAGCTGTCAAGTTACATTTTGTAACCCAGTTATTGTGGGTGAGATTTTCAAAAACACATAGCAATCCGTTAGCTCAGTTAATGGGTACGTCTACACCCAGGCCCACAGACTTGTGCTAGCAGGGTGTGCTAATATCAGCTAAAAATCGCTGTGTAGGTGGCACTTTGAAATTGTGGCTCGGACTGGAACTGGGACTCTGAAGCCCCTCCAGACTTCAGAGCCCAAGCTCCAGTCCAAGCTGCAACTTCAAAGCACCGTGTGCACAGCTGTTTTTAGAGTAGTAGTGTGAGCTTTGCTGGCATAAGTGGAATGGAACTGGGCTGGGAGGCTCATTCCTAGATGTTGTGTAGACAGGCCAAATGAGTGTTTTATCATTGGTTTAAATAGATTCTTACCTTATTGCCCAGACAGATGCAGGTTTAAAGTGGGGCTTACGTCTAGTAGTTTGGAAAAACAGTCCCTGCACATTGGCTGTCTCAGAAAGCATGACCCTACGAAAAATAAACAAACAGAAAAGTAAGTTCAGGGGAAGAGAACAAACATACTAATATAAATACCTAGCTCTTATATGGCACTTTTCATCAGTAGATCTCAATGTGCTTTATAAAGCAGGGCAGTGTCATTATCCCCATTTTATAGATGGAGAAGTGGAGGCATAGAGAGATACGGTGACCTGTCCAAGGTCACCCAGTATTCAAGTGGCAGAGATGAGACTAGAATCCAGGTCTCATGGGTTCCAGTCCAGCGCTCTATGACATCCCTTTGAGTGTGGCATTATTCTGTTTCCTTGTACATTTAAATTATCTTGGTCATTTGAATTTGTGGAACATTGCTCATTGATACAGTCTTTAAAAAAGTTGCCACTCAAGCTCTGTTTTTCCATGGTACTCCAATCTGTTCTAAATCATATGCTATTGCTACAACTATATAATTTGTTTTACTGGAAGGCAATCAGATTGATTGCAAAATCATGTTAAAGTATACAAGCACTAAAATAAGATTGTATGTTGCAGTCCATGTTTAGCAAACTGAGATTACGAATGAGGCTTTGTTGCATTATATATCATTTGTTTTTATGTTAAGTAATTTTTATAAAATACTCTGTTGCATTTGGTTACTTCCAGTGAGACTGTGGCTTTATTGTAAGACATGCTGAAAACGAATGGGCCAAATTCTTATCTTTCACAAGTGACAATCCAGTCTTTGACTGCTTTGAACTGGTTTGTAGCTGATGGCAGAATTTGCTTTATGATTGGCCCTAAGGATGTTTAGGGCCCTATCTTGTCACTTATGCAGTCACATAGAGAGTTTGGCAGAAAAGGTTTGGGTTCTCCTCAGTGTAATTAGTAGTATTCTGAAGGCTTTCCATATAGCCAAATGACCAGTTTGTAGAGCGTAACAGTTTCCAAGGTAACTGCTTGGTGGTCTCCTTGTGGGCACCTCACCTACTTAAATTTGTCAACTTGACCCCTCCCCCCGAAAAAAAGTATATGTAAAAATAAGAGGCCTTTGTTGTTAAAAGCATTCCTACAGATCATACTTCCAGCTGTAGCTATGTATACACCGCAGAAATGTGAATTCAAAATAGTGGGCACTCTGGTCTGCCTATCCATAGGTAGTTTGACTTCTATATTTGGGGGGACAGCTCCAGTCATACCAGTGGGGGCGTGCATTGGGGGTGCAAATTCTGTGCCTGACAGAGGCTTGCATTTTGCGGGGGGGGGGGGGGGGCAATACCCCTCCAAATTATGCCCTTGTGCCTCTCACCTTGTTGTTGAACCAGCTATTTATGACTGACTGCTTTGGAAGAAGGGAGGAAAACAGTTGACTCATTCACTCCCTCTCTAGGCACTACAAGCCAGGCTACACCAACTGTAGTAACTGCAAACCACTAATGTTACAAATGGGGCAAGGTAAGGGCTGGGAAGTACTGTGCAATCAGTGCCTTGAAGAAAATATTTGTTGCGGCATCCCTAACTCCAACTCCCATTCCTCTTAAGGAAAAAAAACTTACTTATCTGCACCTCAGTTTTATCTTCTGTAAAAGGAGGGTGATATTTACCTTCTTTTGTAAAGTGCCTTAACGTCTATGGATAAAGTACACTATAGAATAGTTAAAGTATTATTATTGTCTGGGAAACCGCAAACAATTCAGCTCAAATTCCTGAGCTGCTGCTTCCACAAGAAGCCCTTAACAATATCTGAGAATGGCTGCATTCATGCTAAAAGTGAGAGTGCTGGCAACACAATGATGGGAGGGGAGCAACTGAATCAAAGAGTTGAAGTGTCCTTGAGCACCATTTTCTTCTGCCTTGGCATCAGCAGATATGTCATACTTCCCAGACAGATAAATCCTCTCAGGCACACTTTAGACTCTGCCTTAAGTACACTGACATGTAGAAAGAGTTTTAATGAGCATAAAAAAGGCCAGATGGTATAATCATTAGGCTCCAAAAATAAGAGAAGCATTTTAATACCCTGGAGGAAAGGCTTGAGGGATAAATGTAACCATTTTGAAGTCCTGGCTCAGAAATATGCACACTAAAAAGAGTCATTAGATAGAAATTTCAAGGAAACAGGTCCAGGACTCGTTGCCACAAGATATTACTGAGACAAATAATGTCGTATAACAGCAGATGTTGTAATTAAAGGAATCTAATCCTGTTCTGAAATGTACTTACTGGGGTAAAATGACAAAGGCTGATAATCCTCATGCTTCAGGATCAGATACTGATCTCCAGGTGTAATACCTCTCTAATGAAGCTCATTTCAATAGACCTCACTTCTTTAAGTCCCAAAATTACCTACGCAGCATACAAATATGGTGTCACGTCACTTTTATTGTTGAAATTTATTTACCTTTAGTCTGAGGCTACAGAAAATTATTTACACTGAAGAAAAGAATCCTATAGCATCTCAAGTTCCCTGCATGATATTGTGTTCTTCTTTTTGGATCTTTATCACCATTTAAGAGTTATGCCAGGGGCCTGAATCCTCAACTCTTGCTCACGTTAGGTAACACTTACATAAGCAGTCCCATTTATCTGTGATGAGCATATGTCTAGAAGCATGAGAATTGTTAGCCCTTGTCATTTTACTCCAGATAGTAAATGTTCAAACAGGATTAGACTATTGCACTTGTGTGGGCAAGTACTGTTCATCTTGGGGTCACCATGAAGTTGCCCTGGTGTAGCAGAATTAGGCAGATTGTGGGGTGTTCAGGCCTTCAATTGACACATCTTGGATTGGACACAGCCAAAGAAAGGCTGCTAGACAAGTGAATCATTGGTCTGTTCTGCTATGGACATTATGATCCTGAAGGAATAACTGTTTTAGAAAGAGAGATTAGGCTGATGACAAGGCACCAAGTACAACAAATATATTGAAAATAGGTTGGGCAACTATCTTCTAAGAATATTAGTTTTACAGTAGGCCAAGCAAAAGAAGAGAGTGGGAGTTTTCTATATGTATTTAAAGAGACGTTAGGGTTACCTGACAGGCTTAAACTCAGCTCATGGAGTTCCTGGAACCCTCTCTGCTCATCTTTAATAAATACATTTTTTTAAAATAATCCTCACAATGTCTTAGAGCTAATGCTGACAGGATTTTTTCCCTAGATCCATCAGTTAAGAAAGTAATTTTGAAAACAATAAGAAAAAAAATGGACTGTAATGAGGGCCCAATTCTGCCCTTAGTTATGTGCCTGCAGCTATCATTGGACTCAGTGAGAAGAGCCAGAATTCAGCACTTATTCTCTTTCCTAGATTTCAGAACAAACCCTAAGGCAATAGTGTAAATGTATGGTGCTTTAAATATGCATTGAAATTGGGGCTAAGTTCTGTACCTCAGCCTGCTAAATTACGTATGACAAATAGATATATCTTTGTATTACCTGAGCAGGGAATATCAGAGAAGACAGATGGTAACGCTTTTGAAGAAAATGGAAAGAATACAAATGGAGAAGAGAATAGACCAAGTAACATACATATCAAATTTTAATTCTTCTTTCCATTAAGTAATATCTGAAGCCCCAGTTAAAACTCAGAGGCACTTGCAATGAATGTAAGTTCTCTGCTGGTTTTTACCCTGTGTGATCCCAGTGAAATAATAGTATCAGGGGGTAGCCATGTTAGTCTGTATCCACAAAAACAACAAGGAGTCCAGTGGCACCTTAAAGACTAACAGATTTATTTGGGCATAGGCTTTCGTGGGTAAAAAAACGTTTTTTACCCACTGTCATAACTATAAAGGGAAGGGTAACAACCCTCCTGTGTACAATACTATAAAATCCCTCCTGGCCAGAGACACCAAAATCCTTTTACCTGTAAAGGATTAAGAAGCTCAGGTAACCTGGCTGACACCTGACCCAAAGAACCAATAAGGGGGCAAGATACTTTCAAATCCTTCTTTTAAAAACTTGACTGATTTTTCCATTGTCCAAAGACCAGGGGTTTGGGTCTTTGATCACTTTGTAACCAATTGGTTAGGATATTATTCTCAAGCCTCCCCAGGAAAGGGGCTGTAAGGGCTTGGGGGGATATTTTGGGGGAAGAGGAACTCCAAGTGGTCTTTTCCCTGTTTCTTGTTAAATCACTTGGTGGTGGCAGCGTACCAGGTTTTAACCTAAGCTGGTAGAAATAAGCTTAGGGGGCTTTCATGCGGGTCCCCACATCTGTACCCTAGAGTTCAGAGTGGGGAAAAAACCCTGACACCCACGAAAGCTTATGCCCAAATAAATCTGTTGGTCTTTAAGGAGCCACCGGACTCCTTGTTGTTTTAGTGAAATAATGGAATGCCTTGGAGCAGAGGGAGAAAGTCAGACTGAAACTATTTTTAAGATTTATTCTTTTGTCTGAAGTGAATTTTGTCTCTGGGGATCTTAAGTATTATTGATTTGGCCTCCTTAAAATACAAGATTAGATTAGGTGCAAGGGACTTTTGCTTGTCTAGGGACTGTAGGATTGAGTTCTTAGACACAAATCTTTCCTATCTGTGCCAGCAGTGGAAATGCATTTTTCTATGTAGCGATGGGGATGGGTGGGCCAGGATTCCTTCCCTCAGAATATATCGGAGCCTAGCTCTATGAGGGCTCTATGTCCCCAGCACAGAGTTCACGGATGGGGTTGGTGGATCCTTGACTATACAAATCAAATCAAAAGGCCATGCTACCCCACAGAGGGGCTGGGACTGGGGCTGTGGAGGCATGAAAAGGTTATGCTGTTTCTCTTCAGCCTTGTGAGGGGAAATTCTGCCCCACCCTACATCTCCTTTCTGGAGGAGTCACCTGCACTAAATCCAGTTACTCAGGCTTGAAATGAAGGATAGGATTTGCCCCTAAATGAAAAGGATAGGAATTTGCAGTTTAATTCAATAGGAATTTTGGATGCTTAAAGCATTCTGGAGGATCAAGCCATTAATGTAATGACTTAGTGAGTGATGCTAACATCTGTCCTCTGTCTCACCTTAGTTTGATTTTTCAACCCATTTCTTTTCAGCATTTGTTGCTTGTAATATATTTGGCAAAATTCCATTCAGTTACACTGGTGTGAATCCAGAACAACGTTGCCGAAGTCAGTGCAATTCCTTTGGATTTGCCACAATGTAAATAAGACTACATTTGTTCCCAATGTTGTATGTAAAGATATGCTCCCACTTTTTCATTTTCACTCCCACATTATTTCCTCTTATAGATATTTTCCATAGGGAGTGATACTTTGAGTCTTTATTTTTTATTTGTATTGTTCCCTTTTTCTTTTTAATTGTGAGTTTCTCTTGTTGATGTGGATTGGTGTCTATGCAATGGGAAAATAATAGTGTATAAATAAACAATAAAGAAAATCCTTCTACTGGTGAAATAGGACAACACCTCTTGATAAACCTCTTTTAGTCCATATGTAATACTTTAAAGATAAGTTGCCAATTAGCTTTTTAACAAATTAGTTCTTGGCAAAACAAAAACAAAACCTCACCTCCAAGGTTTTGTTTATTACTGCTATAAAGTAAAGAGAGCTAAATAATTATGCCATTAATCACTTTGGCAGAAGCTACACTTCAATAAAAATATCATTGTATAAATTGACCTCCTTGTGCTAAAAAAATCGACTATAGAGCAAGGGCGGATTAGGGTTTTGTGGGGTCCCTGGACCACAGCAAGTGGGGGGCCCCTCCCCACTCCTTCTGCCTTCAGTCCCCTGCTTCCCCCTCCCGGCGCTTCTGTCGGGGAAATGGGGTTGGGGTGCGGAGGTTTGCCTTGGTGCTCCAGCAGGGGAGTCGTGTCGGGATGTGGGGACTGCAGGAGCACCGGGTGGGCAGGAGGAGCTGGGCAAGCCCCCACCTCCCAGCAGGAGCACCGGGCAGGCGGAGCGGGTTGAGGTGCCAGGGGCGCCCATTTTTCTGGGCCCCCCCCAACTGGCCAGGGCCCTGGGCATGGACCCCTTTGGCCCAGTAGCTAATCCAACACTGCTATAGAGGGAGAAACACAGAGGTAAAAATATACCAGTCCGTGTCAATGGAATGTGGATGAAACCTTGAGATCTTGATTTCTGGGGCTTTGATGTTTATGAAATAGCAAGAAATGATTGATTGATTTTTTTTGTGTGTTCTAGCGGTTTACCTCTGCAAGCGAACAATGCAAAACAAAGCACGGCTTGAGCTAGCAGACTATGAAGCAGTAAGTACGTGGGCCTTTCCTGGAACTGAGATGTCAAATAAATGATATTTCCAAGCTCAGCAGAATGTAGGATAACATTCGAAACAAAGGCCACAGCATTTTTATAGTGCAGTGGTTTATACATTGAGCAGTTTAAACTTGTGTCTAGACATGTGACAACTGGCACTCAAGTGCTAATATTTCAGAATCCATAAATGCTGTTGTACATGAGCGCCTGCTGTATTATATTAAACAATGAAGATTGGGTTGGTGCATTATGAATAGAGATAGAAACAAATCCCAAATGTTCCCATAGTTTTGGGGTGCTGGGATCCAGGTTGTTGGTGCAACAAGCCATAGAGAGGGGCCAGCTGCAAAGTTTGAATTCATATCTCCCCAAAGTTCAGGGGTGTTTGGGAACTAAGACTTGGGCCCATCTCTAATCTAATTGTGCACAGATCCTTTCCCCAGCATCAGGTGAACTGTTCACCAATCTCATGCAGTCGGAAACAAATATGTCCCAATGTTTGTCAGAACTGTACTACAGTGTTTAAGGCTTCCAATTATATATTTAAAGATCTAGCTTAAAATTTTCAAAAGGACTCAAGTAATGAAAAGTTAAGTCCCATTTTCAAAACTGACATAGACATGGCCAGATTTTAAAAGGTAATCACTGAAATTAATGGGAGTTAGGCACCTAAATACCTTTAGACAACTGGCCTTAAGTGTCTAAGACCTATATATTTTCAATGGGCTCTGAAGTCACTTTGGTGCTTTTGAAAATTGTATTCTTAGTTTTAAAGATACTAGGCCAATTTTTGCCCTGCTGTAACTCTGCTAAAGCCAAAAGAGCTACAGCGGGATGAGTATGGCCCATGGTATCTTTATAAGATTATGTGGGTTATTGATGGGATTGTGAAGACATATCCCTTTACTATTCTGCAGTAAATATATAATACAGTTGCAGTCCGATTATTTGATACCAAGTTCCCAGACATTTTTTAGTTAACCTCACTATAATTAACACAAAAAGGGGGCATTGAGAGAAATTGAGTACCTGAAACTCCCTTGAAGTCAGTAGACCAAATTATGCTTCCATTTACACTAATGAAAATCCAGAATAATTCTATTGCAACCAGTGGAGTTGCTCAAGATTTACCAGCATATCTGAGTGCAGAATTATGCCAAGTCTCATAAAAATATTATTAAATAATTTTCTATACAATAATAGACAGCTTTAGTCTGCAAACATTTTTAAAAAGTATATGACCAATTTTCTTTAGAAGAAGTTTGTATTCCCAAAATGTCTTTCTAATGTTCCAGCTACAGTCATCTCTGTACTAGACAACACAAACAGCTCATGTAGAAGACAAATGGAGGTTTTAGTGTGAATCAGTGGCAGTATCAAGCTAATGTCATTGCTACATTTCCAGAGCTGGCTAGGTTTAAAGTTGGAGCATTTCATTGAAAATTTGGAATAATCAACCAACCAACACACCCACAAATGTTGCTACTGGTGTGTTTTTCTGGAAGTGCCAAACTCTGCAGCAACCACTGCAACTCACTAGAGCTGTGTCCAGACCTTTCAACAGAGTTCCAAACCTTAAAGAGATGGGGGCACAGATAATGTAGACTTTGTGGTCTATCCTGTACTGTGTCGGACACTTTCCACCAAATAAATAGACTACATTTACACTAGCCTGTGCATTATGGCTTTTGAGTGCAACATCATCTTTTGGAGGTTTTGAAGACAGTCTAAAAACTGTTAGATAGCGAATAACTTAAAGCACAGTTAAACTTGTTTATACTGTATTTTCAGGAGAGTTTGGCCAGGCTACAGCGATCATTTGCCAGGAAGTGGGAGTTTATTTTTATGCAAGCTGAAGCACAAGCAAAGTGAGTTCCTTTGAAGTTTTATTGCTGGATTTGTCATTGACTGTTTTTAGAGGCACTACAATTAATGTTGTTTGTCTTAAATGTACTGCAACATTGACAGAGTGGACAAGAAAAGAGACAAGATAGAAAGGAAAATCCTTGATAGCCAGGAGCGAGCATTTTGGGATGTACACAGACCGGTGGTAAGTAAACATATGGAACTTCTGTTGATTGTAAGCGTTTCAAAGGATAAACATGACAATCCATGCAAAGCTGTGATTTGGGAGCAGGAGAGAGGAGCATCTGTCTTGTTTTGGGAGGACAGATCTGTTTGTGGTGGGGGCGGCATGTGGTCTATTCACATTTTTTCCACTCAAGCATCACAGATATACCCACGTTCAATGCTGTTTTCTGGATATGGAGACATGGTGTGGTTGGATTTTTTTAAATCAGAAAAATGTATTTGAATCAGGTATTGCCAACTCAAAGCATTCAAAACTCATGAGACAGGACCCCAAAAATCAAGAGACTGGCTTAAAAATAAGTGATTTTTTTTAAATTACATTTTGGGTTCTTTTTATTTGATTTCTGAGCCGTTAGGGTACATTTGGGTCATATTTTCAAGCTTTTCTCCACAACCATGAAGGCGAGCAATATACTTTTTAAAAAATGAAACCTGAAATTATAATGTAATCAGTTGATTTTTGGATGCTGGAGCTTGAAGAAAAATCACCAAATATCACAGAACTTGCAATAAAATCATGTTGGCAACACTGTATTTGGACCATTGAACAAAAAGCTCTCTCCTTCCTTTGCACACGAAGGGAAGCCTAACATCAATGCCAATTAAATAGAATACAGAGTGCAACTTGTACTGCTATCTATAAAAGGACATTGAGAGGCTAAAAATCCTACTTACAAAAATAAAAAGTTCTTAATTGTTAATAAAATTTTAGCTTACTACAACTGTAAGCATTTTAAAAATCTAACTAGCATTCCACTGATTACTTTTAGACAGTAAAATTAGAGTGGTAGTAGTGGTAGAGGAGTTGGAGAGGGTGTTATGAAGAATTTTCAAGGAGAATGAATGAGCTTGGAGAAGCACCAAAGACTCAAGTTGGATTTATTTGTTTGAGAGAGGATGTGGTGAGATTAGGGGAAAGAGGATTTATAATCAATGTTGAGTGGAGAAAGACATGGAAACTGTTACAGATGAGGAGCATAGCATAGGACAGCATTGGAGCAGTATTGTCCACCAACTGTGGAGGGGTAAGGAGGGAGGATAGAAAGATATTTGGCATTTGCTGTCCATAGGAATGAGCTAAAGAACAGAAAAAAGTATAGCGCTATGCAGAGAAAGGTGATTCTGTTTCATGGACCATTTCAATATTTTAAAAATTAGTTTTGTTTACATTTGGAATGAAAACCAACTCCACAAAAGGAAATGGAGCTCTGGTTCTAGGGCCGTCCCCCAGAAGCAGACCCTGGGAGCCCCATCTGATGAAGATCTGCAAACCTGAGAGCTTGGGAACCAGTACTCCCAGGCTCCCGGCTCCCCATCAGACTGCCTGGTGAGCTGCAAATGAGTCAGGAGCCTGGAAATGTAGGGACCCCAGCTAAGCAGGATAGCTTCCAGGGTCTTGGCTCCCTATCCGCTGGGCTGCCAAAGAGTCAGGAGCTGGACAGATGAGCCAGTAGGAAGCCAGGCAGGAGGGGTTTCATCACAAGTTCACTGAAATTGAATATTTTCCATGAAAATAACTCTTTTATGATTGATCAGCCTTCCTTCAGGGAATTTCTGAGATGCTGTAAAAGATTAGGAGGAACTCTACAGGCTCAGGGAATCTTGCTATCTAAGAGAGACTTTTGCACTAGATTCTGAAATGGATGTAAAGATTTTGGAGACTGGCAAAGATTTGTTCCTATTTACAGGTCTGGATGGGGAGATGAGTCATTGAGGTTTGAAAAATAAAAATAAAGAGACAATAAAGGAATAAATTACAGGAGCCAGGATGAGAGCAAACTAAGTCTGATAAAAGCTTTGTCTGAATCATCGTCACATATGCCTGTATGAGATGATGATTCTAATTTGACTGTAGACAGACCTAGGCGATATGCACAAAAGGATTTTGGGTCTAAATCAGAAATCTAAGTTCCTGACTGCCAAGATAGCGTGATGTTTGACTAGAAGATGGAGAGGGAAGCATTGAAGATTTGGCTAAGATGGCTTTTCTTTCCAGTGAGTAGGATAGTCGTTTTGGATACACTGAGTTGAATTCAGTCCTATCAGACTCAGAAGTAGATAAGTTTGATAGAAAGAGAAAATGAAGACATGGTTGAAATAGTGAAGGTGTTACAGATTTGTGTGTACAAGGGTTGGTAAAAAAATTCTTTGAAAAATGGCTTTTGGAATAAAAAGAAAATTTGCACAGGCAAGTCAATGAAATTGAACTGTATCCGATAATCAAAAATAATGTTATAGCTGATCATATCCACTACAGCCCTAAGATGAAGAAAAGTGATTCAGGGTCTGATGGGGAAAGATCATTTGATTTGCCACATAAAGGTTAAATAATGTCTTCAGCTCATGGTGGAACTCTCAGTGAGAGGTGTGTGCGTAGACCAAGGGGAGCACTCTGAAACCTACAGAAGTCTGGCTTCTGTACTGTACTGTGCATAGAAGGTTGACTGGAAACGATTAAGGCAATTATTTTTGGTGTGGTGATTAGATACTGTAGATGTCTTTTTCCAAGATTTTGCTTAGAAAATGATGAAACCTGGTTGATGTATCAAAGAAAGTGTCTTTAGTGGAGGATTTTTTTTTCAAACTGGGTTGTTTGTGCTTACATTTGTTATTTAGAGGGAAAGAGAATGTCTTTGATATTGAACTGTTTGGTTTCCATTTTAACATTCAGTCTAGTGCAGTGGTTTTCAACCTGTGGTCTGCAGACCCCCGGGGCTCCGTAAACTGTCTAAAATTTCCAAAGGGGTCTGCACCTCCATTTGAAATTTTTTAGGGGTCTGCAAATGAATAAAAGTTTGAAAACCACTGATCTAGTGTAATACTTTTATTATATAAAATGATTTTAAGGCATAATCTGTCTCATTTCCATATCTTCCAGTTATTGTGTTGTATTACTAGCTATTGTACCTAGTAAAAGCCCCTCTTTTTCTGCATGCTCCCCAGAAACAGTACCACTGACCTCTACAACTTCTACAAATATTGGACTAAAGAATCCACAAATAATTGGTCAGAAAGATTAGCACATTAGTCAACTGGGGTTATAAATCAAGCTATATTCAGGGAGGTCAGTTCTTTTCAAGGCAAAAGAAATTAAGAGGTTATTCTTGTTTGAAAAGAAAATGTCAAATTTCTGATTAATGTCTTTATAAAAGAATGCATAACCTTCACGAATCATTATCTCAGTTAAAATCCATAATCTTAGGGCTTGTTTAAATTGCACAAACAGGTATTAAAACAGTTCTCCCTGAAATGTTCTCCAACCCACTACAGAACTGTGCTTGCTGTGAGATTAACTCTTTTAGGTAATGATCAAGGACAATTGACACATAGCTAACTTGCTGCCATAAACACTTAGATGAATACACTTTTCTTGCTAGGTTTTAAATTAATCTAATTCAAATGCAAGTCTTGCTGGACATTACTTAGTATTCAAATTCATTTATAAGTGTCTTGATATAGGGGGAAAATAATCTCTTGCTGTTGAAAATAATCTATGAATCTTTAAATGAAAGCAAATTATTTTCAGAAAACTATGTTGGTCCCAGCATATTAGAGAGCCATTGTCTCTCTAACAATGAGAGACAATAACACGGCTGCTACTCTGAAAATTGTCTCTCTAACGTTGCCTTTCTGTAATGCAGAAAGGCAACTTGCCCATAGCATGTGTAATTGCTAACTGTAGCACCTTCAGTGATGGCAAACATGGAAGGGACGTTGAAATTATTCATGATGTAAAAATCAGCAACATGATTTTTTCCCCAGGATTTCCACTAAATCTGACCTTTCATGGGATTTTTTGGTAGCAGTTCAATACTATGGAAATTTCTCTTTTTAAAACAGTTGCCACCTTCCCTCAATTTTCCTCCATATTTAAATTTGCTGCAAGCTTCCATTCCTCTATGTCTAGCCCTGTTTTAAATTAAAATATAAAAATAAAACCCTTATGAAGTGTGGCATTCCATTATCCCATCCTCTCCATCCTCAACAACTGACTTACTACGTAGAGTTACCATCTAACTAGAGTTTAGCAGGAGAGTCTTAGGTATTTTTATGTATCTGTACCCTGACCTTCAAGGTTGTCTTATAGGACATTACAAAATGCTGAGTTTAATTTGGATATGGAGGGGAAAATACCTCTTTGAACACTACAAATCCCATAAGATTTTTTAGCCATAACATATTTGTCTAATATGTTAATTATTTTAAAAGGTTTCAAACAATTTGATTGAAGCAAATATAAATCATGCCATCCAGCCCTATCTGTGATTCCTCAGCCTACTAGTTCATGTCCTACATATATATATAACCACAGTTTATGCACCTGCCCATTAGGCAGTTAGCACTCCCAAAGCTGCAGTTGGTATAGTCTCCTAAATTGCATCATGGGTAATGAAACAAAGCCTTGTAAAAGATGTTATTCTGGGCATACAGTTAGTGTTTATGATACATACATGCATGCATCTACAACATTCCTGTGACAATTCTGTTCAAGATAGAAACAGGTGCACATAGTGTGTCTTCTAAACTTCATAGTTAACTTGTTGTGTAATGTCTTTACGAACAATGTGATAACTGTCCGCTGGGTTGATTTACATTATTATAGCATGGCTATTTAATGGGATTTCTCCCTTCCAAATAGAAGTGCAACCCCATTGACATTTAATGTTCAAGTGAAAATTTAGGATGCTTCAAAAATGGGAAGCTATGGAATCTGTAGGGACAGTAGATAGTTACAGAAACTGATGGGATGTCAACTGTTTGGTAAGAGTCAGTAAGCCAAGTAGAGTAATAAATATGAGAATTCTGTAGAATATCTCCCTGTGTAAAATTCTAGTGCAGATGCATCACATTTTGTGGTCCTGTGTGAGATCAGTTTAGTAGTTCCAGGGTTTTTGTGAGGGTTTTCTTTTTCTTTTTTTCCCCCTTGCTCATCAGTAGTATTGTCTCAAAGATTCTCGCATAATTCAGAAGGCCGATAAGCAATTTCTGTTTAATAATGCTGATCAGATTAAGGCAACAGGGCACCTAAACTCCCTGTTATCCTGCTAGAATGGCAGTTGGGGCAGACTTTCTTGTTGTAGAAAGCTATCTTATTGAAGAGACAGGCCTGTGCATAAAATAGTTCACTTTGGATCCTAATCTGTAAAATTGGACATATCTGGTTTCTGTGCTAGGTGCCAGGATTGCCAATATCTTAATATTCATGATCACAAAGCTCAGATAAATATAGCATAACACACAGTTGCATAAATTTATGTGTATTTGCTGTCCAAAATCAAATTTCTGCCAACCTATCAGATTACCAGTAGTTACCGTAAATCTAAAGCAACATACCTTCAACTAGTGCTAGCCTGAAAATAAATTAATTTAGCTTTTAAAAAGACTTATGTCCATCCCCTGCTGCCAGCGTAGTAGTGGATTCTCTAGTGCTTTTCCCAATCTAGTTTTAAATGATTAAAGACTTAAAGTTCAGTAGTGTTTTCAGTTAGCTGCTGTCTATTTAGCCGATGATTAGTATTACTAATCATAATTTTATAAAGTATACTTTTGACCCACCACAAAAGCTCTCAAGGGACTGTTCACCTCCATAAAATCAAATTCAGTATTATAAAATATCATTCTCTTCAAGTGCAAGCACATGTAGACAATAGGGTTATCCTTTAAACCAGTCAGAATGAAGCAAGCTAATGGTACAATGAGCAATCGATTACATACACTGTTTAAACGTACATTTGTTTGCCAAGAGTCTGTTTTTAAGCTGCTTGAATGCATTTAGAAATTGTTATAGATCAAATAAATGTGAAATCAATATAATCCGACACAGCCTCATGATCAGTGTTTGTAGCGTGACAAATAAACATCTTTAACTCAATATTTATGTAGAAACAAGGGAGCAACCTCCCTTGGCAACTTTTTTTTGTCCTCACATTATCTCTCTTCTCTTTGGTTTAAAAAGTTTTAGAATCAAAATCAACACAAAAATCCAGATTCCAAAGAAATTAAAGGAAATTTTGCCATTGACATCCAGGGGAGCAGGGATGGAACCACAGATTGTAGAAAAATATATGTCTATTATTTTAAAAGCACCAGAAAATATAATTTGCAAATATACAATAACAAAATGTGCATCCCCTTCTGTGTAAGCACCCACCTGTAAGGACCACAGATAACAGTGGTGTTGTCTGTTCTATTGATATCCTGTCCTATCGATCCCTCCTCAACAACCGCAACCCCAAAAGGAGTCTTTCTGCAAACAAGAGAAACTTTAGCCAGTCAGACATCTCAGATAACCCACCCAGTCCAACTTCTTACCTTCCATAGGTCTGCTGAAGCACTCAAGAAGAGAGACACATATCAGAAGAGGAAGCTGTCTACTCCTTCGATGACTACCATCTTCCTTGTCTGTTAAACATCAATGTAGATGTTTTGGTAGAAGGTCAAGAATAGCCCCAACTACAGAATCTACAGCTGTGCTCTCGATCCACCTCCTTCCATATTTTGGACACTGTCTCTCCTGCTTTCAATCTTCATGGGAGCATATGGGTTTTGGAGGTCATACTATCAAATTACTCTGTTCATTTTACCTCATTCCTCTGCTCCACCCTCCTTCTCTGGTCCCTTCTCAAGGATCCATCTCATAAACAGTTGTTGAGACAGGAAGTCCTCGCTCTCCTACATAGCCGAGCCACAGATCCAGTTCCAGTACAGCACAGAGAAAAGAGTTCTTTTCCAAATACTTTCTCGTTCCCAAAAAGAATGGGAATAGAGGTCAATTTTAGATCGCAGATAGTTAAACATCTTTATCAAAGTGCAGAAGTTCAGGATGATTACTCTTGCAGCTATAATTAATTAAATTACTAAATTGTTTTGTGGCCCTTGACCTTTAGGATGCCAAATTTCACATTGTGATACACTCATCTCACAAATGATTCCTCTGCTTCCTGGTCAGCCAGGATTGCTTCCAGTACTGAGTGTTTCCCTTTGGACTCTTGTCCGATCCCGTGGTCTTTTTGAAGGTCCTGACAGTGGCCATTCGTCTACGTCGATGGGGGAATAATAATCTTTTCCTGCCTCAAGAGCCAATTACACAACAAAGTTCTCTTTGCAGTGGGGACAGCTATGACTCTATCCAACAGGTTAGGACTCCATCTTGGCACAGAAAAGTTCACTTGGATATTAGTTCCATGGATAGAGTTCATAGGGGCTTTTCTAGAGACCATAACATTCCAGAGCTTACCTACTGATGGACAGATATATAGTACTGACACACATCATTTCCAAGGTTCAATTAAGCCCACAGATGACAGTCAGAAATTATTTTCAATTTCTAGGCCAAATGGAAGCCTACACATTTGTCATTCTACACACTAAGTTGCACCTTTGCTGTTTCCAAGACTGGCTGAGAACCGTCTACATACCAAACAAACACAGTCTCAGCAAGTCGGTGTCTATTCCTCATCAAGTTATGGACTCACTCAGTTGGTGGAAGGACCTGTTAAACTCTGTGCAGAAGTTCCCTTTACTCGACCTCCTCCCACCATCACTATAACTTCAGATGTATCCCTCCTGCGATGGGGAATCTCCATACACAGATTGTGCATCTTTTCCCCACTTCAAACTTTTGGAGCTCAGGATGGTCAGGCATCCGTACATTCACTTCCTTGCCATAATCAAGGGTCTATTCATCAAGGGTATGACAGACAACATAGCTTGAAGTTCTTCATAAATTGCCAAGGACGGATGAGATTCCTTTCTCTTTGTGTGGAAGCAATAAAGCTATGAAACTTGTGCATAGCCAATCGTATTTTCATTTAGGGCTCTTATCTTCCAGGCATTCAAAAGAAGATGGCCAATGATTTGAGAAGGCATTTGTCCCAGGATTACAAATGAGAACTAGACAATTTGATCCTCAGATATATTTTTCAAAATTGGGGTTTCACAGACCTGGATCTTTTTGTCAGCACCATCAACAGAAAGTGGAATACAATTCTGCTCAAGAGGAGGTTCACGATCGTTAGTCCCTAGAGGATGCTTTTCTCATTCCTTGGAAGAGAGGCCGTCTCTATACCTTTCCTCCAACCCCATTGATTCTAAACCTGCTAAAGAAGATCAAGCAAGACAAAGACAAAGTCATTCTAATGGTAACAACTTGGCCAAGACAAGTTTGATTCCCTTACCTGATTCACCTGACTCCTTGCCCAGTATTACAATTTTCCACTCTTTCGCACCTGCTGTCTTAGGACTCGGGTTGGCTTCTCCACCCCAACATGGAAATTCTATGACTCAGAATGCCTAGAATGCATGAGTGGGCTGAATGGGCACTGCTACCAAAAATATCTGATCAAAGATGCCTGGGGCATCTGGAGCGCTCATAGGGACAAACATCTCAAAGAACTCCAGTTATTCTACAAGGTAAGTTACCTCTCCTTCCAAACTGAGAATGTGGTTACTTGTTCTGATATAAAAAGTGAAGGCTGGATAGTTTGAAGATAGTTATATTTAAATAATTCTCTGGTATTTCAAGTTGGCTTTTCGTAGTGCAAAAACATAATTACAAACATAAAACACAGAACAGAGTAGAATGTTTGGTCTACAGAGACAAGTAATATTCAGGGCTCATTGTATGCCCTGGAGGAAAAAAAAGACAGATTTCATGGATTGGTTACGGTATAAATGTAAAATTTCAGTTTGTCATGGATCAGAAGAAGAATATGTCAGAGCTCCTTAATCTTATTCAGATTGCTTTCTGAGAAAGGTAAATAATAACTCTGAATGCCAGCCATTGAGCAGGAACTTTACATCGCTGTTTGTCACTTTGTTTTCCTAATTTTAGACAGCATGATCTCACAATTATCCTTTCTCTTTTATTTACATTAATCAACCCCACGTCTGCCCCCAACACTCGGAGATACATTTCCCAGCAATAATGGCATTCCTGCTTGACCCTTCCCTTTCACACTGCAAAACTCATTGGGGAGTATTGCATAAGGCAATCCATCCCCTTGTTTAAATAATGGGACAGGATTTCATAGTGGATATGGTGCCTGATACCCAAAGGAGGATACCTTCTGGGGGGAACACTGAGGGCCATCTTG
Source organism: Chrysemys picta bellii (assembly GCF_011386835.1). Lineage (NCBI taxonomy): Eukaryota > Metazoa > Chordata > Testudines > Emydidae > Chrysemys > Chrysemys picta. The sequence continues at coordinate 137,670,544 of NC_088793.1, read as the reverse complement.
CAGAGTTTTCTGTCAGAGGGCAGGGCTTGTCCCCCAATGTCTGTGGATTCTTTGGAATCCACAAGGCCCAGGGATCTCTGTGGCTCTCTTCTATCTCCTTGTCCATGTGGCTCCTTTGGAATTGCTCAGTGAAGGTTTGTTTCATTACCACCCTTGAAGAGTAGGGATTTCCTGATGTGGAGGGCATCGGGACTGTATTAATGCATCCACAGACTACACTGACTGTCCACTGGGAGTTCTACCAGGCTCACTGGGGATGACGCCCATTTTAGAAAAAAACTGTTACCTGCCTCTGGCAATCACCAGCTACAGATCACCTGGCATTGTGCAATGGACAACAAAAGCTCTCTATCAACACTATGGCAAGGGTGAAATCTGCACAGAGGAAACTCTAATAAAGACCTTCCCTGTTGGCAGAAGTAGAAGGAAGGGTAATGTAGTTTGAGATTCCTTGTACTTAAAATGGGGAATCCCTCTGCCAAAATGGAATAAACGCTTTCATAAAGTTCATTGCTAGTATTTGCCCATCAGCTGATTCCCTTTCCCAGCAAAATCTGAGAGGCTATTCAAAGTTAAATGGGATACTGTCAGACTTCACTGTGTTTATTTCCTATAGGGCTGATATTTTCTCTGCTTAAATTAATTGGTTAGAGAACTTGGAAATTACAGTACTTGTAATGACAGAAACAACAAGGTATTTAAACAGCCTCTCAGAGTTTCGGTGGGAGAGGGAATCAAAAAGGGGGGAAATTCTTTAAGTTTTACAAAAGTATCAAGAAGCTTTAAATGTTTGATGTTCAATTACAAAAATATTGATGCAAAATAAATCAGATGTCACTAACATTTTACTGGAAAGTCACTCTTAAGTGAAGATAAGGCCTAAGAGAGAGAGACTCATCATTTCTGTGTCTCTTACTGTTACAACTGGCTGAGTTTATCACACCCCAGATACAATTAAGGACTATATACATTTAGAAACTAGTTGCAAAAAAAAGCACCCTTCTCCCCCGTGCTGAGCATGGAGCCACTCTTTCCTAGGCTTGCCTTGCTATACAAAGGGAAGCCACTTGACAACTTGTAGCTCCGCTTTTATCTATTAATTGCACCCCCTGCTGTATTTTGATTAATTCTACACTGCACAATAATAGGGAGTCCACAACCATTTTAATAGTATTCAGTGAACTGAAAAAAAAGAGAGACCTTAAGACAGTGTTATGGATTACACTAATTGCTTGCTAGTTGAGCCAGTTTGTATTTTATTACTTTTGCTGCAGTATATATAAAGCATATCATAGAATCATAGAATATTAGGGTTGTAAGAGACCTCAGGAGGTTATCTGGTCCAATCCCCTGCTCAAAGCAGAACCAACACCAACTAAATCATCCCAGCCAGGGCTTTGTCAAGCCAGGCCTTAAAAACCTCTAAGGATGGAGATTCCACCACCTCCCTAAGTAACCCATTCCAGTGCTTCACCATCTTCCTAGTGAAATAGTATTTCCTAATATCCAACCTAGACCTCCCCCACTGCAACTGGAGACCATTGCTTCTTGTTCTGTCACCTACCACCACTGAGAACAGCCTAGTTCATCCTTTTTGGAACCCCCCTTCAGGTAGTTGAAGGCTGCTATCAAATCCCCCCTCACTCTTCTCTTCTGCAGATTAAATAACCCCAGTCCCTCAGCCTCTCCTCACAAGTCATGTGCCTCAGCTCCCTAATCATTTTTGTTGCACTCCTTTCGATTCTCTCCAATTTGTCCAAATCCCTTGGGTAGTGGGGGGACCAAAACTGGACGCAACATCAATGCAATAGAGGGGAATAATCACTTCCCTTGATCTGCTGGCAATGCTCCTACTAATACAGCCCAATATACCATTTGCCTTCTTGACAATGAGGGCACAATGCTGACTCATATTCAGCTTCTTGTCCACTGTAATCTCCAGGTCCTTTTCTGCAGAACTGCTGCTTAGCCAGTCGGTCCCCAGCCTGTAGCAGTGCATAGGATTCTTCCTTCCTAAGTGCAGGACTCTGCACTTGTCCATGTTGACCCTCATCAGAATCCTCCAATTTGTCTAGGTCACTCTGGACCCTACCCCTACCCTCCAGCGTGTCTACCTCTTCCCCAGCTTAGTGTCATCTGCAAACTTGCTGAGGTTGCAATCAATCCCATCATCCAGATCACTGATAAAGAGGTTGAACAAAACCAGCCCCAGAACCGATCAACGGGGGCACTCCGCTTGATACCGGCTGCCAACTAGACATCGAGCTGTTGATCACTACCTGTTGAGCCCAACAATCTAGCCAGCTTTCTATCCACCTTATAGTCCATTCATCCAGGACATACTTCTTTAACTTGCTGGCAAGAATACTGTGCTAGACCGTATCAAAAGCTTTGCTAAAGTCAAGATATATCACTTCCATATTATGCACTTACATAATCACATTACATATGATGGAATTAGGTTGATTGCTCATTCATTCCAATTTAAAAATATAAACCTATGTATTATCTCTGTTAATTAATGAGTAGAAATAAAGTTAACTAGCAAGGACATCAGTTGACCATTTAATTTAATTCTATGCTGCCTTGTATAATTCTCTACTAAAAGCCTTCAGCAAGAGAGAACACTTAATCCTAACAAAGCTTTTCTTAATTCTTACCAAGATGATTTGATCCTTTGTAGTCATCCGTTCACTACAAGGTTTGACATTGAATATTCCAAAATCTTAAATACCAGTTGAATAAATGTATTAGAAAAAAAGAAAAGTTGCACTTACATAATTACAAGCCTGCAAGTTCTATATCTTTGAGCTAAAGCAGACCAGAATTAGAAATGTTGCTGCATATGATTAATTTGTTTTGGTAATATTATTTTACTGAAACCAATTGCATTTTTCTTTAGGGAAATCAATAGTATCTTGTGATGTGTATCATGTATAGCTTTTAATGAGCTCTTAATGTTCCATACTAGGGAAAATGACAAAATTTGACTTTGGATTAAACAAATCCTTTTACAAGTTATATCTGCTTATTTCAGGCCTGCATTTGCCACAGAATATTAAAACACTGTTTATTCTGTCCTGCAGCTCTGTAAATATTTTATTTGGTAGCACAATACAAACGGACATACTGGAGCAGACTAATGGTCTGTCTAGCATGGTATCTTGTCTTTTGACAGTGGCCAATGCCAGATGCTTCAGAGAGAATGAACAGAATAGGGACATTTTTAAGTGATCCATCCTCTGTTGTTCAGTCCCAGATCATGACACCTGAAGGTTTAGGAACACCAAGAGCATGGGGTTTCATCCGTAATTCTTTTTTGAACCAGTTAGTTTTGAACCCTCACAACATCCCCTGGCAATGAGTTCCACAGGTTGACTGTGCATTGTGTGAAGTAGTACTTCCTTAAGTTAGTTTTAAACTTGCTGCCTATTAATTTCATTAGGTGACCAGAGTTCTTGTTTTATGTGAAAGGGTAAACAACATTTCCCTATTCACTTTCTCCACACCATTTATGATTTATAGACCTCTATCATATCTCCCATTATTTATCTCTTTTCCAAGCTGAACAGTCCCAGTCTTTTTAATCTCTCCTCCTATGGAAGCTGTTCCATACCCGTAATTAGATATATGGTTTCTGAGATGGGACAACCAGAACTGTATGCAAGATTCAAGGTGTGCAGGTGTGTAACATACCCCAGGGTACAATCTGGCTTGTTAAACCACTGTGTCCCTTTAGTTCTCCAGTGATTTTTATACTGCTTTGCTAGTGAAAAGCAGCCTCACTAGGCTCTGCTCACAAATCTATTATCCATAGCCATAGTTTGGGGATGCAGAGGAGGGCATTACCTCCCCAAACAGAGGCGAGACATGCACCAATCCCACCCACATTTCTGAGAGTGCTGGACAGGGGAGAAGGGGGCTTTTGAATATAAGAACGGCCATACTGGGTCAGACCAAAGGTCCATCTAGCCCAGTATCCTGTCTTCCGACAGTGGCTAGAGACACCAACTTTGTCATTCCTGTGCTGTGCCTGCCCCCCACCCCCAGCATGTTTCGGCCCGCGAGGAGCGGATGGAGCAGCTTTTCCCCTGTGCTCAAGTTCCCGCCTCAGCAGCAGGATGCCACCTCCTGGGTCCTAGTACCTGCCCATTTACTCAACAACCATGAGTGGCTGTGGGGGGGGGGGGGAAGAGCCAGGGGAGTGGGGCGAGGAGAAGAGACAGTGGGGAAGGGAGTTGGGACAAGAAGTCCGCGTTCGCGTGGTCCTTACAGGCCCTATGGCGGGTGGTATAAGCATAGGGCTGTAGTGCCAGGTACCACCGCTTTAGCCTCATATTATTGTTCTTCATTCAGGCCAATCACCGAAGCGCAGCGTGGTCAGTGACCAGTATGAAGGGGGCCCTTAGGATGTAATAACGCAGGGTGTCACAGGCCCATTTTACTGCCAGGGCCTCCTTCTCTATTACGGCGTAGTGCCTTTCTCGCGCGAATAATTTCCGGCTGAGATATATAACTGGATGCTCCTCCCTATCCACGTCCTGAGACAGGACCGCCCCTAGTCCTACCTCCGAGGCGTCGGTCTGGAGGACGAACCCTCAGTTAAAGTCGGGGCTGTACAGGACGGGTTCGTGGCAGAGACAGTCTTTGAGGGCCCAGAAGGCAGGGTCACACTCCAGGGTCCATTCCACCTGTCTGGGACTAGTTTTGGTGAGGAGCTCCATTAAAGGGGCTGCGATGGAGGCAAAATCGGGAATGAACCTCCGGTAATAGCCCGCAAGTCCGAGAAATTGGCGTACGTGGCGCTTCGTAGTGGGTGGTGGTCATGCCGCTAGGGCTTGAACCTTTCCCACAAGCGGTTTCACTTGTCCCCCTCCAATCATGTAGCTCAGGTAGGTGGTTTCCTGCCACCTGATATGGCATTTCTTTGGGTTGGCGGTTAACCCTGCAGCTCGTAAGGACCTCAGGACAGCCGCTACCCGCTCTAGGTGGTTCTCCCACCGGTCGCTATAAATGATGACATTGTCCAGGTACGCGGCCGCGTAGTCTCGATGAGGAAGAAGGAGGCGGTCCATGAACTGCTGGTATGTCGCGGGAGCCCCATGGAGACCGAAGGGCATCTGGGTGAATTGGTAGAGACCCGTGGCGGTGGCGAAAGCAGTTTTTTCCTGTGACGTGGAGTCGAGAGGAATCTGCCAGTACCCTTTGCTTAGGTCGAGGGTCGTGAGGAAGCAGGCCTTGCCTAAACGGTCCAGCAGCTCATCTACCCGAGGCATCAGGTAGGTGTCGAACTTCAAGATAGAATTAACCCGGCGGAAATCGATGCAAAATCACTGTGTGCCATCCGGTTTGGGAACCAGAACTACGGGGCTGCGTCACTCGCTTTGTGATGGTTCAATGATGCCCAGCTCTAGCATCGCTCAGACTTCCTCCTCAACGACCTGCCACATACGATAGGGTAGGGGTCTAGTTGACTCTCGGATCACCACCCCCCGGCTCCATCTGAATGGTATGGTACATGAGGGTCGTGTAGCCCGGCTGGGAGGTGAACGTTCCACAGAACGCCTGCAGGAGGCACCCGGTCTGTTTTCGTTGCTCTACAGTTAAGGACTCTCCGAGCTGAAGTGTTTTGACATCTTTGGTCAGCGTAACCCGGGGTCCTAACTCGGGCTCTGGTGGACAGGGATTAATTAAGAGGCCTTCCCGTTCCCGCCAGGGTTTCAGGAGGTTGATGTGGTACCGCTGGACTTTTCTCCGGCGGTCTGGCTGGTTAATCTCATAGGTGACCGGCCTGATCTTCCGGATCATCTCATATGGCCCCTGCCACCGGGCCAGTAGTTTTGACTCACTGGAGGGTAAGAGAAGTAGAACCTGGTCGCCGGGTTGGAACTCGCAGACTCGGGCCTCTCGGTTATATGTTTGGGCCTGAGCTTCCTGTGCGGCCTTCAAAATTTTCTCGAGCTAGAGTTCCAGCTTGTGCTAGACGTCCCTGAAGCTGGAGGACATACTGGAGAAGGCCCTGAGTGGGTGACGGGGCTTGCTCCCAGGTCTCTCTCATGAGATCCAGCAATCCCCTCAGACGACGGCCATACAACAGCTCGAAGGGAGAGGATTTTGTGGAGGCCTGGGGTACTTCACGGACAGCCAGGAGCAATGGTGGTATCAACTGGTCCCATCAGCGCAGGTCCTCGGGGGAGAACTTGCGCAGCATGTCTTTCAGGGTGTGGTTGAACCGCTCCACCAGGCCGTCGGTTTGCGGGTGGTACACCGAGGTGTGTAGCTGCTTAATCCCAAGGAATCTGCAGAGTAAAGTTGGTACCCTGGTCGGTGAGGATCTCCCGGGGCAAACCCACGCGGGCAAAGACCTTGACGAGTTTGTCGGCAATGGTCCTGGCGGTGATGCTCCGGAGCGGGATGGCTTCGGGGAAGCGGGTAGCATAGTCCATGATGACTAGGATGTATAGAAACCCGGCCCGGCTTCTCGGGAGGGGTCCCACCAAATCCATGGCCACCCCCTCGAATGGGGTCTCTATAATTGGCATGGAGATTAGTGGGGCCAGGGCCGTCCGTGAGGGAGCGGCGAGCCGGCACTCCGGACACGACCTACAGTAATTTCGCACATCCTGGTGCACCCCAGGCCAGAAAAACCGGGACAGAATCCGGGCGAGGGTCTTTTCCTGACCCAAGTGTCCGGCCGCGGGGACGTCGTGGGCGAGCTTCATCACCACTCATCGGTGGCACTGAGGCACCATCAGTTGTCTCTGGACCTCCCCGTTGTGGGAATCTCGGTCCACCTGATAGAGGCGGTCGCGTCGGAGCTCGAAACGGGGCCATGCCTTGGCCTGGGTGGGATCAATCAGAGCGTCGTCTACCACCGCCAGCTGTTCATATGCCCGACTCAGGGGGGGATCCTCCCTCTGGTCTCGGCAGAAGTCCGTGCTGATCTTAGGGTCATCCGCTCAGGTTAGTGGAAGGTCTTTAGGCATGCCTTCCTGGCTCCGATGTCACGCTTCTTCAGCCTGTCAGGTTGTAGCCATCGCCGACACAGGTCTCTCAGCTCCTGGGCCACCAACCGGGGTCGGGCGCCCGGGGTGTAGGACAGAGCCCGGAACTGCTGCCGGAAGGTTTCCGGGCTGATGTCTAGGGCATCTAAAATCGCCGCCTTTACCCGGGTATAGTCTCTTGCCTCCCCTGTGGATAACCCCCGGTAGACCGTTTGTGCCGTCCCCGTCAGGTATGGTGCGAGGAGGGTTGCCCACTGGTCTGGCACCCACCCGGCAACGTGCGCGACTCTTTCGAAGGTCACCAGAAAGGCTTCGGGGTCATCCTGTGGTCCCATCTTGGTCAGTCTTACAGGTGGGGTGAATGGAGGAGCCCCGCCCAGGTCTTCCGGCTGGGACCTCATGGGCTGGGGCAGGGCTGTTGCCAGCTGCTGTAAGCATTGTTTCTGGAACTCCCGGTTTTGCACAGTCAGGTCCTCTATCAGCTGCTGCTGCTGGACTCCCAGCTGCTGGACGAGCTGCTGGTGCTGTTGGAGCTGGGCAGCCTGCTGCTGCTGTTGCTACTGAAGCTGGGCCGCCTGCTGTTGATCCTGGCTCTCCGTCAGGAGCGTGAAGAGCTTGGTTAAACCCATGTCTCCTGTGGGGGACCGCTCCCCCCTAGACCCCTTCTCACAGGGGTCAAGGGCTCGTGCCCACATTCTGGGCAAGAGTCCCCACTTCTGATACCACGTGTAGTAGTCTCAGCCGAGGTTCGGCCCTCAGCAGGGCTGTGGGGTATCCCACCGCCTCGCTCTGGTCCGCTGTCAGTCCTGGTCCAGCGGTAGTGTGGGACAGCAAACACACGGTTAGGAGCTCAGGCCCTTAAGCAGGGGCTAAGCCAATAGGTCAGAAAAAGCCTGGGCCCTCAATCAGGGCGGGGCAGCAACCACGCATTCTGGAGCTCAGGCCCTCACGCAGGGGCTGAGCCAATAGTTCGGGAACCCAGGCCCTTAAGCAGGGGCTGTGTCAGTGAGCAACAGGTCCCAGCCTCTCTAGGCCAGGGAAAAGGGGGAGTCTGCCACCCAAGGAGTGGGTGGCAGGGGGGACGCAGGCCCTCCCACTCCACTGCGTCCCAGCCCAGGGCCCTAGCAGCGGCGGAAACTCGCTGCCGTCAGTGGGGATCCTGGCTGCAACACACTGACATCGGCTCTGGCAGTGCTGCAGCCAGACTGGGGTCGGCTGCCCCCGGGGTACTTCCACACTCCCCCTTGTAGGGTACCTGGGCTGGACTAGTGTCCTTGGGGCTCTCCACCAGCATCGGTTCCTCTGGATAGGTAGCGAAGGGTATGCTCGGCTCCTCCTCGGGATAGCAGGAAAGGGGCAGGCTTGGCTCCTCCTCGAGATAGCTGGAAAGGGGCAGGTTCGGCTCCTTCTCGGGGTAGCAGGAACGGGGCAGGCTTGGCCAGTCCTCCTCAGGGTACCGGGTGAAGGGTAGGCTCGGCAAGCCTGGTGAGTCAGCAGGCTGGTTGCGGCCTGCGGCTCTCTCCCAAGCAGGAACTCGGCCACAGACGTCTGCTGTCTGCGCCGGCTTGTCCTCCACTGAGCTCTGCAGGCGGGCTTTTATACTTCTGGGTCGGCACCGTGACCTCTGAGGGGCGGGCGCCGGACCCAGTGGCTTCGCCCATGTTGGTGTTAGGGGAGGTTCGGCCCTCAGCGGGGCTGTGGGGTATCCCACCGCCTCGCTACAGTATACAATATTACTGTATTAAACAAGTATATAGAGTGAAGCCTGTGACATGCTGGTGATGTGACATGCTGGTGAATTGTATGTATTGACACTATATAAGGAATAATGGATACTCGTTGGCTGTATAGTCTGCCCAGTTAGGAGGGACTGTCACAGCTATCTACCTGTCTCCTATGTAAATTAAGCGTGGTGGGATCAGAAACAATGGAAAGTCCCAGTTACACAGATATCGTACAGGGGGATGGGAAGCCCACAGAAAAGCCATTTTTTGGTATCCATCACTAGACAGACACAAGGGAATAGAGCTCTTGCAAGCTGAGAAAGATGGGTCCTTCAGACAAGTGGGTGTTGAAGTCTCTGGGAGCTGAATGTAGATGAGAAACCTCCTTAAGCAAAGCTTGTACCTTGCTAGCTTAAGTTATATATGCATGTTTTCATTTTTATTTGCTTGTAACCCTTTCAAACGTTATTTTCTTTTACTTGGCATCACTTAAGCTCTGTCCTATTGTTAATACATTTGTGTTATTTTTACTATAATCCAACTCAGTGTGGTGTTTAAACCAAAAGGTGTATTTACCCCAGTTAAGTTAATAAGACTGGTGGAAGCCAGAGTGGGGCTGTAGACAGGCTGCTGGGGTCAGAATTGCTGTACCAGGGCTGGCTAATACACAGACACTCAGGGTGTGAGTTGCATGCTTGTAGACTGGCTGTGAGCATCCCAGGCTGGGAGGTACAATAGCAAAGTATTGTGAGGAACCCAGGGTTGCAAGGGCAAGTGGTGACACAACCCCTCACTGGTCTGGATTGCACTTTGATTCGAACCTCATCACACAGGCTGCCATAGAGACACAGATTTGAGTGGAATCTCAGGATCTGCTGTCTGTTATTTAAATGAATCTAAGATGTATCATTCAGAGGCCACATTTGTGCCCCACAGAGGAGATAACTGATGGCTCAGGAGATGGTCATAGGTTAAAATTTTAAAAAATCCAATACATCTGATCAGAAGCTGGTCTTAAGTAGCATTTAAGCCTTGAGTTCTGGGCATGTGAAAGAATCTAATGATTATATTTGGCTTGGACACATACATTTACCTTAATATCTAGAAATTCCCGCTTCATTCCCAAAATACTTCAGTAGCCATTTTAATGCTCACATCATTCAACTAAAATGTTCTCTTTCTGTATTTGTTTCTCAATGGAACCATAGTCCAGGTGGGACCTGAACAAAAACACCTTATCTGAATGTCCCTTAACTCGGAGGAAGTTTGAATCTGTTTCTAAACATTAAGGCTTAGATTTCAGCCTATTTCTAGTTCTAGAATAATGTGACATAGCAAAATATCCACCCACACCACACTTCATAGAGAATCCCCATGCAGCGTGCAGTAGTACCTAAACGTTTTCACTGGAAAATCATGGAAGCTTGAATATCAATTTACTTCTGCTTCAAGATTTTAAAAAATGTGTCTTATATTACTCAGGCAAGAATTAACATTATGCAGACCAAGATCTCCTGAGGCCCATGAATCATTTTAATCTCTGAAGTTATGGCATTGTAAAACTAAAACAGAGTGGGTTGCAATTTTTCATACAAGCTGGTCCCATGCTTCCTGAGTCATCTATTAATTAGTGTTCTGAAAATAAAAGCTTAAGAGGACACCATTCCTGATGCTTAGATGCCATTTGTCAGTTCAAAGCCAGGTGGGGGATCAGTTGAGTCAAATATTTGTTCGTTCTAGGGAGGTTTCTGTGCCAATAGTGTGTGCTTGAAAGCTGGGGGGGATATAATAGAGAAGTATCAATAAGATGTGCATGCAATCATATGCATTCTGAAAAGAGTGGTGGAGAGAGAGAAAACTTAGTGATGATGTCTCCCACTTCCCTTATGTCATTCATTAATGTTGACTCCTGACACTTACTAAAAGATTAAGACTTTACTGTATATCAGTGAAGGCCAAACTTGTCTGACATTTATCATCTGTCACAGGATAATGACAGCTATAAATCATCTGAGAGCCTTGAGGCTGGTAAACTTATTAACTTGCGGTAGCATGTTTGTAGTGGAAGGGGAGAAGACCTTTTTTCACTTTCCAACTTATCATCTGTGCTTTAAAAGGCTGTGCTGGGTTCACCTTATGACAATTTCTGTTCCATTTCTTACTCAAGCATTTCTGCTAATTTCTTGTGGTCTTGTGAATATAGATGACATTATTAAAATTAACCAGTAACAATGTCAAGAGTAGTCTCTATACTACTCATAAGCACCATGGCTTGAAGGTGAAATTATGATTTCTCACCATTATCCTCAACGTACTGTTGATCCTTGTGGCATTTTGGAATTTACAAAGTTCTCAGTCTTTTGCGGGGGGTTCATAAGGTTTGTAAAACTGTTTCAAATTAAAGACCCTATTTCCATCTATAATGTAAACCCAAGTTTGTGATTCACTTTTAAATAACAATAATATTTTTCTAACTAAAACAAAGTTTATGCTCCCATATTTAGATATCTAGACCATGCTCTCCCAAATAGCCATTCTGCTGTTGCAAGGAGTGGGCGCAGCTACACATTACAGCAGTTATTTGGTGGGAGAAGGGGGAGGGAGTGGTCTTCTGTAGTGTGTATTTCCATGTTTTGCACAGTGTTGCCTTTGCCCTGCCCAGAGTTCCATTGGCACAGAATCTCCACAAGGAATGGGTAACAAACAGATCCCAGGTTAGTCGAGCTGAGCAGATTTAGAGTTAAGATGGCATGTTCCTTTTCTGTCTTAAAATGCTGCAGGGTATGTTTAATATGAAATAAGGTTGTCTTAAAATTGTATATAACAGTGTTTCCCAAACTTGGGATGCCGTTTGTATAGGGAAAGCCCCTGGTGGGCCAGGCCAGTTTGTTTACCTGCCCCGTCCGCAGGTCCGGCCGATCGCGGCTCCCACTGGCCGCGGTTTGCCGCTCCAGGCCAATGGGAGCTTCTGGCAGCGGTGCAGGCTGAGGGACATATTGGCCGCCGCTTCCAGCAGCTCCCATTGGCCTGGAGCAGCGAACCGCTGCCAGTGGGAGCCGCGATCGGCCGGAGCTGCGGACGCGGCAGGTAAACAAACCGGCCCGGCCCGCCAGGGGCTTTCCCTATACAAGCGGTGTCCCAAGTTTGGGAAACACTGGTATACTGTACATTGCTCTCTGCTGAAACTTTTCCATTTTAGGACACATCATAGTGAGTATGTCTTAACAAATGGCTGACCAGTAGATACTTATTGGTAGCAAATACTGTTGTCTGTGGAGGAAGGCAATATTCAAAAGTAATTGATATTACAAAAACCTGGTGTGATGGGTTGCCCACCTTTAGGTTGCCACCTGATGTGCTGAGATACCACTAAGCCTGTCTGTTATGCCAGCCTGGGCACCCTTTTTACCTGCCTTGCTGAGCCCAGGCTATTAAGCCATCTCCAGCGCACACACAGAGGCAGGGCCACACCCAACTGCAGAGTGAAACAGTCACTGAGATCAGTTCTGGAAAGGCTCAGCTTAAGGGACTTGCCCCAGCACTGAGGTATCCGCCTCCCTTGGAGTGCAGACCCAAAGATATATTATGAAATCCCCTCCTCCCTCAATGTGGAGGAAGGTATGCACAGCCTCTTACCCGCCCCCATCCCCTCCAATTGTGAATTTTACAAACAGTGTTATATTATAAACAAGAAATAAGTTTATTAACTACAAAAAGTTAATTTTAAGTGCCTATAACAGATAACAGACAGAACAAAGCAGATTACTGAGAAAAGAACAGGTCATGCTAGTATGGGAGTGGCACTATATTGAAAGAAAGTATAGAATCAAATGAAGGAAAAGTCTTAAATGAACCAAACTGTACCATAGAATCTCTGTGGATAGTAATTCCATGCTTGAATAATAAGAATATAGCAGTAGGGATATATTACAGGCCACCTGACCAACATGGTGATAGTGACTATGAAATGCTCAGGGAGATTAGAGAGGCTATTAAAATAAAAAAAACTCAATAATAATGGGGAATTTCAATTATCCCCATATTGATTGGGTACATATCACCTCAGGAACGGATGCAGAGATAACATTGCTTGACACCTTAAATGACTGTTTCTTGGAGCAGCTAATCCTGGAACCCACAAAAGAAGAGGCAATTCTTGATTTAGTCCTAAGTGGAGCACAGGATCAGGTCCAAGAGGTGAATATAGCTGCACTGCTTGGTAGTAGTGACCATAATATAATTAAATTTAACATCCCTGTTGCGGGGGAAACACTACAGAGGCCCAGCACTGTACCATTTAATTTCAGAAAGGGGAACTACACAAATATGAGAAGGTTAGTTAAACAGAAATTAAAAGGTATAGCACCAAAAGTAAAACCTCTGCAAGCTTCATGGAAACTTTTTAAAGACACCATAATAAAGGCTCAACTTAAATCTATACCCCAAATTAAAAAACATAGTAAGAGAACCAAAAAAGAGCCACCATGACTAAACAACAAAGTAAAAGAAGCAGTGAGAGGCAAAAAGGCATCCTTTAAAAAGTGGAAGTTAAATCCTAATGAGGAAAATAGAAAGGAGCATAAACTCTGGCAAATGAAGTGTAAAAATATAATTAGGAAGGCCAAAAAAGAATTTGAAGAGCAATTAGCCAATTCTCAAAAAAGTAATAGCAATTTTTTTTAAGTACATCAGAAGCAGGAAGCCTGCTAAACAGTCAGTGGGGCCACTGGATGATTGAGATGCTAAAGGAGCACTCAAGGACGATAAGGCCATTACAGAGAAACTAAATGCATTCTTTGCATTGGTCTTCACAGTTGAGGATGTGAGGGAGATTCCCAAACCTGAGCCATTCTTTTAGGTGACAAATCTGAGAAACTGTTCCAGATTGAGATGACATTAGAGGAGGTTTTGGAACAAATTGATAAACTAAACAGTAGTAAGTCACCAGGACCAGATGGTATTCACCCAAGAGTTCTGAAGGAACTCAAATGTGAAATTGCAGGACTACTAACTGTGATCTGTAACCTATCATTTAAATCAGCTTCTGTACCAAATGACTGGAGGATAGCTAATGTGATGCCAATTTTTAAAAAGGGCTCCAGAGGTGACCCTGCCAATTACAGGCTGGTAAAGCCTGACTTCAGTACCAGGCAAACTGTTTGAAATTATAGTAAAGAACAAAATTGTCAGACACCTAGATGAACATAATTCTTTGGGGAATAGTCAGCATGTTTTTTGTAAAGGGAAATCATGCCTCACCAAGCTATTAGAATTCTTTGATGGGGTCAACAAGCATGTGGACAAGGAGGATCCAGTGGATATAGTGTATTTAGATTTTCAGAAAGCCTTTGACAAGGTCCCTCACCAAAGGCTCTTAAGCAAAGTAAGCTGTCATGGGATAAGAAGGAAGGTTCTCTCATAGATTGGTAACTGATTAAAATATAGGAAACAAAGGGTAGGAATAAATGGTCAGTTTTCAGAATGGAGAGAGGTGTACACTGGTGTCCCCTGGGGTCTGTACTGGCCCAGTCCTATTCAACATATTTATAAATGATCTGGAAAAAGGGGTAAACAATGAGGTGGCAAAATTTGCAGATGATACAAAACTACTCAAGATAGTTAAGTCCCAGGTAGACTGCGCAGGGCCGCCCAGAGGATTCAGGGGGCCTGGAGCAAAGCAATTTCGGGGGCCCCTTCCATAAAAAAAAGTTGCAATACTATAGAATACTATATTCTTGTGGGGGCCCCTGGGGCAAATTGCCCTCTGGGCCGCCCTGAGTCTGCAAAGAGCTACAAAAGGATCTCTCAAAACTGGGTGACTGGGCAACAAAATGGCAGATGAAATTCAGTGTTGATAAATGCAAAGTAACGCACATTGGAAAACTTAAACCCAACTATACATATAAAATGATGGGGTCTAAATTAGTTACCAACACTCAAGAAAGAGATCTTGGAGTCATTGTGGATATTCTCTGAAAACATCCAGTCAATGTGCAGGAGCAGTCAAACAAGTGAACAGAATATTAGGAATCATTAAGAAAGAGTTAGATAATAAGACAGAAAATATCATATTGCCTCTATATAAATCCATGGTACGCCCACATCTTCAATACTGCGTGCAGATGTGGTTGCCCCATCTCAAAAAGATATATTGGACTTGGAAAAGGTTCAGAAAAGGGCAACAAAAATTATTAGGGGTATGAAACGGCTTCCATATGAGGAGAGATTAATAAGCTTGGAACTTTTCAGCTTGGAAAAGAGTCTACTAAATAAGGAAGTGTTATTTACTCCTCATGACACAAGAACTAGGGGCCACCAAATGTAATTAATAGGCAGCAGGTTTAAAACAAATAAAAAGAAGTATTTTTTCACACAACGCACAGTCAACCTGTGGAACTCCTTGCCAGAGGAGGTTGTGAAGGCCAAAACAGGGTTCAAAAAAGAACTAGCTAAGTTCATGGAGGATAGGTCCAACAATGGCTATTAGCCAGGATGGGCAGGGATTGTGTCCCTAGCCTCTGTTTGCCAGAAGCAGGGAATGGGTGACAGGGGATGGATGACTTGATGATTACCTGTTCTGGTCATTCCCTTTGGGGCCCCTGGCATTGGCCACTGTCGGAATATAGGGCACTGGGCTAGATGGACCTTTGGTCTGACCCACGATAGCCGTTCTTATATTAAATAAAACAAAATATGCAAGCTAAGCTCAATATACTTAAGAAACAGGTTACAAAATGTAATTTCTCACCCTAAATATTGTCACAGGTAGATTACATAAAGTCTTGAAAGGCCTGTGCACTGGTCTGCCACTAGAGATTTCAGGTATTTCCACTCACCAACTGGACGCCCTCCCAGCCTGGGTTCAACCCTTCTCCCCTCAGTTCAGTTCTTGCTTCCAGGTGTTTTTCAGTGTCTCTTTGGGTGGGGAGGCAGAGGAGAACCACGATGATGTCACTCCCCTGCCTTATATAGCTCTTGTGTATGGCGGGAACTCTTTGTCTCCCAGTGGGAGAACACTGGCATTCCAAGGGGTGAGTCCAGTACCAGGTGACTCAGACCCCTCCCCCCTTTGCAAAATTATTAATACCTTATTTTGTATTGAATTTGTAGCCCATTTCACAGCTTTGATGTACAATTTAGAAGCATGATTTATCCCTGTCTCATAGGACGACACATTTCCCTTTTGTTGCTAACAGTGAAAACAGCACCCTGAGCCTGGCACCCCACAAACCTGGTACCCAAGGTGATCTCCTGGGTCACCTACCCCTAAATCCATCTCTGCCGAGTAGTACTAGTGCTTAGTCATCCACCCTTGCCTCTGTCTAGTTTCTTAATAATATATTCATGTCTTTGAAGTTTGCAGTGCTTAGCCTTCCCAATTGGTATAGAATAATTTATTCAAGTACATGATGAACTACCAATTTTTTCTGTGCCACATCTAGCTGAAATTGTTACTAACCTCTGAAGGCTTTAAAGATTTTCTTTTAAAAAAATACTGGCTTAGTCAGCATGAGGAATTCATACTAAATGCCATGTCTAAGCTATTAATAATGTCCTCCCACCTACAGTGGGCCAAATTAATGTCTTACGGGGTTCGAACTTCTTCAACTTAAGTGGAGTTGCAGCCATTTTTTTCCAGCAGTGAATTTGCCCTGGTATGAGTGATAAATCCTTTGCTCAAAGTCTCTCATGGTCAATATCATGCCATACACACTCTGAGATAAGGGGAATATTAAATGATAGAAAGGGGCTAAGTTTGATTTTAAATATCTGACAGAAACTTAGCAAAAGTACTTCAAGATATATCAAGGCCAAATTATGTTCTCAGTTATGTTCTTCCACACCCAATGGTATCAACAGGATTGTAGAGTTTAACTGAGGGCAGAATTTGCCCCATATAGTATCCAAGCTCTATAAGAAATAAATATAGTGCTTAGTCATATAGACTAGGTTTCAAATCTTCCAGGAAATCTTTTGGAAACTCTTTAAAATATTAGTGTACAATTTACATACTATGCACTACATAGAAATCTTGCAGCATAACTCTATTGAAGGGCTTGTTTCTAGCAAAAGTAGGGTGGTCCTGTTAAAAAGGCATTGTATAAAAAAAGCAGCTAATGTTAATTGTATCTCAAAACACATGAAGATACATGATTATGAGCAAATTTTTGTCCATAAAGGTGCCATGTATCAGAGGGGTAGCCATGTTAGTCTGTACCCAACTGGACAGTCTACATAAAAGAATAAATGGACACAAATCAGACATCAGGAATGGTAACATACAAAAGCCAGTAGGAGAACACTTCAATCTCCCTGCACATTAAATAACAGATTTAAAAGTAGCCATCCTTCAACAAAAAAACTTCAAAAACATACTTCAAAGAGAAACTGCAGAGCTACAATTCATTTGCAAACTTAACACCATTAATTTGGGCTTGAATAGGGACTGGGAGTGGCTGGCTCACTACAAAAGCAATTTTCAACTCTCTTGGTATTGACACCTCCTCATCAATTATTGGGAGTGGACCACATCCACCCTGATTGAATTGGCCTTGTCAACACTGGTTCTCCACTTGTAAGGTAACTCCCTTCTCTTCATGTGCCAATATAGCTATGCCTGTCTCTGTAGTTTTCACTCCAAGCATCTGAAGAAGTGGGTTTTTTACCCACGAAAGCTTATGCCCAAATAAATCTGCTAGTCTTTAAGGTGCCACCAGACTCCCATTGTTTTTGTCCATAAAAGGTTTCCCACAAAGACTCTAAATTGTTCTAGGGAAATCTTCAAATGATATTAAAGCTTTTAAAATAGTAATTGCAAAGACATTTGATGATTGGTCCTACATAAAGAAAGACGAAGTGTCCATATGCAGAAACCAAAACGGGGGGAAAAACTTGTATGGCATATGCAAATCTGCGCACTAGTCAAATCCTGGTTGCAAAAGGTTTAAGATACTGCAAAATGTATTTGTCCCCTTCTCTTTCATCCGTTTGCCTAATTGTAGAGTAGATATGTTGTTTGCTATCTAAATTGATAGCAGAATATTCTGCCTTGGGAGCAATTGTGTTCTCCTTTTAAATTGACCCATCATAGAAGGTTTCATATTTTTAAACACCCAACTTTCACAGTGAGCTGCAAGATATTCTGAGTTAGAAGACTGTAATTTTTGCTTTTTCACAGAGGCAAATTATACCTTTCTAAATCTATTCCAATAGTATTTTAAGATGCTTTCCCAAGGATTTTTTCTCACTTCTGGGTATTTTTTTTATTCATAGTATCTAAGGAGAAAAATGTTCATCTTCTTAATGCCATGTGTCAAGTTTTAACAAAATGTTAATTTATCACATTAATGTAAAAATGTGTGGATAAAAGTCAAAACAAAAGTATTAAGTTTAATATATTAAAGAGTTGGTTTCTTTGCTATACCTATGTCTAGAGATCTTAAATCATTATGTAGGGAGATTTATGTATTTCCTGACCTCAAAAAAGAATATAAAGGGAAAAATTGTAAAATATTGTAATATCTTATGTCACTGGGATGTTAGTCATTCCAGTATTATTATGTAGTCCTATGGCATCTAGAGTGGGAATTGGAGAAGTAAATGTAATGTTAACTTCAGTGGCAGCAGAGTTAGGCCAATACTGAGCACTGGTGAAAATCCTAACTCTTGTTTCTTGCTGCTGCCTTGAAGGAAGTTAATCAGCATGACTCTCTGCCCAGAGTTCTGTTGCTGTGGAGGACTGGGAAAGCAGGGAAACCAGCAAAACCAAGTATGCCCTGAGAAAACTTCAGGATTGTAGGTTAAAACTCTGAATGCCGGACAGGGTATAAGGCCACTCTGGAGGTTGTTTTTGCCTTTGGGTTGTGAAAGATGCTGGGTGGATAGCCTTGGAACGTTCAAGTACTTCATTCACAGAACAGGTGTGTCCAGGAATGTCAGAATGATACATGTGGATTCTCCCCATAGGGACTTTCCACGCTAAGAGGCTGGGTGGCTGAGAGCATGAGGCCATTATTATATTTTAAATATATCTTAAGTCTGGGGTTTGTGTAGTCTTTGTTGATGGAATGTGGGAAAAAGGATGCAAGTGACTCTCAGTATGTTTTGTATTTAGATATGAACTTTGAATACCTCCCCTCCAAATCTGAGTAATGCCCTTAGGTCATTAGACATATTCTGCCCTATCAATTTCAGTGCTTTTAATTAATACACTCCCTGTTTCCTCCCTTCTGGTGCATTTTATGCCACTCTGCTTGTTTCACACCCATTCTTTTATTGCTTAGGAGAACCAGAGTAGTGCAAGCTGACTGTTCACATGCAGGCTTTCAATTATAATATTAGCCTCTGCCAAAGAAGAATACCAGGGACAAAACTGTCATTTTTTGAGCAGGAAAGAACTTCCTGCTAATTGTTACTAACAGAATGGGGCACTGTGTTATGGGAGGCAGTGACTCTGAAAAAGACTTTGGTCATGGTAGATAATCAGATGAATGTGAGTTCCCAGGTTGATGCTGGGGACAAAGGGCTAATGGAATCCTTGGCTGTATAAACAGGGGAATATTGAGTAGGTGTAGTCAGTTTATATTTCCTCTGTATTTGGCACTGGTGTGACTGTTGCTGAAATACAGGGTCCAGAGCTGGCGTTCACAATTCAAGAATTTTGAAAAATTGGAGAAGGTTCAGAGCAGAGCCACAAGAATAATTAGAGGGTTGGAAAACATGCCTTATAGTGCATGCGCTCATTGAGTCTATCTATTTAGCTTATCCCAAAGAAAGTAATCCGGCAACTTGATCACAGTCATAAGTACCTACATGGAGAACAAATTTGATAATAGAAGCTCTTCAGTCTCGCAGACACAGGTATAACACAATCCAATGGCTGAACGTTGAAGCTATACAAATTCAGACTAGAAAAAAGGCACAGTTTTTTTGATAGTGATGGTAATTAATCATTGGAACAATTTAGGAAGGACTGTAGTGGATTCTCCATCAAGGGCAATTTTAAAATCAAAATTGGATGTTTTTTTCTGAAAGATATATTCTAGTTCAAACAGGCATTAATTAAGGAAGACTTATGGTGTGTGTTATACAGAGGTCAGACTGGATTATTGCAATTGGTCCTCTTGATTTTATAATCTCTGAATCTGTCATTTTCCCCTTTTTAACATTTTAATCAAATCTGACTTTAGGCATCATTCTAGGCATATACATGTATGGTTTCTTACTTATCCTTCTAGATCATATAGAAGTTTTAAGTCTAGAGGTCATCTTCTCAGAGGTACTGAGCATGCTCCACTCCTGTTGCCATCAGGAGCAGTTGTGGATGCTTGCTATTTCTCAGGATTAGACCCTCAGTCTTTGCCTATAGGTCTGGCCTGTCAAAACCTCAGGCCCTTTCTAAAGATTATTGTTTTATTACCTTTATTCTGCATAGCACCTAAAGGCTTTTACAAACACACCGAAGAAACAGCCCAGAATTTGAAATGTGAGTGTGACAAAGAGTGGCGGTAGGGATTAGATTAACAATAAAATAATGACCGATTTGTGATCCCACAATTTGAGATTACAGACCACTGAAAGGCTTTTATTTATGATTAATTAAAATAAAATGACCATCCCTGACAATAACTCCACCTACTCCTCACTGGGTGGTTATATTTTTGTATGCATCACAGCACAAATGGGATTTGAGGGGAGAGACTAGAGCCTCCTGCATAAATTATTTGCACACTGGCCTTTCTCCCAACCCCCGAGGGACACTTCCTTGAAGTCCCACTCCCTCATATAGATGGCTACTTTTTGCCCTTCCTCCTACTGCTAATCTTTATCTCTACTCTTTGCCTTCCACTCATGTTCCTGGAAGGGAGGTTGTCCCTTACTCACTACTGTGTTATGTCCCCTGAGAAAACTGAGCTGTACTCTTATGCAGCTTTATACATTCTGTGCATCTCTTCATACTTTTCCCCCCTCTAAAAATGACTGTGTCCTTTTGATAATATTATGTCCAAAAGCAAACTAAATATGTTGAGATGGGAAAGAAGGACTCTTTTCTGATGAACTGTGTAATTCACTCATTGTGATTCCATATTATCCCCTTTCTCTGGCTATTAGAAAGCTGCAAAATTGGTTGAATATATCCATTCCAAATATCACAAAGCTAAATAAGATGAAAAACAGGGCACCTTCTCTGGCTGTAGTATTTTCTTTCAACTATACTGTGTGCACTTTCGCATCATGTAGCTGTTCTTGCCAATAATTCACTAATATGCCACTATGTGCAAAAGCCTCGTATGCTCGTTTAATTCTGTCCTTTTGTACTTCTGCGCTGTATTCTAGCTCAATGAGTGTTGTTTTGGATTTGTCAGCAGTTAGTTTTAGTTTCATTTTCAAGCTACCTTACTATCTGAATTTTTTAAAACTTACAGTTTGTGTCTTTTTTACAACGTCAAAAAATTTAATGAGTCCTTCAAATAGAGCACTAATATAAGCTCCAAACAGTACGATGTAAGGACTGGTATCTAGTCTGGACACAAAACTTTCCCCAGTTGAGTATAAGTCCGCTTTAGTATTTCATTTGTTTAATCTCTTTTAAAAGGGGCAAATTTGGCTCAGTCACACTGGTGTAAATTTGTAAGAACTCTAGTGAAGTCAATAGAGCTGATGAAATCAAAGGATTTCCTCCAGATTTACACCAACTGAGCAGAATATCTTCTTTTTTTCTACCTCAGTCACAAATTAAAATACTCCTACTTTGGTATAGTAAATTTTACCTATAGTCTACTTTCCTAGATCAGACACTTTTTTTTTCATTTATCTGATGGGCATTTCCAGCCCTCCAGCACTTCATCTGAATCTTTCAGATTCCTTTTCTACCAGTCATCTTCTGGGCTTTTAACAACCAAACTTCTTAGTAGCAATAAACACACAGACATAATATCATTTTGCAGGAGCACATCTGGATTAATTCTTTTCTCTTTCTGAAGACACTGTTATCATCATCATCATCTGAAGACATAGATGATGATGATGATACCCTGTGCATTTTTAGGGGAATGGGAAACCTTGGCTTTATGCTAAGGAATTTCTTGGTGTCTCAAAGACATTTAAAAATAATTTTACTTCCTGCCCTGTCACAACACTTCCTCCGAGGATGAAGGGGCGGGGCTAACTGCATCCAACAGGGTGAATTTACCCCCTCTGTGTCAAAATGAGGTCACTCTTCCTCATTAAAGACAGTCTTTTCTACAACCACCAGTGAGCACAACAAACCTTGGCATCTATAAAAACAGTTAGTGAGAAATATCGACTATTCCTTAATGTGATGAAAACAAAATACATGAAAGTTGACGTGACTAACAAAACCAGGATGTGACATCAGGAGCAGACATCGCGATTAACAGATGAACTGTAGAGGCAGTAGATTAATTTAATTATCTGGGATCATATATATCCAACCACAAGGCTATTCTAAAGAAATGGGACGAAGACTAGGGATGGCTCACTCAGCTATGGTTTCCCATAAGAAAAGGGGGAAAAACTGCAGCATTTTAAAATGTACAAAGGTATTACGTAGAAAAGCCTAATTTTTTTCCATAGCAATTTATAGATCTAAATCAAGCTAATGCTGCTGAGAAGTTAAGCTTTTGGAATATGGTGCTGGTGAAGTCTCTTGTATATTTCTGGGACAGAAAAGAAGACTGTGATATTGTCCAGGGTACAATATGGACTGTTGAACAGCTGTGTCCCCTTAATTCACTAGCCTGGCATGCCTTTTACACTGCTTTGCTGTTGGAACATCCACTCCTGGCATGTTCACACAGCGTTCAGCATGCAAATTGACTCCTAGCTAAATACATGAGCACTCTGACCAATCACTCATGAATTACATACAGGGCAACACCAGCAAATTCGTAGTCCCAGCCTCATACCCCAGAAATTTGCATCGTGTATTGCTCATTACCCTTCTGAACAGTACAGGCTCATAGAAAGTCTGTCATTTTATCAAAGGACAATGATAATGCACCAGCTTTGTTGTCCCAAATGGAGTTTCCCACACACTTTAATCAAAACACACACTGGTTGAGATAAAAAAATAAAATAAGTTTATTAACTACAGAAAGATAGATTTTAAGAGATTACAAGTGATGATGAATAAAAATCAGCGTTGATTACAAAATAAAATAAAGAAGCAATAGGTATTAGCTTGCATAACATAATAAGCGAAGTGAATTTAAAAGCAAAGGTTTTGTTTCACCATACGCTGTTGTAAATTTCACAGGCTGGGTCTCTTTTCAGCCTAGGATCACTCGTCCTTAGTTCAGTGTCCGTCAGGTATTCACTGATGTCATGAGCAGAGAGATGAGAGGTGAGTTGGAGGCTACTGTATCTCATTCTTATACAACTCTCCCCTCTTTGAGGATTAGTCCCAGCTGGGGTGCTGGCGACAAGCAGTCTTTTGTGTAAGTGAGGTTTGAACCATCTCTGAAATGTAAATGCCTTGTTTACACTTTTCCCCCTGTTGGAGAATGGCTGTTTAAGCTGGTGATAGCCCTTCAACACCTGTCTGGGGTGCTAGTGTCTCTGTCTCTGAAAAACTGGTTTATGGGTGTTACCCAGAATTACAACATATTTCAGTAACAATCATACAGTAGAATCTTATAACTTCACATACAATGCTAATATACATGTTTTAATGGATAATAACACTCAGCAGATTACGACTTTTCAAATGATACCTCACAAGGCATACTTTGAACCAGATTCACCACAGTTTGTAAAAGTAGTGAACATACTAGTACAGACTGTCACAAAGGCTAATGCCTGTTAGAAATATTATTGGAGAGAAGCAGATCCTGATGTCAGAAATAAACAGATGCAAACGTATGTACGTTGGTCACATTAGGCATGGAGATGGAAATAACCTGAAGAAAGTTGCTATGGAAGGAATGGTGGAAAGTCATTTTAGTAAGGGATGATCAGTGAGGAGATGGATGGGTGGTGTGTGGCTGATCACTGGACACTCATCTGCTGAGTGCTAAAAGTTAGTAATGAATCGCAAAGGCTTTCAAAAACTCAGACAAGAATCAGTTAATTTACTTACTTTATCTAGGTTACTATAATTCTGGTACTAGCATGTTTGGGGTTCAGATCCAAAGTGTTCTTTAAACAAACCTTTATTTCCTATAAATATTTTTCTCTGTTATCTCTTTCACTTGGATATATTTGGTTAATAAGAACCAGGGTTTTCTTGTCCTGCTTTTATTACTTCAGAGGAAGTAAAAGAGGACACAGCTAACTATATATTTCATAAAAGTTGCTCTGCCAAAATACACTAATAGTCCTAGTCCATAAACCCATGTTTTCTCTACAAAGGTGTCTAGAACTTAATGGCTAAAAAAGTGCACTCTTCCCTATTAATGAACTTGATTATGCTATACTGCGCTTTTTAGCATACAATAAGTGTACTATATTATGAATGGTGCCATATAATGCTATGGGTATATTTCTTCCTGACTTCATGTAGTGATTAGTATATATCCTGAATACAGTTATTATGAATTGCCACAATGAATGACAACGAATAGTCATTGGACCAAGGAAAAATAATGTGATTGACTATATAGTCTAGCGGTAAGGGTACTTGCCTATGATGTGGAAGACTTAAGTTCAAGTCCCTGCTTCAGTGACTATGTAGTTATTTATCCAATGGGGAACCGCTTCTATAAGAGAGCCTGACCTCAGAATAGTCCAGTGGTTAGGGCATTGTTGTACAGAGTGGGAAATCCAAGTTCAGATCCTGTCTCCACATCGGGAAGAGCCGGTGGGACCCAAGTTAGTGTTCAAACTGCAGGACTAAAGGGGCACTGCTGTCAGGGGGGGGAAAATGGCCCAAAGTTTTGGGGTAATCATGTCCTCACCCACAACTATTTCACATTTGGGGACAATATATATCTTCAAGTCAGCGGCACTGCTATGGGTACTCGCATGGCCCCACAGTATGCCAACATTTTTATGGCTGACTTAGAACAACACTTCCTTAGCTCTCGTTCCCTAACGCCCCTACTCTACTTGCGCTACATTGATGACATCTTCATCATCTGGACCCATGGAAAAGAAGCCCTTGAGGAATTCCACCATGATTTCAATAATTTCCATCCCACCATCAACCTCAGCCTAGATCAATCTACACAAGCGGTCCATTTCCTGGACACTACTGTGCTAATAAGCAATGGTCACATAAATACCACCCTATACCGGAAACCTACTGACCGCTACACTTACCTACATGCCTCCAGCTTCCATCCAGGACACACCACACGTTCCATTGTCTACAGCCAAGCTCTAAGATATAACCGCATTTGCTCCAATCCCTCAGACAGAGATAAGCACCCACAAGATCTCTATCAAGCATTCTTAAAACTACAACACCCACCTGCTGAAGTGAAAAAACAGACTGACAGAGCCAGATGAGTACCCAGAAGTCACTTCCTACAAGACAGGCCCAACAAAGAAAATAACAGAACACCACTAGCTGTCACCTTCAGCCCCCAACTAAGACCTCTCCAGCGCATCATCAAACATCTACAACCTATCCTGAAAGATGACCCCTCACTCTCAGATCTTGGGAGACAGACCTGTCCTCGCTTACAGACAACCCCCCAACCTAAAGCAAATACTCACCAGCAACCACACATCACTGAACAAAAACACTGACCCAGGAACCTATCCTTGTAACAAAGCCCGATGCCAACTCTGTCCACATATCTATTCAAGTGACATCATCATAGGACCTAATCACATCAGCCATACCATAAGGGGCTTGTTCACCTGCACATCTACCAATGTGATATATGCCATCATGTGCCAGCAATGGCCCTCTGCCATGTACATTGGCCAAACCGGACACAAATCTGACATCAGGAATCATAATACTCAAAAACCAGTGGGAGAACACTTTAACCTGTCTGGTCATTCAATGACAGATCTGCAGGTGGCTATATTACAACAGAAAAACTTCAAAAACAGACTCCAACGAGAGACTGCTGAGCTGGAATTGATATGCAAACTAGATACATTCAATTTAGTATTGAATAAGGATTGGGAATGGCTGAGCCATTACAAACATTGAATCTGTCTCCCCTTGTAAGTATTCTCACACTTCTTATCAAACTGTCTGTACTGGGCTATCTTGATTATCACTTCAAAAGTTTTTTTTCTCTTACTTAATTGGCCTCTCAGAGTTGGTAAGACAACTCCCACCTGTTCATGCTCTCTGTATGTGTGTGTATATATCTCCTCAATATATGTTCCATTCTATATGCATCTGAAGAAGTGGGCTGTAGCCCACGAAAGCTTATGCTCTAATAAATTTGTTAGTCTCTAAGGTGCTACAAGTACTCCTGTTCTTTTTGCAAATTCACAAATAGTTTCAGGTTGACCAAATAAACTATTCATCTGAAAAGTTTCACCTAACTCTAGCCCTGAAGCATGTGGATATTTTCCCCTGTACTCAGGCTCCCAGTGCCTCTCACTCTATTGCCTCTGGTTATAACCGGAAATAGCCCCTCTAGTGCTACCTATTAAGAAGAGTCTGACATTTCCATTATAAACTTCTAATTCTGTACTATTTATAACAACTCGGACATTTCATTGAAGTGAAAATTGGCCCAGTAAAGTCCCAACTTGGAGCAACTGTGTTTGCAACATTAAAAAAAAAGTATTCAACAACATAACACATTTAAAATACACTGACATAAACCCAGGGACAAGATATAAGGTTCACAAATAGCTAGGTATAAATGCTTACAAAAGGGAGGGAAGGTTAGATTCTGTTTTCAATAACCATTTTGACATCACTGAATATAATTAAAGACAAACTCTGGCCCAGTCTTTTTAGTGAGACAGAGTTTAAAATGAAATAATGGGTTGAATTTGTTCATGGAGTTATTTCTGGGATGAATTTGACTCCTTTCCCTACTTTTTACATATTATTTATAATTGTTATGATAAACATTGAAATTAAAATTTTTCTGAGACATAATCACTAAAAGCATAATGAAATGGTGGAAATTTTGTGTGGTGTTTGCAACATGGTTCCCAGATCATCTACTTTTATGGATGTGTCATATCCTAAGTGATTGACTGTTGAAATGTCCTGCAGTAAAGCAAGTCAAAGTGAGTAAAAGGTTTGAGTTAGGTCTGTGTAAAAATTGGGGTATGAAACCCCAAACAATACAAAACTCACCATGTTTGATGTTTTGGTAAAAATCTGTGGCCTGATCATGTTCCCATAAATGTCAATGAGAGTTTTGCCATTGAGTTCAATCAGTGTATGGTTGTACATGTGAAAGGCAGCACAGGTTTTTCTAAAGGTTCTATTAAATTTTAGTAACCTTGAATGATTTATGATTTTTCATAATCTTAAATTGGCCAAGTTTCACTTTGAGTCAGAAACTCAGAGCAGAACTTGGGGTTCAAACTAACATTAACTGAAACTGATGAAAAGATTCAAATGACTGCACTGTGCTCCAGGAATGAATACTATTGAGTTTCACACAGCTTTGGTTAAAATGCCATCTTTGGCTCACCATACCATGCCTCAATGTAGTGTAATGGCACATTCTTCTGACAGCACATTCTTCTGACAGCGGATGCCTAGAAGGCTTCAGTTTTGTGTGCAAAACCTTATTTAAACACAGAAAGTTGCATTTGTACAGAAAGTTGCATTTGCAGCGTGTACAGCAGATCTAAAAAAAAAATGGGTTTTGTGTCCTTTTGTGCTTCTTTATGATGTTGCAAGAAGGACTGAAATGTATATTTGTTTGTTGTTTCCATTTGCTTTATTTTTTTTTAATTTTAAAGGCTTGTTTGACTGGAGGACTTTCTTGGGTACCTTATGTATTTATTGTGAGTTCTTACCTCATAACTGAGATGTTGAATCTTAAAAACATATGCCTTTTAAGCAAAGCATTTATTAGGCAGTTAAATAAGTTTCTACATAAACAAAGTCTTAAACAGCATAGCTAAAAGTCTCTTCCCCTCCCAATTGCTTAGCTTAGTCTCTTGTGATGTCATAATTTCATTGGTTCTCCACTGAGTCCCTTTCAGGCTAGACATGACCTGAATTTCTAAAATAAACAAAAATTAGCAGGAAATGTGAAAACAGGTTTTTGTCTATATTTTGTCAAGACTGTTCAAGTCCCTTTGTGTTACATGAAGAAGCAAGCTCAATTTCCCCACCTTCTTCAGGCTACCTTTTAAAGAAGTGGTCCAATAGTCCTTGCTTTCTGAAGGAGTGATAGTGAAGATCATGGTGTAGGTTTCATATATGCTATGAGGCACCTTGCACAGTCTATGCATTGCCTTCTGGGTCCACCACACTTTTCAAATGACAGCATTGCACAGAAGATCTCTTATTGTTTGGAGTCCCTGACAGAACCAAGGAAGAAACATGTGTTTTGCTTCTGTGGTCTTAAAAAGGGTTTGTTCTCTCTGAGTTATGACTTTGAGCTATAGCAACTTGTAATTAAGTGTCCAACACAAATTATAGGTAATAATTTAATTGAATAATAATCTTAGCTGCTCCACTCCCAACCTCTGTCACAAATGCCTGCTAGCAAAAAGGGGTGCCTAGCAAAAGTAGCTCTCAAAATTAGTGTTGTCAGGCCTCTGGTTTTCGACTGGAATGCCAGGTCAAAAAGGGACCTGGTGGCTCCCGTCAGCACTGCTGACCGAGCCCCTAAAACTCCTGTCAGAGGCGCAGCGGGGCTAAGGCAGGCTCCCTGCCTGCCCTAGCTCCGTGCGTCTCCCAGAAGCAGCCGGCATGTGTGGCTCCTAGGCGCAGGGGTAACCAGGGGGGTTCCGCATGCTGCCCCTGCCCCGAGCGCTGGCTCCGCAGCTCCCATTGGCCAGGGCTAGGAGCCAGGGGGACATGCCTGCCTCTCCTGGGAGCCGCCTGAGTTAAGCACCGCCTAGAGCCCAAGCCCCAAACCCCAACCTCCTGTCCCAGCCCTGAGCCCCCTCCTGCACCCAAACTACCTCCCAGAGCCTTCACCGCACACCTACTCCTGCATCCCAACCCCCAGCCCAAGCACTGAGTTCCCTCCCACACTCCAAACCCTTCAGACCCAGCCTAGAGCCCCACCCCAGAGCTTGCACCCCCAGAAGAAGCCCTCACCCTCACCCCAGTCCAAAGCCCCCTCCTGCACCCCAACCCCCCCTGCCCCAGCCCTGAGCCCCTGCCGCACCCAAACTCCCTCCCAGAGCCTGCACTCATCCCACACACCAAAACCTTCAGCCCCAGCCGGGAACCCCCTCCCACACCCTGAACCCCTCATTTCTGGCCACACCCCAGAGCCTGCACCCCTAGCACAGAGCCCGTTCCCCCGCCGCACCCCAACCCCCTGCCTCAGCCCAGAATCCCCTCCCACACTCCAAACCCCTTGGCCTCAGCCCCCAGCCTGGAGCTCCCTCCTGCACCCCAAGCCCCTCATCCCCGGCCCCACCCCTGAGCCCGCACACCCAGTCAGAACCCTCCCGCACCCCAACCCCTTGCCCCTACCTGGAGAAAGTGAGCATGTGAGGGAGGTGGGATGGAGTGAGGGGGCAGGTCCTAGGAGAAGGGGTGGGGCAAGGGCAGGGCTTTGGGGAAGGGGCAGAGCAGGGGCGAGGCAAGGGTGTTTGGTTTTCTGCAATCTGCCAACCTTACTCAAAATAGACCAAGCAACATTGTTCTGGAACCCCTAATGATGTTTTAAAGTAATAAATTAAGACAGCAGATTGTCTATTGGAGGTGGATCTCAGTGCAGGTTTCAAAATATTATCTCCTGAAGGCATTGCTTTTGCATTATAGTGGCACCTATATTGCTACATAGATGCAGGGTACAAACCAGTAATATTCATGATCCTGTATACAGCGTTATCTCATATTTTTCCAGAGGAGTCTACACTCCGGCATCTTACATTTTTGAATATAGTTTGTCATTCTCAGGATAGATTTATCCATACTTCACAGTTTTGACCATGTCTCTGCTTACTCTAACCCATAGTACAAGCTTCACTGTGCAGTAACTAAATGCAATAAATATGGAGTTCAATGTCAGATTCCATTCTTACGTTTTTTTTAATTTTTAGCCTGGATGTGTAAACACTACTGAAGTGGATATAAAAAAGTCTTCAAGAATGAAAAATCCTCACAAAACAAGAAAGGTAAGTACTGTGTTTGGATAAAAAGTGTGTTATTTCCAGAGTTGTTTATTTAATATGACTGAAACATGTAAAACCTTTTTTTCCTTTCTTTGCATTGAAAAAATACATAAAAAATTCCATAGCCTGTTGTGACTTGAAACTACTAATTAGTAAGCCATTTACTAAGGGTATGTCTACACTTACCATTTAAGCGCAAAAAGTCCCTTTTTTACACTAAAACTGCGGAAGCTTCTACACTTGTTCATGACTTTTTGCGGTGAAACTCTGCACTGGTTAGGCCTCAACTGGAGTATTGTGTCCAGTTCTGGGCACTGCATTTCAAGAAAGATGTGGAGAAATTCGAGAGGGTCCAGAGAAGAGCAACAAGAATGATTAAAGATCTTGAGAACATGACCTATGAAGGAAGGCTGAAAGAATTGGGTTTGTTTAGTTTGGAAAAGAGAAGACTGAGAGGGGACATGATAGCAGTTTTCAGGTATCTGAAAGGGTGTCATAAGGAGGAGGGAGAAAACTTGTTCATCTTAGCCTCTAAGGATAGAACAAGAAGCAATGGGCTTAAACTGCAGCAAGGGAGGTCTAGGTTGGACATTAGGAAAAAGTTCCTAGCTTTCAGGGTGGAAATAAATTGCCTAGGGAGGTTGTGGAATCTCTGGAGATATTTAAGAGTAGGTTAGATAAATGTCCATCCGGGATTTGGTCCTGCTATGAGGGCAGGGGACTGGACTCAATGACCTCTCGACGTCCCTTCCTATGAATCTATGAATCTATGAATCTATTTACTTTCACCAGTTCCCTATCACTGGTGAAACTTACAGCGCAAAAACTCAGTAGGTTTAGACATACCCTAAAAATTAAAACAGACCTGCTTTTTCTTTAGGCTTTTTCTTACAAGGCTATCTAAGGGTACTGAGCACCTTCAGCTTCTGTGGTTCAATCATAATAAAGCCTTACAGGAACTTTCCAGTTTTAACTGCCCTAAACAAAATATGTTGTTTGCAAATGTAAATTCCATTGCCCCAAGGAATCCCTCAGAGGCATAGACAGGGGGAACGAAAAGAATAAGAGACCCATATTTGGCAGTGTAGAACATATTGTCAGTAGGTTGTTCAGTATATTGAATATTGCATGGTACATACTTAGTATCCCTGTTACAAATTTTCTATCATCAGTTAAAGGGAAAAAATATAAGTGAAAATGCCCACAGAACTTTCACTTTCAGTAAGTACAAACATGCAAGAAAAATAGTAGTAGCAATGGATCCTTGCACATCCTTGAAAGTAAAGAGAAATTTAGAATAAAGATGTCCCCAAATGAAACCCCTGGAACTTTGGAGGAAATAGATTTGATATACCAAATCAATTTTACAAATTGTCCATGTCTATATAACAGGTTGGACCAATACCCCAGATCCAAGCAATCCTAAATTATAAGGTATTCCAGATCCAGAGCTGGATCCCAGTTCTGTACATTGATCCCATTTTTAATCTAAAGTATCACTTTGTAGTTAGATTATAGTGTAGTTGCATGGTAAAATCCTGAATCTGAAGGAAGACTGGATTTGGAGATGTCATCAGCATAATTTGATTGCATTAGTGAAAGGTCCTAGGCATTAGTCATTTATCAAGCACCTGGCACACATTTGGGAACTGTACAAATAATAATTCATCATGGCAGTGTACCTCTCAATTTCCTGTTCCTTCTCTTCCGTGCCAACCACCTCCATTCACTATAATAGATGCCCTACTGTGTCATCCCTAACACGTGCTACATGCAAATATATATATATAGAGAGAGAGTTAGACATAAAATCCTATGTTATCATGTAATAGGGCCTTTTCTCAGAATTATTTATTTCATTTTGCAACATTGTGTTTCAATGTATGGCATATTTACAGTACTGTTGAACAATGATGTAAGGCTTTTGAATACACAGAGGTAGCTAACTTCTTACATACATAATACAAAAATATATATGATGATGTGTGTATAAGATAAGCACTCTTTAAAAACAAATGTCCTTCTTTCCATACTTTTTCATAGTCTGTCTATGGATTACAAAATGACATTCGAAGTCATAGTCCTACCCACACACCAGTACCAGAAACTAAGCCACCCACAGAAGACGAATTACACCAAGAGGTTTGAAAACAATTATAATAAACTTCTAAATAAACCATTCTGGAAAAAAAAATAGAATAAAAAGTTACCATAACTGTCAAGTATATTTATTTAACATTTAAATTAGATCAATTAAATGTTTAGAGGAAACAAAGTTTGAGAGTATATTTCTTCTCATCTCAATACATGGAGATTTTTGCATATAACTTTCATTAAGGGTAATGGGAGTAGCACTAACTTTTTTTAGTCTTTATTAACAGTGTAAAGCTTTACCAATAATCCAGTTTGTGTGTTCTTTTTGTAATTAAATGCATTAGGCTTTTTGCAGTAACCAGTTCATTCACTCACTCTTCCAACACTTCACTTTAAGGTTTGAGAGCATAGTTGCATTTCAGTGTGTGTGGATTTACTCATATTGCCATTTATACTTCATTAATCTTTCCCAGAGCAATAGAAGCAGTAAAAGGTGGGTGACTGGGAACAATTAATGGATTTCTCTGTAAAAATTAAAATACTAATTAGATTTATTTGATGAACCTTTAGGAAAAATGTTATACTTGTCCATTTTTAGCTATGTATAATGTCTTGTACTAATAAAGAGTTCCATCTACTTTAAGAAATATTGTGATCATTATCATAAATATGTCATTATAGCTCAGATACACTTCTCTGTGACTTAGGAAAAATTAAATTTACATTGTAGTCCTAATAAAACGTTCTGCAATAGAGTCAAGCAAGACATTACTCATGCCATTTTTTGCCTTCACTTTTTCAGATAAAATATTGGCAAATACAGTTAGATAGACATCGATTAAAAATGTCAAAAGTTGCAGAGAGGTACGTATATTGTCACATTTTCTATTTTTGAAATGCTCTAAGAAGTATCTAGACATTTTCTGTGAGAAGGAGCCAGAGAGGAGGAGACAAGGGAGCTGGGATGTGTTATTCAAATTGACTGAAGACAGTTTACTTTGTGTGAGCTGTGAAGGCATGTCTATTTTCTGATTCGCTAATATGGTGTGATTTAATGCCATTTCTCTCAGTTCAGTGAAACAGGAAAAAAAGTGCTGAATTTAGAAGAAAGCTGTGGTGCTATCATGTAACTGCTTTGTACACTAAGCTCCCTGACATTGCCTTCCCTAGGAAAATTGCTATCTGTTTTTCAGGACCAATGTGGAGAAAAGGCTACAAAATTACTAATGTAGATGTAACCCACTTGTATGTTGCGTATGGCTGTATGTCCCTATGGACAGAGGCTGTGTCTGTTACAGCTCTACAGTGCAGAGCCTGACTCTTTAGCTTCACTAGAGCACCTCTTATTTTCAACTCAGGAGGCCCTTAGTTCAGTCCCTGGTATTGGCCAAATTGGTGGCGTCTCACAAACTCCTTTCGAAGTCATCGGGTACCACAGCTGGTGTTGATGATTTTTTGTGGGCTTGCAAGACAATTTTTGCACCACGACATTGTACTAAATTCATTCCCAAGAAATTAAAAAAAAAATGGACTCCTGTTTCATTCTCTCCCTCCACCATCATTAACCAACTCTTATCCTGCATGCTCTCGCTCCACTCTGCATTAATATGACTGAACAACCCAGATTTCATAAGTAAATAGGCAACTATATCTCCCAGAAAGCCAGGAATATACTTATTTTCAGAACTGGTGCCTGTTTTAGAGAAACCATGGTTTGCCATCCCCTGT
Source organism: Chrysemys picta bellii (assembly GCF_011386835.1). Classification (NCBI taxonomy): domain Eukaryota; kingdom Metazoa; phylum Chordata; order Testudines; family Emydidae; genus Chrysemys; species Chrysemys picta. The sequence continues at coordinate 137,636,790 of NC_088793.1, read as the reverse complement.
CTTCCCCCCGCCAAACCCCTGTAGTCTGGCCACCTGAAAGAGCCACTGCACAGCTGAGTTGGTCAATCAGGCAGTAGGCAGAGTGACAGCACCCATGCAGCTCAGGGACCTATCCCCAGATCTGTTGTACAATAATGTTGCTACCTTGCCTCCATTAAGCCTCCCAGTGAGCTCCCCTTCCAACTCAGCCCTCCCCAAAATCAGAGTCAGATCTACTTAATTAGTTTCTTTTATTTCAGCTTCTCTCTGTGCCTTATTTCAATCTCTTTAGCCTCATCTATAAAATGAGGCTAAAACCTGATTCATGGGCTGCGTGGTAGACTTTATTGATTAATGCATTTGACATTCTTCAGTGAAATTCCATGCAGAAATGTTTAGAAGTATTAATAAAGCTTGCAGTTTATTTTATTTCAGCCCTTGATAAAATAGGAAGCACTATCCCACCACCACCACTGTTTACTTTTAAAAAACAGGATTCTGATCATAAAGCTCGTTAACATGACAATGTTGGTTGGTTTTGTTTTTCTAGTCTGTTAGCTTACACAGAGCAGTATGTGGAATATGATCCATTTCTTGTGTCGCCTGACCCCTCTAACCCTTGGCTATCAGATGACACTACATTCTGGGAACTAGAGGTCTGGTATGTTATTTCTTCCTTCTTTTCAGATTAATAAAGTACATGGCAATAATTTCCGTCTTTGCTTGAAATGTGCAGATTTCAACCATACGTTCTGCAATACTGAGGCAGATAGGAAATGCGACTACCATGCGTACCAATTTGCTCTTGGTCTTTTCAGCTGTCCAGTTTCATGTTATTTTGGATGGATTTATATACCTGCATGAAAAACTGCAGGGTCCACAATGGCCAATATACAGGGTTCCACTGAGGAGGGGGACGAGAAGGGGAGCCCCATATATACATATGTGTGTGTGTATGTGTGTGTGTGTGTGTATATATATATATATATACACACATACACTCACACTCCTATGCTATATTGATTAAGCACTGACAGTGTGCTTGGCACTGACCATTAAATCTCTGTATAACACCACCATACAAACAAAAGTGACTTGGAAGGTGAGAAATCCGTAGCTAAACTTTAGGAGTTCCCATCATTATTTGCATATACAACACTAAAGTGCTAGCTCACTCTGTGACTACTTTTTTTCTTGCCCACAGCAAAGAGCCAGGGCAACAGAGGGTAAAGCGATGGGGCTTTGGCATGGATGAAGCATTGAAGGACACAGTGGGGAGAGAGCAGTTTCTCAAGTTCCTGGAGTCAGAGTTCAGCTCAGAAAACTTAAGGTGAAGCTGAAGAGTTTTTATCTTTTTAGCAACAGCTAAGAAATGTTTTGTGTGTCTGGTGCCATTTTTTTTAAATTTATTTTCTCCCTTATAGATATAGTCCCATTTCTTCTGCCTAAGGGTCCAATCCTACAAGGTGTCGCATCCCCTCATTTTTCAATGGCTTTGAGTGTTAATGGTGCTCAGGCCAACACCAACAAATATATAAATACTCCACATCCCTAAACACACTATTCTGATCATGTCCAGTTTCTAGAGGGATCCTTTCTCAAATCATCATATTACATGTCTCAGAAACATTGACCAACCACAGGGCATTTGGTATCTTTTAATACATACAGCATTATAAGGATAGTAAACTTACAGTGGGAAATTTTCAAATGCAACTAAGGGATTTAGGAGCAAAAATCCCATGGATGTTTGCTCCTAAATATCATAGCTGCTTTTGAAAATCTCCCTGACAGTGATTAAAAAGAACAATAAAATGCTCTTAAGTCTTAGTGTAGGTTAAACATGGTATGACTGATGTGACTTGCTCCTGTCATGCAAGTTTTTTAGAAGCTTGTAAATCTCCAAGAAACTTCTCTTCAAAAATTGCATAATAAAGGCGCTGTGTATGTGTAGGACAACTTGTCAAATCTAAATTTTTCTCATTTAAAACAAGATCTCTTTTAAAAATGAACAGAAACGGCCCATTTCACAGTATAGAATTATAGCCAAACCACTAGCAAAAGCCATTTTTGGTTGTTGCTGTTCCAGTGAAGTTGTATTAAAACTACCAGTATATGCACGTGAGAAGGACTTAACAATGGATATTAATTTTTGCTCTTCTACGGCCAAAAAAGGGAATTTTGCTTCTCAAAGGTATGTATATCAAAACCCCATCCCCATGCTAAGTTATTTTCATTGCCCAGCTGTGACCCCCTTAAAAATGGGATTCACCGGGCACCTGAGCACTATGGAGAGAGACCCTGGTCTAGTATAAAAGCCCTAATTTGAAAGATGCCAAGCACCCTCAGTTTCTAGACATGAGGGTACATAGCACTGAAGTTTTTCCAAACTTACATCAGAGTAACTGGGAGCAGATTATTCCATGCTATTGGGCATTGTTTTACCATACTGTATTTAACATAGTCACAGTTTGGAAATCTCCACTATTAAATCTGGATTTAATGTGGCAATACAGGAAACCCCTTATCTAGTCAAGTTATAGAACAATTTTGGATCAAAAATATAAATTAAATATTCTGGACCCTATCCTGTTCCTAGCTTTTGTTTTGCATTGATTTCAGAGGGACTGAGATCTGGGCCAATGTGTGTGTTGCTAAATAACATGTTACTTGTTGGTGGCAATTTCTGAATTAAAAAAGCTAAGTGATAATTAAAGGGCAAATATTTTATCAGCCTGGTACAAAGGAATGGGAAGGTATTTTTTTTATTTAAAAAATGTCCCAGTAATTCCTTATTCAAGGCAGCTGTTCAAACATGAACCTGTTCAACCTAGCATATGCTACGTTTTCTACACTTTTCTATGACTAATTTGTCTTGCTGCCAACCAGACTGTTACCACATAATCCCAGGCTCTTTCCTCTAATCCTATTTACAACACTAACCACAGGCAAACTGCAAGTGACTGATCCAGCAAAATACCCTAGAGGATTTTGTTTGGAGCTAATTTCTCAATGTGCCATCTCCCATTATTTCTATCTATCTAGGTTCCTATATTAGCGTAATAAAGCATAATATCTGAGCGGAGATGGGTGCCAAATAAAAAGCTATGCCTGTGATATGTTAGAGAGAACTCATTTTAAAGTCTCATATGTATGAGACTCAAAATGCCACTGATTGCAGTGATATAAATAAAATTTACTTCTGACATAGTAATCCCATGCATAATGAGTCACAAAGTACCTGTTGATGCACAATGGCACACCTAAATGTCTCAGCATCTTCCCGAATGCTATCACACTCAGTTTTGATTTCTTTAAATGTAAGAGCACCTACCTGCTTACACAGCTATTAACCCTATAATGATAGGATTTGTAGTTTGGGGGATTTGATAGCATCTTTCTAATACTGTGGCAAGGGGATTTGCTTCCATCAGTAGCTCCTCAGCTTAGTAATATGACTAACATAACTTCACATCCATGTTTATCAGGTGTCATCCCTTTGCAGATTTGACCACGACTGAATTTAAAACAAGTGTCATCAAAACCAGAGGAGTAGCAAACAGATGGGACTATAGTACCAAACTGCAAAATGTCCTGTAGAAAATACAGCATTGGGCTTCAGGCAGTGAGGAAACATTCACTCCTAATCAATCTAAAGCCCTGTGCCCAGGTCAATGGAAGAAATGGAGGAGATATAAAAAGAGGCTGTAATCAAGGAGCCACACCCATTGCATGAAACCATGTTTATTTTCAGCTTTATCTCATTAATACTCTCAATATGACTTTTTTCATGCCCTTGAGTTGAGAAGTGCAGAATCAGGACTGGTACTGGGAGTGAAGTTGGTCCACAGTAGAGTCTTTCTTAAGAAGTGCGAGCCAATGTGAAGAAAATTTGAAGCAATGGACTGAAACCGAGAGGAAGGATAGTTCAGTGGTTAGTAGGCTAGCCTAGGACTGAGCAGATGTAGGTTCAATTTCCTGCTTAGACACGTACTGTGTGACATGGGCAAGTTAATTAGTGTCTCTGTACTTTGGTTCCCTATTTGTAAAATGGGAACAATACTACTTCCCTACCTCATGGGGGAGTTGTGATGATAAATAATTAAAGACTGTGAGGTGCTCAGATACTACAGTAATGGGGTGGGGGAGCCATGTAAGCACCATACATTGATAAAACATAATACTGTACTTCTTGGGTAAAGAGGCAGCTCAGCTGGATGAGAGATATCCCTAGTCAATGTAGCTACTGGTTGGTCCCCTCTTGCTCTTCATTCAGCTACTATTTCTTGGAAAAAGTCTGATCAGGGGTGTTAGTAGTGTAGCTTCAGTACAGGACATGGGATTCTGAGTGGACCGTTTAACTCAGAAGGCTCACAGAACTGCTCCTCCATGCATCAAGCCTACACTATTACACCCTCCTTAGTAATCAGCCACTGAGAGCAAGTCCTTTTGGAAGCTCTGCTTTATGCTTGGTTCACTGTGAGGCCAAGTATTACAGTAACACAGGAGTTGAGAGTATCATTTTTGCAAAGTTCCTAGCTCCTGTTAGGAAGCAAAGAACTATATTTTAAATGTGGATGCTTAAGTTTTAGCAGGATCCAGTACGGTCTGGATCAGTTGGTTGCCCTGGCACACTGGGCTATTCAAAGGAGCATATGGGATTCAGGCAACTAAATCCCATTGAAATGAGAGTTAGGCCTTGTCTACACTACGAGAGTAGTTCGATTTTACTTGCATCGAATTTTTGTAATCGATATTGCAAATTCGAACGTGTGTGTCCACACTAAGGACAGTAATTCGACTTAGTGCGTCCACACTAATGGTGAAAGCGTCGACATTCGAAGCGGTGCACTGTGGTCAGCTATCCCACAGTTCCCGCAGTCCCCTCTGCCCATTGGAATTCTGGGTGTAGCCGGCAATGCCTTCTGGGTAACAAAATGTGTCGAGGGTGCTTTTGGGTAACTGTCGTCATCCGTCCATCACTCCTGCCCTCCCTCCCTGAAAGCGCCGGCGGGAAATCATTTCGCGCACTTTTCCAGTCATTGACAGCGCGGACGCCACAGCACTGCGAGCATGGAGCACGCTGCGACCATCGCTGCAGTTGTGGCGGCTCTCAACGCCTCACAGCTTATCATACAGGTTTCCCTGAGGCAGATGCAGAAAAGTAAGGCGAGGAGGCTACGGCACCGCGGTGATGTCCTGAAGTCTGAGAGTAGCACGGACCTGTCAGAAAGCAGGGGACCCAGCGCCGAGGATATCGCGGTGGCAATGGGTCATGTTGATGCCGTGGAACGGCGATTCTGGGCACGGGAAACAAGCACTGAGTGGTGGGACCGCATAGTGTTGCAGGTCTGGGATGAATCCCAGTGGCTGCGAAACTTTCGCATGCGGAAGGGAACTTTCCTTGAACTTTGTGAGTTGCTGTCCCCTGCCCTGAAGCGCAGTGACACCCGGTTGCGAGCTGCACTGAGTGTACAGAAGCGAGTGGCCATAGCCCTCTGGAAGCTTGCAACGCCAGACAGCTACCGGTCAGTCGCGAACCAGTTTGGGGTGGGCAAATCTACCGTGGGGATTGTTGTGATGCAAGTAGCCAAGGCAATCGTTGATGTACTGCTGCCAAAGGTAGTGACCCTGGGAAACGTGGAGGCGATCATAGATGGCTTCGCAGCGATGGGATTCCCAAACTGCGGTGGGGCCATAGATGGAACTCACATCCCTATCCTGGCACCGGACCACCAGGCCACCCAGTACATTAACCGAAAGGGCTACTTTTCCATGGTGCTGCAAGCCACTGGTGGACCACAGGGGACGTTTTACCAACATCTACGTGGGATGGCCGGGCAAGGTTCATGACGCTCGTGTTTTCAGGAACTCTGGTCTGTTTAGACGGCTGCAACAAGGTATTTACTTCCCGGACCACAAAATAACTGTTGGGGATGTGGAGATGCCTATAGTCATCCTCGGGGACCCAGCCTACCCGCTAATGCCCTGGCTCATGAAGCCCTATACTGGCGCCCTGGACACTGAAAAAGAACTCTTCAACTACCGGCTGAGCAAGTGCAGAATGGTGGTGGAGTGTGCTTTTGGCCGTCTCAAGGGGAGATGGAGAAGCTTACTGACTCGCTGTGATCTCAGCGAAACCAATATCCCCATTGTTATAGCAGCTTGCTGTGTGCTCCACAATCTCTGTGAGAGCAAGGGGGAGACCTTTATGGCGGGGTGGGAGGTTGAGGAAAATAGCCTGGCTGCTGATTACTCACAGCCAGACAGCCGGGCGATTAGAAGAGACCAGCGGGAAGCGCTGTGCATCCGGGAGGCTTTGAAAGCAAAGTTCCTCAGTGAGCAGGGTAACCTGTGACTTTAAAGTTTGTGTACTGAGAAGCTAAACCTGCCCCCGTTTCTTTACCCAGGTAATGTTGACTATCCTATCCAGTTACATACCCCCTTCACCCCCCTTCCAACACACGTTGCGAAATAAAAATAGTTCAACTTTGTTAAAGCACACCGTTTTCTTTAATACTGTTTTCGCGGGAATTTTTTAAAACTGGGACGCAGACTGTGGTGCGGAGCGGGTGTAGTGTAGTGACGCGAATGCAGCTTCTAAACTCAAGGATTGACAGGCTCTGCTGCGGTGGGATGGTTGTTTCAACGGAGCCTGTCACCCCTCCTGATCGGGACTGTGTGTATGGGGGGGGTCTATGTGACTTTGTGGCAGGGGGAGGACGGTTACAGATCCCCTGCTGTGTGGCTCTGTGATCCTGCCTAAGGACCGCCGCTTAAGATCTGTAACTGCCCTCCCCTGCCACAAAGTCACAGAGCAACCCACCCCCCACCACATAACATGAAAACAACCTCCCAGACTAACCAGGGTAACTAGTCACTGCATCACTGCACTGTGTATGTGCCCTGCTGCTGTGCCTGCCCCCGACTATGTACCCTGCCAAAGGTGACTGTTCTGTCCAATTACCAACCCCCTTTCCCATCCTCCTCCAAAAGAACATGATTGAAACAGTAGTTTACAGAAACGTATTTTTTATTATCAACTACACATGGCATTGGGAGGTGAAACTTGGACGGGGGCTTGTGTCAGGCGGGAAGGAAAGAACTTTTCAAATTTTGGGAAATGAGAGCCTTCTGCTACTAGAGCTCTCTGCAGGGGTGGAGTAAGACTTAGCAGGGACTCTGCCGCCTCTCCTTCTTTGCACTTTGGGTGAGGTGGGTATGGGACTTGGTGGCAGGGGAGGGCGGTAAGAGATGGACTGCAGCGGGGCTCTGTCCTCCTGCCTCCGTTCCTGCAGAACATCCACAAGGTGCCGGAGCGTGTCCGTTTGCTCCCTCAGTAGTCCAAGCAGCGTTTGAGTCGCCTGCTGGTCTTCCTGCCGCCACCTCTCCTCCCGATCCATGTTGGCTTGGTGCATTCGGGTCAAGTTCTCCCGCCACTGGGTCTGCTGTGCTGCCTGGGCTTGGGAACAGGACATAAGCTCAGAGAACATGTCCTCCCGTGTCCTCCTCTTCCTACGCCTAATCCGCGCTAGCCTCTGGGAGTGTGATTCCAGGCTAGGTTGTGAGACAGTCGCAGATGGGGCTGTGGAAATGGGAAAAAGGGAGTGAATTCCTCAGAAAGAAAAATGTAGTTGTGAACAAAGAACATAGTCTTTCTCTGTGAACAAGACCATGCACAGCACCTATCACATGCGCACTCAGCACAAGGTCGAATTTTCGGCCTTCGCATTCAGTGCCTGGGGTCTTGCACAGCACATTTGAGAAGCGGGGCAGCACAACGGAATTTCTGTTGCAGGCAGACATGGTAAGCCGTACACTTGTGGCAGTTTAAAACTTTTAGATTACCACTGCCCTCATTTCACATTTAAAGCTATGTCAGTTCCTGCAGCCAGCAATCTGGCAAGCGGGAACTCTGCCCCTGTCCCACCCCCTCGCGGCTGTCCCCGGGAACGATCCCTTTCGGCTGCCCCTCTCCCGCCTCCACCGCGTGGCTAAAAACCAGCGGTTACAGTTCTGTCAAGGAACGGGAAAGCAGTCCCAACACTAACATTCCCCTACCTAATTAAAAGCAGGTCACCATGGGCGACATCACCCTGATGAGGATCTCTGAGAGCGACAGACAGAGAATGCTCCGGGAAAGCCTCCAAAGACCAGGGCCGTATGCCGCCCTGCTATGCAGAGCAATGATTCCCGAGTACGTGATAGTCTCGTGGCGCGGCAACGTCTCGTACTTCGGAGGACCCAATAAGGCCGCTCTCCCCAGGAACCTCATGGAACGGCTTTCAAGTTACCTCCAGGAGAGCTTCGTGGAGATATCCCAGGAGGATTACTGCTCTATCCCCGGACATATAGACCGCATTTTACTGTAGCTGCAGTAGCAGGGAATAAACAGTAGAGCGGCTTGTGCAGGACAATCACTGAAAACCGGACATTGCTAGATTTTTTTTCAAAACTTGCACTGCCCATGACTAAACCGTTAAGCGCATAGGGCACACTAATCATGAACAACCCATTCTTTTAATTGTTAATATTCCTGTTTTGTTAAAAATAAATGTTTAGATGTTTACAACACTTACTGGCTGATCCTTCACCAGATTCTGTGTCCGGGGTAACGGCTGGAGACGCTTCGTAGGGGATCTCTGTAAGGGTGATGAAGAGATCCTGGCTGTCGGGGAAATCAGCGTTGTGAGCGCTGCCGACTGCCTCGCCCTCCTCATCTCCTTCCTCATCTTCCCCGTCCCCTAACATGTCTGAGGAACCGGCCGTGGACACTACCCCATCCTCAGAGTCCACGGTCACTGGTGGGGTAGTGGTGGCGGCCGCACCGAGGATGGAATGCAGTGCCTCGTAGAAACGGGATGTCTGGGGATGGGATCCGGAGCGTCCGTTTGCCTCTTTGATCTTCTGGTAGCCTTGTCTCAGCTCCTTGATTTTCACGCGGCACTGCGTTGCATCCCGGCTGTATCCTCTCTCTGCCATGTCTTTAGAGATCTTCTCGTAGATCTTTGCATTCCGTCTTTTGGATTGCAGCTCGGAAAGCACGGACTCATCGCCCCACACAGCGATGAGATCCAAGACTTCCCGATCAGTCCATGCTGGGGCCCTCTTTCTATTCACAGACTGCACGGCCATCACTGCTGGAGAGCTCTGCATCGTTGCCAGTGCTGCTGTGCTCGCCACGATGTCCAGACAGGAAATGAGATTCAAACTGGCCAGACAGGAAAAGGAATTCCAATTCAAATTTTCCCGGGGCTTTTCCTGTGTGGCTGGTCAGAGCATACGAGCTCGCACTGCTGTCCAGAGCGTCAACAGAGTGGTGCACTGTGGGATAGCTCCCGGAGCTATTAGCGTCGATTTCCATCCACACCTAGCCTAATTCGACATGGCCATGTCGAATTTGGCGCTACTCCCCTCGTCGGGGAGGAGTACAGAAGTCGAATTAAAGAGACCTCTATGTCGAACTAAATAGCATCGCAGTGTGGACGGGTGCAGGGTTAATTCGATGTAACGGCGCTAACTTCGACATAAACGCCTAGTGTAGACCAGGCCTTAGACACCTAACTTCCTTAGTCTTCTTTGAAAATCCCAGCCTCGCTCCTTGTCTGATCCTTGCTATATCTATGTATCACTGAGGTCTCTGACCAGTAAGTATTTATATGTTGTCTGCCTATTAGTTTCCAGGTGGAGGTTGTTATAGATTTCAAACTATAAAGACCTAAATGGTTTTGAGTCTTGCCTACATGACAGACCATCTTTCTCCCTGTGTGATACAGCAGCAGCTGTGTGCTCAACAGAGGTACTTGTGCTAAAAACAGCCCCTGGGGTTAAAAAGGAAGGAAAAGTGGCAGGGCATCTTCTGAAATGTGCCCTTCTCCTTGATCAGACAGACCTTGGATTTGTTAACTTTCATAAGATGCTGGAAAGCTCGAGGGAGAGAAGAGTTCTGGGTGCTTGGTAGCATGTGTATGTGTGTATGTCAGAGTGGGGGTTTAGAGAGTGGTCAGATATGGGGTTAGTATGCTGGACAAATAGTCTAGTTTCAGCAACCCAGCATGCACTGGAATTTTGTGTGGGGCTTTATTTTTGTAATCACACATCGTACTTGCTGTAAAAATCTCTAGCACCAGGGATAGATGTCTCAGATTAATCCGTTCAAATAAATAAATCAAATAATTGTATACAGCTCAGTGGTGTGAAACACAGACTACATCAGCCTTATGTCTGAATGGCCATGCTTTTGTTTACTTTATCTGAAAGAATATATACATACATTGTTGCTTAATTATACCATAATAAAATGATTTGATTGGTGGAGGAGGGAATGATACAGGAGATAGGCATATTGGGTTTGATTGATGTTTCCCTTTCGGCCTCACCTTGTTTTTCTTGTTGTTATTTATTAATCATCATTGTAGATTATTTTTAAATGTTTTTATGTATTTAAATATATTTATCTGAAATGCCAGTGGGAAGCTAGTTCTGCAGTTAACTGACCACAGAGAAGAGTTACTGGCCTTTGTTGCAAGGTATAACAGGCAGAGCTGGTAGCAACCGACAGTTCAGATTGTCTAACACTTTCTATTAATTCCTGTTTTCAGTTGCTAATAAAGGTGCCAAACTTTAATCTCTCAGACTGAAATGTTCCATGCTTGCTCTCTGCCCCAGAATGAATTTTTGGAATATTTCAGCGATAGGGGTTTCAGAGAATAAGGCTAAGGATTAATAGGTAGTTTGGCCAATGTTAACATTTTTTCCAACCGTTCCCTTGAAGAGCTTTAGCACCTCCTTGTTTTGGAGCAAGACTTGGTATTTGGAAAAGGGGTGATCCTAGGTGTCAGAGAGAGGGTTTTTTTCTGTCCTCATGAAAATCCATCTAAATATGACAGAGTTACAAACCTCCCAGGTGCACATGCTCAGTGGAGCTTGTTAGGAGCTTGCTGCTAAAACCTCCAAATGTTATATCCAGCTCCATAAAGCTACCCACACACCAACTGCATTATGTTCCAGTTCTACAGAGCTCCCCACACGATAGGCACAAAGCTAGAGCTCCAGATACAGGGATGCTCCAGTAGCTTTGGCCCATGGGTGGTTGTATTGCATTGGGAGTGAGGAGGTGCCCGTGAGTTCTAATCAGGGTTCTTCCATTAGCTGGTGTTAATTCTATGTATGTCACTTCCCAGGCAATCTTAATTTGGCCCCTTGTGTGTATGCATGATGACAGTATTTAATTACATGTTTACATACTACTTGTTCTACAGAACTCTTGCTTTATTCAGTGCACTGGAGAGACAGTGATTGAGGCAAAGGGTTGTAAGAAAAGAAAGGTTGTTCTCTTGTGTTTAAGGTACTGCACAGGGACCCTGCAGGTCTGTGTTCCAACCCTGGCTCTGCTATTGATTTCCTGTGTGATAGCTGGCAAAATTAATGCACACACACAAGGCAGTAGCCTTAATGCTTGACTCTTCTGTAGGAAGAGGGTATACATTTTGTTTTGAAAGCTCAGTAAGCAGATTAAAATGTATGTCTGCAATGAAGTAATCTCCCTAGACATAGCATATTGCAGCTCTCAGCACATTTTTTGTTTCCATTTTAAAAGAGGTTTCTACAATTATAGGCTCACAGTTTCTGTAGGGTTTTTGGAGTACTAACGTTAGAAATGTAAAATAAAAATTAATCTACCAGTGAGGAGCTTGTGCTCACCTTGATAAAGATAGGTCTGGATTGCCTTTCTTTTCCATGCTAGAAGCTACACGTTCCTCCAAAGTAGTTCAGTTTATCTCCCGCCTATTTTTCCATCACTGTCTGTACCATAGTGTAAGGCAATGGTTCACATGAAAAATAGCATCCTGGGTTTATTTGTGGGGTTCCCAGAAATATTGGTGATGGCAAGAAGGAATAAACAAGATCACTCTCCTAGGATAGAGCCTAATGGATGTCTGGGTCTGAAAATGGCTGTGGTTACAAAGAACATCTCCCCCTTTCATTTCTCTGCTCTTTACCTACCTTTCGTACACATGAATAATCAGCCAATCCCAGTAGGTATATTGGAGTGGGGCTTGCACTGCAGGACGTACCCTCTGAAATGTAAATATCTAAAGCAGTTTAAAACAACAAACTCAGGTTGCCCAAACTCAACAGAATTATTTACTGGGTCAGCTGAATTAAAGTCTGTATGCTGTGCAGTTATTAAGCTTCTGTAAGAACACTATTCTAGATGCATTGCTTTCAAATTTATAGACCAAATACAGTAAAACCATTAGATTTTGGTGGTTCAGTGTGTAGGGCACTAACCTAGGACTACAGAGACTTGGGTTTTAAGCTCCTGTTCTGCCACAGACACCCTGTGTGATCTTGGGCAAATCACTGAGCACCAGATCCTCAAAGCAACTTAGGTGCCTAAATGTCTTTTGAGGATCTAGGCCTTCGTCTCCTTGTACCTCAGTTCCCCATCTGTAAAATGGGGATAATAGCACTCCCTGACATCGCAGGGGTGTTGTGAAGATAAATATAGTAAAAGGATTGTGAGGCGCTCAGATATCAGAAATAGGTACCTAAAATAGATCTCTCAAAAGACAGAGGCTGATATTAGGCAGTTGAAGGTCAAGCTGATGGGAAACCATAACAAGCTAAACCATTGAATGAGGTTGTCAAATGCCGTTTTAGACAGAACACCTCCCCTGCTACAAAGAAGTACTGGGCTCATGTGACCACCCTGCCTACCATTTGTTAGAGTTAGGCCAGTTTAATAAGGGGACTATGAGACTAATTGCTTCCAATGAGGTAAACTGAAGTGAAGAACTAGTTTGTAAGGTGGTGTTCTGTTTATTTGCTTTGCTTTGCTGTCTTTGTGCAGCAGCCTTACCAGACCTGTAAGATGCAATGTCATTTTTGACTTCTTGGGAGACCTGGGTGTAAAACAATAGTCCCTCAAGACAGTGAAAACATGCCTTGGTCTTGCAGTGTATTCAGGACAATACCATGTTTTAACCATATTCCCAAATCATGCTCTCATCATGTGAAGCCCAAGCCAGAGCATGGTCAAGATCAGTTGAGTCCCAACTTCTCTATGTTATTAGACCAACCGTGTTGACATCATATTGGAAGACTACGTTGTATCTGGCTCCCCCGACAAAGCAGAAACCACATTGTAGTGGGTCCTGTCTTCTCTGAGAATAAAACTGTGCAAGTTTACGGCACCATGCTTAAGTCTAGCTGTTTCTAGCAGGATTCCCAGAGCAGTGATCTTTTTTGTTAACTGTGTTGTACAGTCTGTGGACAACCAAATAGTGATTATAGTACAGTGATCAAGGTAACCATGCTAGTATCCTAATAGCAATAACTGTATAAATGTGATTCCAGGTAGCACAGTTCTGATCACATTTGGTCAAGACCTTTTTAGTGATTTTTTTATTGTGAGGAAAAAATATACCATGGTCCCACACATAACCTTACATGGCCTCCTGAAGTATGTATGCTCTGTACAGCAAGAAGCTAGATTGGACACTGCTATTTACGATTGCTCAAAATACCAGGTCAAGGGACAGGCAATGAAATTGAAAGGGGAAAAAATTAAAGCTGATAAAAGAAATACATTTTCGGACAACATGCAATTAGCGTGCACAGTTTACAGCCACAAAATACAGTTGAGGCTAAGAGTTTAGCAGGATTCAAAAGATTAGACCTTTAGATGGATAACAAGAGATCTGGCCTAGTGAATAGGGAGGAAGCAGTAAATGTGATGTATCTTGATTTTAGTATGGCTTTTGACACCGTCCCACATGACATTCTCACAAGCAAACTAGGTAAATGTGGTCTAGATGAAATTACTATAAGATGGGTGCAAAACTGATTGAAAGACCGTACTCAAAGACTAGTTATCAATGGTTTGCTGTCAGACTGGGATGGCTATCTAGTGGGGTCCCACAATGGTCTGTCCTGGTCCAGTACCATTCCATATTTTCATTAATTACTTTCACTAATGGAAAATGGAGTGGAGAGTATGCTTATAAAATTTGCAGATGACACCAAGCTAGGAGGGGTTGCAAGCAATTTGGAGGACAGGATTAGAATTCAAAAGAACCTTGACAAACTGGAGAATTGGTCTGAAATCAACAAGATGAAATTCAGTTAAGACAAGTGTAAAGTACTATCCTTAGGAAGGAAAACTCAATTGCACAACTACAAAATGGGGAATAATGGCTAGATAGTAGTACTGCTGAAAAGGATCTATAGGGTTATAGTGGATCACAAATTGAATATAAGCCAACAACCTAAAAAGGCTAGGATGCTGGGAGTGTTGTATGTAAGACATGGGAGATAACTATCCCGCTCAGCTCGAATACTATGTCCAATTTTAGGTGCCACACTTTAAGAAACATATGGGGGGGAAAATTGGAATGAGTCCAGAGGAAAGCAACAAACATGATAAAGGGTTTAAAAAAATTGACCTATCAAAAAAGGTTTAAAAAACTGGGCATAATTAGTCTTGAGTAAAGAAGACCGAGAGGGGACCTGATAACAGTCTTCAAATATGTTAAGGGCTGCTATAAAGAAGATGGTGATCAATTGTTCTCCATGTCCACTGAAGGTAGGACAACAAGTAATGGCCTTAGTCTGTAGCAAGGGCTATTAAATTTAGATATTTGGAAAAACTTCCTAACCATAAGGATAGTTAAGCTCTGGAATAGGCTTCCAAGGCAGTTTCTGGAATCCCTGTTATTGGTTGGACAGACACCTCTCAGGATGGTCTAGGTATACGTGGTCCTGCCTCAGCACAGGGGGCTGGATTAGACCTCTTGAGGTCCCTTCTAGCCCTACATTTCTATGATTCTATAAATCTTCATGCTTCAAGGCAACCTCTGTTTGATGGGGGTTAGGCAGAAATTTCCCTGTGAGCAGATTATCCTGTAGGGTTTCTTGCACCTTCCCATGAAGCAGCTGATACTAGCCACTGTTTAATATAGGAGACTGGAATGGATAGACCACTGGTCTGAGCCAGTATGGCGATTCCTATACAGAAACTATATAATCCTAATACAAAATTCATGGCTACCACTTTGCTCATTGTTGTGTATTGTTTCTGTGATGTCTGTAAAGCAGTTTCTATGTCATTACAAACTATACTAATGAGAAGAGGCCATGAGAGGCTGGTTATACCCAGAACCTAGGAAAGAAATTAGCCTTAGAAATTCAAGTTGCCATATTTTGCCATAGGTTCTGGTTAGCAGTTGAAGATTTGAAGAAGAGACCTAATCGTGAAGTACCTGTTCGAGTCCAGGAAATCTGGCAGGAGTTTCTTGCTCCAGGAGCTCCCAGTGCCATCAATCTTGATTCAAAAAGTTATGACAAAACCACACAGAATGTGAAGGACCCAGGAAGATACACATTTGAAGATGCTCAGGTCAGTATATGATCTTCATCCAGGCACTTCCGAGGTATAGCACCGGCCACTTGTATGCACACTCTTACAAACAGATATATTTGGTAAAGATAATATAGTGTTCACTTTTCTGAAAATATCAGTATCAATGCAGTATGGGGGAAACTCATTCCTTGGATTAAGGCCTATGCATTGCTTAAGTGTCATATGAGCCACAATTCTGATGACTGTAGTGGTGCAAAGGCTTCAAGCTGGTCCTCTGCAGATGTGGGAATCTGCCCTGCTAGCCGGGGGCGTAGTGCAATATAGGTACAGTGAAGCTCATTCTCTTCAGGTACCAGGTTTCTTAATCCTTTTGCTCAGTTGCATTAAAAAATGCTACAGAAAATCAAATGAATTTCTGCCTCTCAGGATCTGCTCTTGAAGGACTTTTCTTAATCAAAACGAGGAATCTGTTCTCCTTTGGATGCATGTTCATAATTCTCATTAGCGTTTATAGGAGGCAAAAGTTTATACCAAGGAAAGGGTGTTTATCCCATGGGAGAAATAAATATAAAGGCTTGTACTGAGGTTATTTCTGAATCCTGACCTATATACAAGTGTACCTTATAAACCTCATTGTAAAAGTAATATCCACAGAACAGCATAGTAGGCTTCTAGGAACTGTTCTTCAAGGAGTGATATTCTAGGAATGAAGGACAGATTGAGTATGACTTTCTAAGATTTTTTTTCTCTATTTTACACGTTGTGGGTTGATTTAATAAAGAAATATGGTACCATACACATAGCAAACAGATAACTCTAGTCCGAGTGGCCTTTGACAATTAGATTGATGATAGCACAGCACAAAACAGCAAAATGTTCATAAGAGAGCACACAATATATGTCTCCACTGTGATAGTCTGCATTAAACTAAACACACAATGGTTGTCTGCCTACACCAAGCCCTTAGAAATTGAATGGTACAGTACACAGAAAACAAAGACATAAATTACCTAGTTAAATACTTCAGAAATACAGAAGCTCTGGAAGCAAAGATATGTTTAAACTGCAATAGCTAAAGAAAAGCAACCTTCCTTACCATTATCCTAGTTTTGGAAATGTGTATGAAAGCTCAACACTCCTTTATTTTCTTTCTAGAATTTTTTTTTCCATTTGTGTATGGTCTGGAGTATGCAGACTCTATGCAAAGGGGCTTTTTCCCATCAGAACTCCCTCCTTTGATCCTGTTCAGCGTAATTTAAGTCTGGGAGTGAACACTTCTCACTCAGAGCAAGCAGGATAGGACTCACCTGTCCTGCCTTGAACATTATGATCTTTACCCACTGTGCTAAAGTAGCAAGACTTTTTCAGTAGAGGGCCCCTTCTTTTGGAATTTGCTGCTCATGATGGTCTGCCAGGTTTTGAGTTGAAGAGCCTCCAGGGTATCAAACAAGTAATTTTATTTTTGTTTAAAATACAGCTCTACTCTGTAAGGTGACTCACTATAAAAATGGCATCATTGGGGTTCCATATTTGTCTCTTGAAGAGTCCAGCTCTAATGTGTTCAATTTACAAGTAAAAAAAAATATTTTTTCTAACTCCAGCTTTGCCAGCTTAACCTGGAATCTGAGAAGCAACCTGGGTTCTTTACTTCTTGTGCATTACCACCAGTAATAAATTCTGCAAGTTAAGTTATTCTCTGTGACACATCTGCGAGGCTGCTGTTTACAATGGTGTTTGCACAGATTCAATTGGCTGAATGTTGTTAACCAATTCTGTTGATACTGTGGATGAAGGAACAGAATCCTCTTTGTTCTCTCTTAGCTGTATTAGCTGTGCTAAAAAAAAATGGTTTAAAGACTCACTAAAGGAGCCAGATCTGACTCTGAATGCATGAAGGTAGCATGTTGGGTCAGAAGGTGCTATTTTTTACATGATCACTTTTCAGAGTTTATAAATGCATTAGATTATCAAAACTGAGAGAACTTTGAAAATTTGATCGACTTCTACCTACATTTTGTCTCCTTTTGTATACTTTCTCAATTCACTCAGCTTGCACTGTATAAAGTGTTAGGATTTTCACTTTCAGGTTCATTCACTAGGTCAGTGTTGTTGTGCCAGGATTTCCCTATACTGCAAGAGAGAGTTTAAATTATTTTATAAACTGGTTTCATTGACTGCTTACAAATATATATTTCTATTCATATTGGGTTTTTTTTTAAACCCTCCCACCCCAACTGTATAAAAACAAATACGGACTCATGGACTTAGACTACTTTACATTTTAGCCCTTCAGCTTTTAGGGCATTCTGTGAATTTGATTTCTGAGCATTCTCTCTCTCTCTGTAGCAGAGGCTACTCAACACAATCTGCTGCCCTAGGCACACTTTAGTATGCTGCCCCCTGTGCCACTCAGATTTGGCCCAGCCTCCTCTCTGTCATAACAGATGGGCGGCCAGGCCAAATCTACTACCCTAGGCAGCTGCCCAGAAATCTCCAGCCCTTGGAAGCTGCCCAGCTGGCCTATAGCTAGAGTGGCCTCTGCTCTGTAGATATTTGTAAATTCTTCAGGGCATAACTTCACATGCATCTGAACAGTACATGGGGCATGATCTTGTGACACAGTTCATGGGGCATGATCTTGACTGGGATGTCAGGGCACTAGTATATATAAATATTCCCAGATAACTATATTAAACTGGATTTATGGCTGAGTACATATCAGTAATTTACAGATAAACATATTACAGGGATATTGTAATTATCTGAAAACCAGATCCAGGAAATAGTTAAGGTTCAATTTAAAAGAAATCCAAACATGTTATGTATGGTATGGAAATGGACAGTTAAGGCACCCAAACAATTTTAACGCTGCCTTGCAGTGAGGCGATGCAGTTACAATCAGTGCATACTAGTGTTTGCAGTCCCAGATTAGATTAAATTTAAAGACATATTTGATTCCCCACCCCTCATGGTATCACTACAGGGTGGAGTTTAGCAGAATGGCCAATTAACCCTAAATACAATGTCTTCAAGTGTAGTCAATGGACTAAGCTTCAGTAAATTTATCTATAATGGAAGATTGAATTATTCTGTTAGTAAAGTAATTTGGGACAAAAAATGGTTTTATATGGGTGTTACATTTTTTGGAGAGTCTATTTAGCTGATGTACTTGTCAATTCTCAGAAAATTCATTCAAATATAGAATGAGTGCTGTAATTTAAGGGGAAGGTACACTGTATTCTTCACACATGACAAAGTGGTGGATTCTACTTTAAGAACAAAAGTCAATTCAACCTTAACTCTAGAACTGCAGCCAATGCTCCTTCCTTTTACGTTTCCTTCCATAAAAATATACTAATAATCATCTCTAGTATCTGTCGATAATGGCATTAAATATTCTGTTATCTATCTTTTTTATCTTAGTCCACTGCATCTTGTTTTCAGAACATCCATTCAAAATGTCAATTTTTTAAAATTTTATATCTTTTCTCTTCAGGAGCACATTTACAAACTGATGAAAAGTGATTCCTATCCTCGTTTTATACGATCCAGTGCCTACCAGGAGCTGCTACAGGCCAAGAAAAAGGTATTGATCCATCTTGTCTTTTTGTTGCAACTGTGCTCGGTGGTGGTGATGTTTGCTACAATACATGGATTTCTCTCCCCTATGCAAGTGCAGCTGGATATCTGGTAGGTGACCAGGTTGGCTTATTTAGAGGGTCACATACATACAGTAGTTTGATAAATGTATCCTGCACGTGTGTATGTTTTAATAAGTTAAATTAGCAAAACCTATTTTTATTTTTACATCTCACATTGTAGCACTCTTTCTGTTACCAAGCAACTTAAACTGAAAAGTAGTTTACAAGTAGGTTAAATAAAATAAAATCCCTGCAGTATAGTCTTTCAAATTTGCAAATATAATAATTCTCATTTTCTTTATTTTTATTTACGAAGCCTACTAATTTGTTTAAAATTGATCTCATTGGTATAAATAACTTCTGATTTCATTTTTTTAAAAAGTATCTTAGGATTTCTTTCTCTCCCTGTTTTTATATGTCTAGTTTTTATCAGGTTAGGAATCTAATATGAATGTGAGATCATGTCACACTCATGCAAACAAAAAATCTTACCATGGTACATGACCCTTGCTTTTTAAGGTCCAGATTATGCAATGAGTTCTGCTGAGACGAACCCTTCACTGTGTGGAGCATCTTACATGATAGGGGGTCAAAGTGCTGAGTGCAAGGAAATTCCAAAACACTTTCTGATGCAAAAGTCTATAATGAAATTGTTGTTTGTTATTAGTGGGTCTGATTCTGCAACCACCACAAATTCTGAAATCCTATTGCAATCAGTTGGGAACACTGTTTGCAAAATCAGGCCCATTATCCTATGTAGCAGTAATAGTAAGCTAGTTATGATCTTGATAATACTAAACTGTGCATAAAATGAAAATCTAAAAATTATATGGAAGTACTGTATGGTTTTTTTCAAATGTTAGTTTTTGTCCATCCAATATGGAGAAATGTTGAAAGTTCCACAGAGCTGCTACTGTGTATGCAAAGTCCTTAAGTTTTGCAAATGTCAGTTCATTGACACAAGAAATGCTCTTCATAATTTTTTTTATTTTCAGTTTTTCTTTTTTAATCAAACCAGTTTGATCCACCTGAGAAACGTTTTTTTTAATCAAATATTATAACTGCTTTGCCCATCCATTGTTCTATAACAGGCATTCATTAGCAGCTTCATACCTACTTTTGCTTCTTGATTTGTACATGAGCTTTGTTTTGCAGTCCATTGTTTCATCATTCTTTCTTTTCTGCTCTATTTGTTTCTTGCTCTTCTTCTTTTTTCTCCCCTTTTCTTTTCTTTTTCCTTTTTTTATTTCCCCCTTTTTTTAATTTAAGTTGGAAAACACACTGGATCGTCGAACATCTTTTGAGAAATTCACACGCAATGTGGTAAGTTTGTTACCTTGGCAAACTAATAAGCCTGATCGATGAAACACCCTTCTCCCCACCACCACCCCATTCCCTCACCTTTTCTCCTTCTGTATGACAGAAGATAAAGTTTTGCATCCATGCAAGTTTACAACTTTACATAGAAATGGCAGCTTTGTACTACGCTTTCATTACAGTCCTCCCCCAGCTCTCCCTCCTTTTACTGACTAACCTCAGAGAAAACCAGGTTGTTATTGTTGCTATAAATGGAGGAATGGACCTGTGGGAGCCATACTGTTTGCATTAAGGAACATTAAATACACCCTAGAAAACGGAGTTAATTCACTCTTCATTTTTTTATTAAACTAAAGGAACCTCTGGAAACCTGCTTCATGCTGTTACTTTTATTGTGTATCATAAGAACAGACATACAGGGTCCATCTAGCCCAGCATCCAGTCTTCTGACAGTGGCCAGTGCCAGACACTTCAGAGGGAATGAACAGAACAGGGCAATTATCAAGTGATCCATCCCCTGTTGTCCAGTCCCAGCTTCTGGGAATCAGAGGTTTAGGGACACCTGGAGCAATAAGTTGTGTTCTTGACCTTCTTGGCTAATAGCCATAGATGGATCTATCCTCTAATTCTTTTTTGAACCCAGTTATAATTTTGGTCTTCAAACATCCCCTGGCAATGAGTTCCACAGGTTGACTTCACGTTGTGTGAAGACATACTTCCTTATGTTCGTTTTAAACCTGCTGCCTATTAATTTCATTGGGTGACCCCTGGTTCTTGTGTTATATGAAGGGGTAAATAACACTTCACTATTCTTTTTCTCCACACTATTTATGATTTTATAGACCTCTGTCATACACACACACCTCATTAGTCATCTCTTTTCTAAGCAGAGCAGTGCCACGCTTTTGAATCTCTCCTCATATGGAAGCTGTTCCATCTCCCTACTGATTTTTGTTGCCCTTCTCTGTATCTTTCTAATTCTAATATAACTTTTTTTGAGATGGGGTGATCAGAACTGAACACAGTATTCAAGGTGTGGGCGCACCATGGCTTTATATAGTGGCATTAAGATAATCTCCCCAAATACTATGTTTGATGCGTATTTTAATACATTGGATTCCTTTCCTTTTACTATTCCTATTTTGTCCTAGATGGAGTCTGGCCAATTTTATAATGGGGCATGGAAGGGGGTGGAAAATAACCTGTAACAAATGTCCCCAACTTCTCTCGAGCCTAATAATGCTTCTCAGGTTCAAAGGTGCTTTGTGAGCAGTTGATGCTTATGATGCACTAGGGGTCTGTTTGAATGTCATTTCAGTGACACAGTACAAGCAGCCAAAATTCCTGCCTACATGCTTCAATTCTGCTCCGTTCCTTATTCACTGAAAAGTAAGAATTTATTTTTGAAAGATGTTGCAGCAAGGTAAAAATGGAGGTTGGTGGATTTCTTATCCATATTTTCCCACCACCAGCCATGAGTTCCACTGATGTCCTCATTTACTGGATTATTTTTATTTGTGCCAGTCTTTGGGTCTTTTTTTGACATTGTGCAAGTTCAAACTAAAGCATTCAACACATTTATTTTTGTAGGGCAGAAACATCCCTATTTTTCCATGCCATAAAAACTGTACACCAACACTGAGGGCGAGCACTAACCTGTTATGAAAAGAGGTAGAAAGATCTTGGATTATACTCAAGTTTGTCTGCATTGTCTGTTGAATTGTGCAGTTCACGCTGCTGTGTGTGTTTGTTGTGGCTTTTGCTGTGACAATCAGTTAATGGAGCTTTGTGTGTTGAAATGAAAAGTATAAAGAGCTTCAGCAAAGATCATGGTTTTTGTTTTTAGTTTATAAGGGAGATGGGGCAGTTCTCATAAACGGCCTCCTGTATAATGAGTTCTTAACTCCTTAAAATAAATTTATTTTATGCTAAACAAAAAAGAAACAAGTGAAGTGAAAGAACAAAGTTCTATGATGAGGCTGTGGGGGTATCTCACATGCTAAAAGAAAACAACATATATTTTTGATGTTTCATTATAGATAACGGTTTCCTGTAATACATATTGGGTATCTTATTTTGTAAATTCGAAATTAATTTGGATTCAATGGGACAAAGTCACTAAAAGTCCAAGTAAAAGTCATTAGGTAAAACTCATTAAAAATGAATAAATAGCTATGAAACAAACAAAAAGTTTGAAACAAAAACCCCTATTTTTTGCATGGTGGTGTTGCCACAGCATGTTTCACTGTGATTTATGTATTGTCTAAAGAGATTGTTCTATAAAACAACTTTATAACATAACAATCATACTTTCTTTCACTGAGATGTTTAATAGGAGTTCCTGACTTATATAATCAAGGCTGCACTAATAAAGAAAACATGGGAACAATGATAACATACTGTGACTTTTGAGAGCTAGACTTTTCCCAATCAACCAGTGGCAACCTACAATAACTGGGATAACTATGGGAGTTTTGAACCAAAGGTGGCCCAGTGCAGATGAAATTATTTCAGTCTGCCTAGTGCTGTTGAGAAGAAAATTTAGTTGTCACTGCTAATATATAGTAATAATAATATATAATATAATATGTAATGTCCAATATACAGATAAAACCCAGATAAAATATGAAATAGAATGTTTAATTTAATGCACAGTAAATCGTTGAAGAATGTTACCCAAAGTAAATTTTAACTTTTCTGCAGTGTATTCAGTCTAACTCTATATGTATCTCCTCTTCTCACTTTTCCTTCTACCCTCCACCCCCTGTAATGAGTTTTGTCTTTCGAACTTTGTCACCCTATAGCTCAGAACATGGTAGATGCCACAGAATGATATGGGAAATTTGCATTAAGTAATAACAATTCTGAGATAGAGTAAGAACAATAAAAAAAAAGGTGGAGCATAAAGGAAAGAGTGTAAGGGGAAGAGAGTCTGGGCAGGGGAAAGATTTGGGGGTGAATATAGCACTAAAGGGGAGCAAATGAGGAAAGAATGGGTGGAATAATGGAGTAGTTGGCTAGAATTTAAGAGGGTGACAAAGTCTTCCCAACTGTGTGTTTAGCATTTTGCCTTGATATATAGGTATTTGGTCCTTTTTTTGTCCTGGCTTGTTACTGAGTAATGGGAGTGGGGATAAAGTATTAGTACTCTTCTTATTTCTCCCACCACTACCAGGATGTAAGAAGGTTCCAGATAGGCCCATTTCTGCAAAGTGCTGTGTGGTGCTGAAACCCTCAACTCCCATTGTAAACAGCAAACTCTTGGCAACTCACAGAATTGGCACTAAAATGAGAGCTTTATATTTGCAATATGATTCTATCGTCTGTGGTATCTCTTTTTTACTCAAAAAAACTCAACTCAGCATCACTTTTAAGGGAGTTCCTGCTAGTATCAACTGTGTCTACTGACATAAAAAGGGCCAAATATTCAAACACAGGCATTTCAGTTGCCACTGTGTAGTACACATGCACATACGCTGAACAGTAACAGCACAGACATATCTGGACTTGTTGCTGGCTAATGGGTGTACTTGTGCACTCAGTTGCTCACTTGTGAGCACAGCTGCCCACATTCACATGTACAATGTCCTGTTTGTGTGTGCAATGCACATGGATAGTTTCCATGCCCAGCAAAGGCATCTGTGTGGAAATTTGGCCCTAAAAAGTTCTAGACATAGTCCTATCACCTAGAACATCAGTGATCATGACTGGGTTGGAAACCAGGAGGACTTCCTAACTCAGGTCTCAGCTTTTCTGGTTAGACTGTGTGTGTTTTTTTCTTTTTCCATAAAGACTCCTATGGGGACAAATTCTGATGTCCTCACTCTCAGTGACTTTTGTGGTAGTTTTGTTTGAGATAAAGACTGAGGGCTAGATTGGGTCATAAGGGGGACTTAGGTGCTGTAAATACCCACGGTGTCTAAATGTTAGGCTTGGGCACCTACACCCCTTTTGAAACTACTCCCAGGTGCCTGATTCTGCCATCTTTACTCAAGGCAAGTAGTACCCTACTTTTCAAGCAGGCTCAGTGACTTCAATGCATTGACCTCAATGTAACTACTTCAGTAGCAAGGTGCTACTGTATGAGTAAGGCAGGTAGAGTGAAAAGTGGAATGAGGACTTCTGGATTTTGCAAACTAGCACCTGTCGGTTTACAAATTGATATATTTGTATAACAGTACCCTGGCTGGATTGTCTGTGGGGACTGTACCCCAGAACTCTGGAGCTAAAAGCATGGCCCTCTAACACTTGCACTTAAAGGACCATAGAGGAGGACAGAGACTCACTCTGGGTTACACTTGCCTGCAAAAGCATTTGCTAAGTCAGAAAGGTCTCTTGAGATTTTCCCTTCATTACTCAATATAGTTATTTCTGTAACCGAATGATTCCTTTTTCTGGCCACGTAACAAAAATTAAAAAAAATAAAGGACAGAAAAGCTAAATTCAATTTTGTATTTCTTGGATACTGTAAAAAAATCTTTCTAGAAAGCTCTCAGTAATTCAGTTCATTTTGTGAAAATCCTTAATACACCACATGCCATCAAATATTGATGAGCTATAGATTTCAGTATGTTTATATTGCCACATAAACTTAATCGCTGCAAAATTATAACCCTGTGGTATTCTCTACTGTAGGTAAATATCAATCAATAATGCCATAAAGGTGTGCACTATGTAGACACAATAATAGC
The DNA here is from genome assembly GCF_011386835.1 of Chrysemys picta bellii. Lineage (NCBI taxonomy): Eukaryota > Metazoa > Chordata > Testudines > Emydidae > Chrysemys > Chrysemys picta. The sequence goes on along the minus strand of NC_088793.1, from coordinate 137,611,795 downwards.
ATGGTGAAAAGATTTCTATATAAATGTGGCATTTGTTACTGCTCACAATACATTTTACTAGTGTGTAGAAATGAATAGCAAAAAGGCAAAATTATTCTCTTTATTTTGCCTTTGTATTCTCAGAACTCCCAAATAACTCTGCAGAAATACATTGCAGCACACTGAAAATGAAGTGACATATAGATGTTCAATTTAGGCATGTGAATGGATTTGGAATAGTAGCTACAGGCAAGATGATCACAGATCTTTCTCAGCCATGCATGCCTCTCTATCCCCCTGTGGAGCTGCTCAGATTATGATGTGGCCACAGTGGGAAAAGCAGGTTATATTTGCCTGATACCCCTATTATGTTCCCATAGGCAGGCAGGGTGGTGGAGAGGAGTCAGAGAGTGGGAGAACTTTTGGCTCCTCCCACCTCCACTTGCCTGCCCGGCCCAGCGCAAGTACACAGACTCCTGCTATCAGGGTTTGAGCTAGAGAGCTAAAAATAGCAGTGAGGACGTTGCAGCACAGGGTCTCAAGCCCACCCTACCCCTTGAGTCTGATTTCAGGTGAGTATCCTGAGTATCCGCTGGAGCCACAACATCCACACTACTATTTTTAGCATACTAGCTCGCACCCCACTAGCGTGTCTGTCTACTCAGGCTGAGAAGCTCTCTCCCAGCTGCAGTGTAGATATACTCTAGCTGGACAAGGGGCATGCAGCTGCCCCACCAAAAGTAGTAGAACAATGGAACAGGATGGTTTAGACAGAAATCCTGCATCTTGGCAGGGGGATCAGACTAGATGTCTCTTGTGGTCCCTTCTAAACCTAGGATTCTATAAGTAGTTAATTTACTCTGCCTCCCAGAGCAAGAGAGGAATTGTGACTAAGGGCTTGTCTATACTTACCGCGCTGGTTCGGCGGCAGGCAATCGAACTTCTGGGTTCGATTTATCGCGTCTTGTCTGGACGCGATAAATCGAACTCAGAAGTGCTCCCCGTCGACTCCGGTAATCCTGCTCACCGCGAGGAGTACGCGGAGTCGACGGGGGAGCCTGCCTGCCGGGTGTGGACCGCGGTAAGTTCGAACTAAGGTACGTCGACTTCAGCTACGTTATTCACGTAGCTGAAGTTGCGTACCTTACTTCGATTTGGGGGTTTAGTGTAGACCAAGCCTGAGACAGGACTTGTTCTCTGATCTGCTCCTGGGGAGATGCAACAATGTAACACTCCCTAGACAAGGTAGATTGTAAGGTTACAGCCTATTGAGGGAAGTCTCTGTGTGTGGAGGGGAATTATAAGCAAAGCACCACATTGCTCACCGGGGCAGTGAGTAATAGCAAACCTACAAACTTACTGTACCTCGAGCAAAGAGGGATGAAGAGATAGTTGGCTGCCAGCAAAGAGAATAATCCATCCAAGAGAGGGAGGGGCTTTTCTAGATCAGAAAAAGAGGCTGAGGTTAGGTTGAAGCTAGCTAATGTGTGTTAACTAACCGCAACATATAACCATGATCTTTCCATAGTGTGGATGTAGGTTAACATCTTTACCTCAACTTAGCTGGCTGGGCTTGACCCGGACTCCCCCCATAATGCAATATGTCAGATGTGTGTGAGCAATAAGTGTGCTGTCTGAAGGCTTCGCCAGCTGCATGTTTGATTGCAATGTCGAAGTCCCCCAACTTCAAAGCCAGCCTAGAAGTTACCTGGAATAATGTATACGTGTTCACTCTTTTTGTAGGACTTCAGCAGTGTATTTAAATCCTATCCTATTTCCATTCCAATATCATAAATAGAACTGGCTGAAACACCTGTGACACATTTTTGTGGGAATTAAAAAAAATTAATGTAAAAAAACCATCAGATTGCAACAATTTTTTCTATGAAATTTCTAATCATTTTTTTGGTGGATGTTTTCATTGAATATTAAACATGTTATGAAAAAAAGATCATATAAAACTTAAGTCGTGAAATTTCAGTCAACTCTGGTAATAAATGTAAGTGTAGAAACAAAAAAATATCTATACACATTTGTTGCTATGTAAAGAAGCACAGATAAACCTAAGAGGCAGTATAGGAGAGAAGTCCTTGAAGGACGACTTCTGTTTTTTAACTTTTCATGAATCCTAAATTTCTGTGAAAGGTGCTGGACTGACAGCCTATTTACTGATGTTTTCCATCTATGGGCAGTGCCAGCTTCCCGCACCCTGCTGTGCTCAATGTTCCTGAAGTCAAATTTGAAGGGATTTCCTTTAAGGTGATAGGCTAGTTTTATCTCCACATCCAGTGAGTTATATCGCCTCACTGCAGAGACCGCCAAGAAGTGTACAAGTTGCAGGTTGGTCTTTGTTTTGTTACGTGTATATATATCCATGACAAAACAAACATCACCAAACTCAGTTCATATAGTATACCAAGCAGCCGTCAGATGATAGTAACCTTCACTCGCTACCTATTAGGTGAGATGTGAACCAGTGACTTGAGCAGAAAAGTTTTATAGGGCTCAGGGCTAAAGCCCTGAGACATTCACTCCTGCTTGCCTAATGGGCATCTTTACCAGTGTCCCTTGACGTTATCATCTCCAGCCCAATGAGCAAACATTAGAGTACTTCATGCATGAGATGTGAAATTGTCAGGACCATTAAACACAGCATATTTTCACAATGGCTCAACAAACTATCACTTAGCATTGACGTGTCAAATTGTGGCATACAGAAGGAAATTCAAATTGTTTAAACTGTCCTTCACACTTATTTCCATCAGTGAGTGGTGGACTTTCTGTGTTCTTAGAGCTGGTTTTACATCCAATCATTTTAGGACCATGTTAGACAACAGATGTGAAAATGGTAATTGATTCTTCGTGTTCTCATTCTTAAGGGATCTTTGTGCATGAACATGTAAGATTTCATATGCAACAATGAAAGGAACTTGATGGAACCTCAATCATTGGACATTATGAATCCAATACAGAACTATGTGAGGTTTTTAAGTTACACTTATGGAGTAAGTCTTCCCAGAAGCCAATTTTGAGAATTAAAATGTACTAGTTTACTATCAACAGTTAGAGCTGTTCGGGAATCTTTCAGTGAAATATTTTTTGTTAGAAAACGAAGTTAGTCAATTGATCAAAACTGAAACTTTTTAGGGGAAAGTGTTGGTTTCTATGCATTTCTTGACATCTCTCCACAACCCCAACATTGTCAAAAAAATTCCATTCGGACATTTTCTAAACTATAAATTCTGGTTTTCTCCTTCAAAATTACTTTTTGTTTCAAAATTTAAGCTAAATATTGAAAATATATACATACATAAATGAAAATATTTTAAAACAAAATATGGTGTGACAGACCCAGACCAGTGGGGTACAGGGGTCTGGTAGAGGGCAAATATACTGGTCACTGGATGAGTAGTTTTCTGTTCCCTGAGTGACCAGAGCAGGGGCTGCACTAGAGTAATCAGGAACCTGCTAGAACCAGTTAAGGCAGGCAGGCTAATTAGGACACCTGGAGCCAATTAAGAAGAAGCTTCTAGAAACAATTAAGGCAGGCTAATCAGGGCACCTGTGTTTTAAAAAGGCGCTCACCCCAGTTTGTGGTGGGAGTGTGAGGAGCTGGGAGCAAGAGGTGCAAGGAGCTGAGAGTGTGTGCTGCTGGAGGACTGAGGAGCTCAAGCGTTATCAGACACCAGGAGGAAGGTCCTGTGGTGAGAATAAGGAAGGTGTTTGGAGGAGGCCGTGGGGAAGTAGCCCAGGGAGTTGTAGCTGTCATGCAGCTGTTACAGGAGGCATTGTAGACAGCTGCAGTCCACAGAGCCCTGGGCTGGAACCTGGAGTAGACGGCGGGCCCGGGTTCCCCCCAGACCTCCCAATTGACCTGGACTGTGGGTTCTCCCAGAGGGGAAGGTCTCTGGGCTGTTCCCCAACCCACATGGTTAATCTCTGAAGCAAGAAAATCCACCAATAAGTGCAGGGCCCACCAAGATAGAGGAGGAACTTTGTCACAGTGGTCAAAATCTAAACAAACCATTTCACAGTTATTGAAATAAAACATTTTGATTGACTCAAACCACTTTTTTTAATTTGGTTCAAGATTTTAAAGATTTCAACTTTCAGGAAATATTTTCAAAATCATGCATAGCATTTCCTGCCCAGCTACGCCAACAATTAATCAAAATACAGAAAGCGCAATATCTTACTCCATTCCTAGTGAAGTTATGCCTGGCTCCAGGATTTGTCCCAAACAGAGTAATAGGACCATATTTGGCAGGATAGGTTTGAGATACAAATGACTAGAACCTAGCAGCTCAAAGGTGCTTCGCCTTATGTAGCCATTGCCTCCATCTCTCCCTGTTGTGCCAGCCTTCAATAACACATGATTGCTCCTCTTTCCCACCCCATGGGTCACTGCTGCAGTCTCAGAAAAAATAAAATTAATTCACAAATCAGTCCCATTTTAAACTAACACACAAACGCTGGGTACAATTTTCAAAAGTATGCAAGTGACTTAGGAGCCAGTGACTCTCACAAGAACTTAGGCTTCTAAGTCACTTAGGCAGCATTTGAAAATGTTACCCTCTAAGCCTTATTTATTGTCTACCCCACACTTCAACTGTTAAGCATGTTAACCTTTCTCCCAGGTCCCAGTCTAGGGAAGGCCTGAAGTTTCATTGAAGGAAAGAGCCACCAGTGAAGGAATAAAAGGAGAAACACAGAGCGGGAGAGACAGTGGAAAAATGGAGGGAGATAGCAAAACCGGGAAAGCCACTCACGCTAAGAGCCATTTGCTCCTCCCCTATTCACTCTATCAATTAGTCACCTCCGTCGGAGGTGGTCTGAGTGGAGCCACATCTTTGGCCATGATCATACATTTTCCTTCTCCCTAGCCATAGGAGTGCAAATCTTTACAACAGGTTGAAGGCAAGAAGAATCTTGACCCTGCCCTGAATCCCGCGCCTCCTACAAAGCCTATTGGGCTCCTTGGTACCACTGTTGTGGTGAGAATGCTTGTACAAGCTCTATAAATCTTGCTTCTTCCTACTTCCTGAAGCAGAAGCATACCCGTGCGACTGCAGGCATAGCCATCTGTGGAAGATGGGGAAGGATATTTGGCCCAGAAAGTCACATTAAGGGAAATAAAAGCTGGCTAAAGCCTACAAAAGTATTTCTTTGAGTCTTACTCTGCGCTCCTTGATCTCTCCAGATGTCCTACTCCTAACAAATAAGCCTTTATTTGTAGAAAGCTGGGATTTCACTTGGGAGTTTCTCATGCTGAAATCAGCCATATTGCCAGCATGCCACAGGTGTGCAACGCATAAGCAGATGAATAACTGTGAGAGCAAAGGGTTTGGTAAAATTTCTTGATCTCATTATGTTCACGCCAGTGTGCATATTGTGCATCTGTTACACAGTTAGACGCTTGGAGTTTTTATTCCTAGTAGCTCTAGAGATATTGATGCAACTGCGTAGCATCTGCTCTAATAATGAAAAAAACATAAAAAGGGGCTGTTGAGCTTGCTCAACAGGAGCAGAAATGACGAAAATTAACCTTTTTAACGGTTAAACATGTATCTTCTTCTTTCCCTCGTCCGCGTGTTTCAGTCCCAGCTCATGTGGAGTTTTAATGTTGGCTTGTATAAACAAGTCAAGTGTTTTACTGAAATTGTTGCTGGCATGTTTGTGAGTTATTTGAGACATTAGTGCGGTACTATGTAAATAAATCAGTGTGTCGTCAGTTCTAATATGGAGTTTAATTGGATATAATTTTGTATGTTTCTTTCTGGCCCTAAATAATTCCTAATATTGCTTACTTGGTTTAGCGGGTTGCGTAATTTTCTATATCTATTTTAAAGTACATTTGTACTCTGAAAAGTAACTACGTAAAACATTAGCACCTTTAATCAGCTCATCTGCTGCCTGTGTGTATTCAGAGTTATACCTGCTCACTCTGCCAATATTTCTACTCTCTATTCTGTTAGCCTTCGAAAGCCAACACAGCATTTGAGCTGGATTCTGATTTAGCATGTCCATTATAACTGAATTGTTATCTAGATTCGAATTGCAGAGCAACATTCTTCTCTCAGTTACATCTGCGCAGACAAAATTGATGGATTAGAACATCCGCTTACTTTTGGAAAAGTTCAGATATGGGCCTCAGAGTACTACTCTGAAAAGTAACTATGTATCAATATCATCTTGTTCCTCAACAGCTGTGTTGCCTGTAAGTATTCAGAAGCATATCTGTTGATTTTTGTGACTCACACAATTTTCTATTGTTTTTACCTCTGTTAGCACCCCAAGAGTAAATATATCAGAGAGAGAAAGAGAGAGCTGCACTCTATTCCTTTTTGTACTTCATCTACAGAATTGTTTACTAAATTCCAATCAGTTACACCTGTGGTACTCACGACCTGTTAATGAAGAAGCACAAGTGTCACTTAGATCATATTTGGCCTGCAGGACCTTTATTACAGTGATGATGCACAAGGAAAAAAGAGCCAACTTGACTGTCTGTTCACTGGATGATTTAGGAGCGGTGACATCTAGATTAAAAACAACTTTTTTGTAAATTGAGCACATCTGGAGATCCTTGAGAGGCAATAAATATAAAACCCTGCCATGCTATTTTTAAATAGTTAGCGTTCAGAATAGAAGTACACTTTAGAATGGATTTGAGGTGTACAGCTTTCTAGACCTTGAGGTAAAGATCCTTCAAACTGGAACTTATTAGCTTTGTTTGCTGTCTGAGCCAGAATGCAATCCAACCCTCTCTTAGCTGCTTTGGCCCCATATATTAATATAAATAGAATGTAGTTAAATCTTGTTTTCACACTCAAGTGCACAGATATGATTCCAAATGCACAAAGGAAGCAGATCTGTTGAATAAGAAGCTGCCATGTTTAAATAGCCTCTTTTATGACCAGAACCACATTTTAATTTTAAAGTAGATCTCTTGCCATCTTCTAGAATGGGACACGTGAAGTTTCATGCACATTGTTCAGCTACCATTGCCACATTTCATATTTTTATGCAGTTAAAATAGTCTTCTTGGGGAAGTAGTGCAGTCCCATTGCTTGGAAATTTGAAAGTTAGAGTGGCCAAAAGATTGGAAAACATACTAGGGGAACAATATGGAGGGAATGAATGCTATAGAGGGTCTTTTCCATCACTCACCTTTGTTGTTGTGCGAATCTGTAGTATGTTCAACTGTCCTGTTTTAATTTAAAGCTAATTTGTAAATACTAAAAACTGGTCATAACCACTTACCGCATCTATGGAGCAAATTTAAAATAGTGCATGTAATGGATTGTGCATGTCTCAAAATTCAGAGTAACTTAATCAAAACTGCCACTGTTTGCCTGGTTTTGAATCAAAATTGCCTCATTTTTACAAGATACCATAAATACCTCCCCAAAACCACCGGAGAGGAAAGGGATCAGAAATTGGCCCTAGTTCATTGAACATTTTACAAACTTCGAAACTTTCAAAAACCTAGTGCTAGTGCCTAGTATTTGCAGCTAAAAGCTGAGTAAGAATCTTTTGTTGTCTGATGTCATAACAAATGCTTTGTCACAGTGCTGACAATTGCTGATCTGTGTAGTTTTCTCGGATCCTTGTTCAGGAGAGTGCACTGTTGTACAAATTAATGTCCTAGTGACAGACTTCACAGCAGGGATTTCATTATCTCAAGATCTTCTGAATGAATATGTATTCAGAAAGTTGCATACCCATATGCACCAATCCATATACTTAAATACATGCTTAACAATATGCAAATGAATAATTTCATAAAAATCAAAGTTAAGCATGTGCTTATGTATTTCGCAGGGATTTGTAACTCAGATATAATAATGTTGTTGTTTTTTTAAATAGCTTATTGGCAGAAACAAGTCAAACATTTCCTAGATTAGTTCAGTTGCTGACCAATTTATGTAATCTGCAATCTGCAACAGTGAGAGTGGACATGTGCATTGACAGTGTTGCATAAAATGGTTGCTTCATGTGCAACTTAAGCACTGTAAAATGGGATATGGGTGAGTGAGTGAGGAGGCTGGAGGTAGAGATAGGAGAGAGTAGTTGGGAGCAGACTTGCCTTCTTCTAAAGAACCAACTAGTCTTACTGTCAGAGGCAGCATATTGATGGCCTCTAATCCAGCATGGCAGATCATGTGTTCTGTTAAAAACAAATAGGTTGGGGGTGGGGGGGAATTGCATCCAGAACTACTGAAAGTTCTGTTCTTTGTATTTCTAAAAGTAAGAGTTATTTTATTTCATTTTTGTGAAAATCCACTCCATTGATACGCTGATGCATCATATTTCAGCAGGTGTTTACAGTTGAGTTATGAATCCCTGTGAGGGGAAAATTGAATTTATGGTGAATATAGATATCAACATCAGATCTATTTATGTAAGTCAGCTGAGTAATAATAATACAGCAAACATAACAGAAATAGCTTTTCACTGACATGACAAAAAGAGGCTTGTTTGCCATGTAATTACTGTTAAAAATATAGAATTTGTCTGAAGTTTTGATTTTTCCCATTTCTCATATTCTCTGTGAAATCTGCTTGCTCTTTCTGTGAGTAGCAGCAGACTTTCACTAAAGTTATGCTGCATTGTAGATTTCCTCTCCTGCACTCTAGATCCAATTCCTGGGGGCATTCATTCCACTTTATTACCAGAGTTAGTTAAGATGCCAAAATATACCTTTATATCAGCAAGAATTCTTAACAAAGTAAAGAAATGGACTCCATGGGCCCTCAAAGCATTGTAAGTGGGCACCTGTTATGTACCTGTACAATGCTTGTAAACAGTAGGAATATTCCTCCCCTCCCCCCCAAAAACAACAACTTTAGCTTAGCTCACAGGAAGGATGTTTTCCCATTTGTATTCAATGTATAATCTGCCTTCTGCACTTAGCCACCCTTCAGAGTGGATTATGTAACTTCTTGGACTGGAATCACTGCAGTTCAGAACGTTCATCTCAATGCATTCTGAGGCATGTTGTATTGTAGTAGCCTTCTTGAAGCTATTTTAAGCCATAGACTTGCTGCTAAGCACAAATAGATCATTTTGGATGTTACTGTGTAGTTTATAATGTTCTGGATTATTATGCAAAACAATCTCTCTGTTGGCAGTTTTGGATTCAGGTTTCTGCAGGTGTTCAAAGTATAAAGCAAAAAAGTTTTCAAAATTTAAGTTTTGACACTAGGTCCCAGTGGTGCCCCCATAATGTTGCCACATCACTGTGAAATTGCTAGGTGCTTGCCGATGAATAGGTTTTCAGTGATCATGCCTCTGTTTTCTGTTTTTTGTTTTTATCTTTTCCACAGGGGAAATCGCTCACTTCAAAGAGGTTAACCAGTCTAGTGCAGTCCTACTAAAAGGATCATCCTTGTAGCATGGAAGCAGACTCAAATCATTATACATACTTTGTAGCTCACTGATTGCCTGAATCAGAGGACAGTAGAACAAGATGTTGCATGAGCAAGGACCTGACTTGTTTTCTTTTGTGTATACTAAGGCATTACAGACTCCGAGGGACTCTCTCACCTTTCGATGCCTCCATTTTGAAAATTGTCTGCTCACTTCCTCCTTCATATCAAGCTGGATCTGTGTCATTTTATTTTCTGCAAGCTCAAGTACAGTGAAAAAAAAGCTTCTGCTAGACACAGTTTATTAAAAAATACTGTCAGTTCACACACTGGAAGAAATGTAAAAAAAAATATGCATATACTAATAAATATACATATGCCATCACATTTATTGCACAATAAATTAGCACAGCAGGTTCCATTTCACTGACGTATTCACACTGAGAAAGAAAGCCTGTGTCTTTGTCTGTTGTCTGTATATTCTTTGTTAATGTTTCTTGCATTTATTTTTATACCATATTTAAAAAAAGAACACCTTTTAATCCAAATGTATTAAAGTTGATCCTTTCTCTGTAAATTTGTGTATGTTTATATTGTTGTTTTATCTTTCATTAAAAGATGCAGAATCTCTTTCCTTTGGTAAATTTGGGATTTCAATGCTGAGCCAAAAAACAGAAAGCCATCTTGAAAAGTTATTTGAAGCGGAGTTCTGAGTGTACTTTCAAATGGCATACTGGAGTTCCATGTTTGCTGATTAACTCACTCCAGATCAAACATACCTATTTTACAAGTACAAAAAATGTTTTTTCTAACTATCAACCAAGCCAAGTCAGCTTGTGCTCTGGATCAAATTGGGTTCTTTTCATCTTATTCATCATCACCAGTAAATAAATGAAACTTTTGCAGGCTAGATTAGACCCCTTTTGTCTGCAAATAATGTCCCCAGTGACACCTGTGTAACAAGATTGAAATTTAGCAAATATTTCTGCTGAAGCACAAGAAGAAATAGAGTTCAGTTCATTGTTTTAGCTCTGTTAATAAAAAGCAGTAAAACATAAGTCACTCACTGAAGTGAGCAACACTGACTGAATGCACACAGAGAGCAGAGCTGTTGTGTACGAAAATGTTACTTTCCCACAATTCCAATTCAAGGGCTCCATTCTGCTCAATCATGCAAATAGTTCTTTCTTTGGGATTATTCATAGAAGTAAGGATTTAATGGTCAAGGTTGGCAAAATCAGGTCCCAAAATGGCAAAGAGATATCAAGTTTGTCACATTTCAAAGCCATGTTGAGTAGGAAAATGGAAGATATCTCTTTGGCCTAAAGAAATAGCACTTTTAACTGGTACAGAATCCATGAGAAAAGTAGCTAGCACTACTACCTGAGACTGAAAGGGGAAAGAAGAAGGAAAATGATGCTGAAAATCAAGGAAAACAACCAAACATTGATACTTTGAGGGCATAATACTGCATATAAGCCATCCCCTCTGAAAAGCGATCATGGTCTTTTTATTAAGGCACAGGGCTGTGGCTCAGGAGATCTGAGTTCTAATCCCATCTCTGCCACAAACTTCCTGTGTGACCCTGTGCAAGGGCTTTTTTGAGAAAGGGGTGATTGGTATGTATAACGCACACACACATTCATAGCCCCACTATAAAATAGGATAAACAAATGGGAGGGGAAGATGTTAATGTATATTCCTTTTCTATCCCATCAGCAGTAGGTACATTTCCATATTTGGGATGGTACATGGCAGGTGTTATCGTTGGGAAGAAACACTGCATCCCAGTTTGGGGCGGGAAGTGAAGAATGCCATATCCAGGTTAATCTGCAAAAGGAAGTTTATATAAGATTAACTATCCAAACTGTAACTTAGCCTGCTCTTTAGCCTTGGTCCAGTAAAGTATTTAACTACATGCTTCACTTGAACCATGAGTCATGCCATTGATTTCACGTTAAGTGCTCTAGTGCATTGCTGCTTTGGGGCTCTAATGAACACAAGTAGTAAGGACTTCAATCGTACGCCTTTAGAGCTCATTTTTTGGATAACCTAACTTGCGTCACCTCAGAGCTCTCGCCAAATAAATAAATAAAGTTTGGGGCAATCATAGAAACACCAGATGGGTGACACAGCTAGAGTCAGTCATTCTGTGTCATGAGTAGTGATGAGCAAATGAGTGTGAATAAAATAAATGAACCAAACCTGTGTACACAGCACAAAATCATCCTGGAACCCAACATTTTTGAAGTTTGAAAATTTTAGGATAGTGTTCCTTCCCACCAATAATTTGTTATTTTTAGAGGTTGCTTCACTTAGGCTAGGATTGGAATGAGAGTATTAGAATGCCATAAGTGTGTTTTGTTCTTTTGATTCATCTGACTCTTTAGCAGGAAAAACTGGACCTCTCACATGAGAGCCTGATTGTACAGGATCTCCATTCAGATGAACCCAATACAATCAAGAGGTTTGAGAAATTCAGAGGGTATGGAAATAAATATCCAGCCTTTCGAATGGTTATTCAAAATGAAAGCCAAACTCTCAACCTTTTAAGACTGACTTTTCCTTAACCACAGGCCAATTTATCAGATACAAACTTTGAAAGCTCTGAAGCATGTGTGCTGGGCAATTTACTGAAACGAAGTGCTCTTTTTTACTTCTCAGAGCCATGTAATGATATATATTTCTCCTGCTGTCGTTATGATCATTCTTCCAACAATTGCATCAAATGGTGCACCACCTGTATCTCATTAAAAGTTAACAAAGTAGATACCAAAGTCTGTTTTGAATCATCACCATTCAAGTGGGGGACATTTCAAATGCACGCAGTAGCTATTCCAGATGGAGCACAGTCACAAGAACATAGATTCTTCAGATCACTTTGGAACAGGCTGGCCAATCAAAAAGTTTGGTAAGTATATTGAAATGCATCCATTTGTGTGTGTTCCTGCTCCTGTATTGTCTTTAGATAGTAAACCACTCAGGACAGAGATTGTCTCTTTTCTGTGTTTGTACAGCACCTAGCAAAATAAGGGCCTACTTTGATATAAATACAATACAGACTAACTTCTAAACTGTGGGGGTTGAAGATTTACATTCGGCCCCAGGCTAAGTGGTACAACTCTATTAACGTCAATAGATTTATACCAGAGGTGAATTTGGCTCAGGGTTTTGGTGTAACAAAGGGGGGGGGGTTAAAGGATGTGGGTGTTTTGTGAATTTTAGCGTTCATGACAGTTACTAAAATAACAGTCCTGGAAAATAAAATTCTCTGTAGCCACAAACTTGCCAGCACTGCCCCATGTCAGTGCTTCAACAGTGAATGTCAGGAACAATCTCCTGGGAGAAAAAGATACTTAAGCCAGAGCCTATTCATTCTTGACCTCACTGCTGTGACTGCCAAACCAGGTGTCAGGCCAATTGGGCTGGTGATTTAGGTGACATGGAGACATGGCCACTTGGAAGTAGAGTGAGATCACAGGCCTGACAGGGAAACAGGAAAAGCCCATATCAATCTACTGCCTTTCACCTTTCTCCAACCCCTGGGGAAGAGCAGCCTCCTGCCTCAGCACAAGTAGTTGGTAGTGTTCCGCCGCCCCGCCTTACTCCTGTGTAAACGAGTCTCTAGACTGATCCGAGAGTTGACTGGAAATGGTCTATTCTCTTCTGGCTCTACAGCAGTTCCTTTTGTGTGGAAAGGAAGAGACAGGCTTCCTGGTCCTGCAGCACACCTTAGGCCAGTGACTCTCAACCTTTGCAGACGACTGTACCCCTTTCAGGAGTCTGATTTGTCTTGAATACTCCAAGTTTCACCTCACTTAAAAACCACTTGCTTACAAAATCAGACATAAAAATACAAAAGTGTCCCAGCACACTATTACTGAAAAATTGCTTGTTTCTCATTTTTACCATATAATTATAAAATAAATCAATTGGAATATAAATATTGTACTTTCATTTCAGTGTACAGTATATAGAGCAGTATAAACAAGTCATTGTCTGAATGACATTTTAGTTTGTACCAATTTCGCTAGTGCTTTTTCTGTTGCCTATTGTAACACTAGGCACAAATCTAGATGAGTTGATGTACGGGGGTACCCCTGGTTTAGAAACATTGCCTTAGGCCTATGAAGAGAACTTCTTGTCGTGCTCCCCACCCTACCCTGGTAAGGAGATGAAAATCACAGATTCCTTCCCCTGCTGGAACTGCCTAGCTGGGGAGGCTGAGACTGCTGCTTTGCAGGCCCCAGGGAAGGCAGTTAGGCATTCACCAGCATCTCCATGGGAACAGTGAGGGAAATGTCTGCCAATGCTTTGCTCAAGATGAAGACAGCTCCCAGGAAACGTCCCAAATCTTTAGGCCAAGAAGGGAGGAGGTGAAGGGTAATAGGGTAAAATTCTTAGGTGGTGGTGGGAATGAGAGGTAGTGGAAATGATCCACAATGGAATTTATTGAAGGGGAATGTGGAGGTGGTGAATGAGAACTGACTAATTGTGGTGGCCAAAAACCAAACTGCCAGGGGAGGATGGTTTTGAAATTGATGAATCAGGAGAGTAAAGAGGTCTGATTTTAATTGATGAAGTGCAGTATTGCCATCTCCAACCATTCAGAGATCTTAATCAGAAACCCTTCCTCCTCCCCATTCATGATTGGCTTAGAAACAGTGATCTAAAACTGCCAGAGAAATGTCCAAAAAGAGTGGTTATTACTAACTTGAGGTGACTGCTCCTTTCAAACTGCACCCTTAATATTCATAGAATATCGGGGTTGGAAGGGACCTCAGGAGGTCATCTAGTCTAACCCCCTGCTCAAAGCAGGACCAATCCCCAGACAGATTTTTGCCCCAGATCCCTAAATGGCCTCCTCAAGAATTGAACTCACAACTGTGGGTTTAGCAGGCCAATGCTCAAACCACTGAGCTATCCCTCCCCTCATTGTTAGAAAAGAGTGAGAGACAAGATCAGTGAACAAAACAAAGCCAATAAGAGAGCAAGAATCACTTACTATAGGTAACGTGCTACAGACATGCATATATGAAATGCATTATTAATCATAAAAAATAAATAAAAGAACAAGCAGTTTCACAATTAAAGTAAAAGAGGGATTAAATCTAGTAGTTGGAGCAAGAGTACGGAGATAATTATGCAGCTATTTGTCTCCTACCCTTAATTTTTGAGCAGCAAACAAATAGCTTAACACCTGCCTCTGTTTCCCTATCTGCAAAATTATTATATTTATACTTTATTTCCTCATGGGGATGTTGTGCATATGAATGAATATTTGTTAAATGGTCCTATTTAAAGAAAGAAAGCAAACAACATGAATACCAGCATACAAATTCTTCAAGGAAATATTTGCAATTTGTTTATTTTAAAAAAATGTATTGTGTTCCATTATCAGTGTAAACAAATGTAATGAATACTTTTCTTCACTTTCAGATGACTTCACAATTTTGGAATAATCAAATTTACCTTTTATACTGGCAGCATTGATTTTATTAATACATCTTTCCAGCTTCAATTTGTTTGAGATATATTATAAAACTGCATGTTCATTTCTTTTTCTCCTATCTCATGCACAAATCTTACTGAAAAGTGAAAACCCAATTGCTAAACACCATGAAACCATTAGCATTTCTATAGGATATCTTCATGTGTACAATTTAATTACAGGCATCATGGTTATCAAAGTGGTATGCACCTCAGTTGCCCCTATTTATTGTTTTGGGCATGGATATTTAGAGCAGGAGACATCACGTGATTTCTACTGTTCTCTGTTGTAAATGGTAACTTGTTAGTGGCAGCTACTAGAGGAACTGTTGTTCTATTCTTTTTTCACCCAAAAGCAGTTATTGGGATCACATTTGTTGGCTCTTTTGAGATAACCAGATTTTGAAAGCTATCATTAGATTTATTATTGATGCCCTTTGTCTCAGAGAACTTATTTGCTACCATTGCTATTAGCCTTTTTTCTCATTCTTTCCTGTTCTGTAAAAGGATCTTTAAATTATTCTTTTAATGTTTGTATTTATTGGGTTAGGGTTGATTTATTCTTTTTTGTAAGGGCACGAGGCTTTAGCATTCGTATATAATTTTATTTTCCATTTTCTTCTCTGTGAGGTACACTTAAATCTAGAGACAGTTATGACCTTTTCTTTGTAGGCATCTCTTTTTTTCTACACTGCTCTTATCTAGGCTAATCTTTTCTTGTATTCTCTCTTTTTTCATCAGTGATGTATCTTTTTTTGCTTCTCTGCGTGGCTCTTTCTTTTCATGATGCTTTCTTTCTTTTTACTTTGGTCCTCTGGCTCTCAATCGATTGATCTCTTGCGCATATTCCTCTGGTGACTTCAGATTCTCTTTCCATTCACTTTTTCTGTGTTGCTTTGTCTTTCCTTCAATGATTTCTGTTCTTTCTTTCAGTTTCAGAGAAAGAACAGGCCAGTAATTAGGGCACTAGCCTGGGACTAAGGAGAGATGGGCTCAGGTCCCTGCTCTGCCACTGACTTCCTGTATGACCTTGGGACACTCACTTACTTACAGATTTAAAAAAAAAAAGATTTAGACCCCTACAATGCAGCTAAGGTGCTTAAGTAGAATTTTCAGAAGCACTTAACTCCTATTGATTGATTTCAGTGGAATTTAGATGCCCAGGTGCTTTTGATAATCCCATTAAATCTACAACTTTGGGTGCCTAAATAAGTTTAAAGCTCTGTCCCTTAGCCTCTCTGTGTGTCAGTTCCCCATCCATAAAATGGCATCATAGCACTTACTTACCTCATGGGGTACTGTGAGGATAAATACATTAAGGATTGTGAAGTATTCAGATACTACAGTAATGGAGGTCATATAAATACAAAAGATAAATAGTCATCTAACAATAGTTAGTTGTTCTTAGACCCCTGTTGACTTTGATGGAATTCTGCACAGATGTCAGGGTCCATACAACCGGATCAGTCTGCAGGACCAAGGACTTGGAGTGTACTAGTTTATCATTTTCTTTACAGGATCAGACCAAAAGTGTTCAGGTTTATCATAGAAATAGAAGGCTGGAAGGCACCTCAGGAGGTCATCTAGTCCAGCCTCCTGTGCTGGGGCATGACCACGTAAACCTGGACAATCCTTGATAAGTATTTGTCCAACCTGTTCTTAAAAATCTACAAGGACAGGGATTCCACAGCCTAGCCAGAGCTTGGAAGCCTAATCCAGAGTTTAACTACCCTCATAGTTGGAAAGTTTTTCCTACGATCTAACCTAAACCGCCCTTGCTGCAGATTAAGACCATTAATTCTTGTCTATGGAGAACAATTCATCACCAACCTCTTTATAACAGCCCTTAACATATTTGAAGATTATCAGGTCCCCCCTCAGTCTTCTTTTCTCAAGGTTAAACACGTCCAGTTTTTTTAACCTTTCCTCATACATCAGATTTTCTAAACCTTTTGTTGTTCTCCTTTGGACTCCTTTGTCTACATCTTTCTTAAAGTGTGGCACACAGAATTGGACCTAGTCCTCCAGCCTAGGACCCACCATTGCCAAGTAGAACAGCATAGGTACTTCCTGTGTCTTATATATAACACTCTTATTATTACACCCCAGAATGATATTAGCCTTTTTCACAACTGCATCACGTTGCTGACTCATATTCAGTTAGTGGTCCACTGTAACCCCTGGAGCCTTTTCAGCAGTACTACCAGCTAGCTAGTTATTTGTACATTTAATTTTTTCTTCCTAATTGTAGTGTTTGGCACTTATCTTTATTGATTCTATCTTCTTGGATTCTAATTCTATCTTCCAAAGTGCTTGTAGAAGCTCAGGCAGGACAGAGGGAGAGAGGAAGAAACTAGGGGTGTATGTTAGAAAAAAAAATGAGTGAAACTGATTATAGAATCATAGGACTGGGAGGCACCTTGAGAGGTCATCTAGTCCAGTCCCCTGCCCTCGTGGCAGGGCTAAGTATTATCCAGTCCATCCCTGAGAGGTGTTTGTCTAACCTGCTCTTAAAAATCTCCAATGATGGAGATCCCACAACCTCCCTAGGCAATTTATTCCAGTGTGTAACCACTCTGAGTAACTGGACTTTGGTGAGGAGGGGATATGGGTAAAAGTTGCCAAGTCCCTGGATCCAGCCAATTTTATGATCCAGCGCTTTATGTATGTTCCATTGCCCCAATAAAGAACAAGTTTAGTTCATTCTAGTTCACCTAAAGGGCCCATGGAGGGGGACTTTTGCAGTTAAAGTGACTGGTTTATCTTCTCTCAGAATTCTCTTGTCTCAGGGTGGAATCCCAGCATTCATCCTGCCTGTAGACTGGGTTTGCAGGCAACAGTACCATTTCCCCCATGTACTAACCATGATCACTCTGCACTCTTACTCAGCATCTGGACTGTGGTTTTTAATCACTCCAAGGTTCTTTGTTTCCTTTTGCCCACTTGGATTTCCCCACCCCCTCATCCTGGGATGTTACCAACCAGTCTCCTGATCAGAACATGGTGAAAGTAAAACTTCAAAGAAATTGGCATCTGTATTGTTAAGTACCAGTGACTGAGTTATCTGAAGCCATTGCCTTTGGTTCCTGCACACCTGTAAAACCACTTAAGACTGGTGTAACCACTAGTTATCCTTTATCTGGGAATGTCATAACCATCATACAAGCAGAGGGTCACATAATAATCATAAAAACATTATAGGAAGCTGCCATGTGTGGGGGAATAGGCCTGGCTGGCCTCCCTTGCACCGATCAGAACATCGGTGAAGACTTGTCATATAGGCCCGCCCTGCAGGCCACAAGCCTGAACTAGGCTAAGGGACACAGCCTCCTGCCAAACTCGGTCAAGGGTCATGACCAGAGGGGAGTGGGGGGGACAAGGAGGGAAAGAATAAAAAGCCACAGCAGCAGCACTAATGAAATATGTTCATGGATGATAAAATATAATAACCGCTTGTGTGAAGCAATAGGTAACTTTAGCTGGATGCAAACTGACTAAATGCAGCTTCTCCTTTGGGTGATCTGTGACACCCCCCCCCCCCCCCCCCCGTGATTCCAGCTAAATGCAAGGTAGCCAATCATGGTTCTCTTCTGGGTGCTCTGTGACCTCCCCGAATTTCTAGCTAAATGCAAACTGACTAATCACGCTCCTTCTTTAGGTGTCCTGTCAACCCCTCCCCAGTACACTGACCATAACTAGGGTTACCATACGTCCGGTTTTTCCCAGACATGTCCGGCTTTTCAGCAATCAAACCCCTGTCCGGGGGGAATTGCCAAAAAGCCAAACATGTCCGAGAAAAATACTGGCCGGGCACTTCCTCTCCCGCGGCTGCTCTGCTCCTCCCCGGACTCAGACTTCGGCTCTGTTTAAGAGCCAAGCTGCCCGAGCCAGCGCTACCGGCTTCGGGCAGCCCCCGTGCCTCCGGACCCTGCGCCGCCGGAGCAGAGCAGCTGGAGCCGGGGAGGAGAAGTGCCCGGCCGGCGGCTGGGGTCCGGAGGCAAGGGGGCTGCCCGAAGCCGGTAGCGCTGGCTCGGGCAGCTTGGCTCTTAAACAGAGCCAAAGTCTGAGTCCGGGGAGGAGCAGAGCAGCTGGAGCCGGGGAGGAGAAGTGCCTGACCGGGGGCGCAGGGTCCGGAGGCATAGGGGCTGCCCGAAGCCCGACTGCTACCGGCTTCATGGTTTGCTGGGCAGCCTCCAGACCCTGCGCCCCCGGCTGGGCGCTTCCCCTCCCGGGCTCCAGCTGTGCTGGGGAAACGCCGGCTGGGGGCACAGGGTCTGGAGGCTGCCCAGCAAACCGTAAAGCCGGTAGCGCTCGGGCAGCCCTTTTCGCATGGCTGGGAGGGAGGAGGGGGAGTTAGGGCGGGGATTTTGGGGAAGGGGGGGGAAGGGTGGAGTTGGGGTGGGGGTGGGAAAGGGGCGGGGCCAGGGGTGGGAAAGGGGTGGGGCTAGGGCCCGTGGAGTGTCCTCTTTTTTTAATTTTTAAATATGGTAACCCTAACCATAACACCCCGGAAGGTACCATGCACTCTTCTGAGAATGTACCCTAGCTGGTGCCAAGTTTTGACCACATCAGGCTTCTCGAGAAGCCCCCCCCCCACTCAATATGCACCCAATTCTCAGAAAAATACCGAGAAAGGGAACAGACCCCAACTCTTTTATTTTTGTAAATGACATACTATGTTTGCGGTTTGTAAGAATAAAGGCAGCCTGTGAGCTGTGATCGGGTGTGGTAGTTTTCAGACTGCTACCCCAACGTGTTGGTATGTATTGCAATAAACGGGCCTTAGGCTTGAGTCTGTGAACTAAAATCAGTGTGTGGGTGACTTTTTCCACGACACATGTCTTCCTGCTTAAAAATGGTAAACAGAGCAGAAGTTTAGGGTACAGTCCTGGCTGAGTACACCAGATTATTATTGTATTAGACCCAGACCTTGGATCCCATATGCTTTCAAGCCAACTGGATCTGAGCAGCATCCAGACACTAGCTCTGAGTTTGGCCTCTCTGGCGCACTCCTGGGTGCAGACTTGTATGGTTCTCTTTCTTGGGCTGTAAGGGCCAGCTAACCAAGGCCCCAAGACCATTGTTGAACCCCTAATATTACCCCAATAGTTTATGCATGCTGTCTCAAGAGCTCCACCCTCATGAGCACCCCAATACACAGTTTAACCCTCAAGGGACCATGTGACAATTAAAACTAGAAACACGGGCTTCTCAAGAAGCTTCTTAAACACACACAAAGAACGAGGAGTACTTGTGGCACCTTAGAGACTAACAAAAAGCACCAAAGATTTACAGATCTATGAGAAAATAACAAACACCAGAATGCAAACCCCTCCCTTCCTTGTCCTGACCACTCCCAAGAGTTTTTGGCGGTTTGGTCAGTGTCCTCCAGGGGGTTCAGGCTCTTCCTGCTCCCCCATTCCTCCTGCCCAGCCTTCTCATTCTGCCAGTGGTGTCCCCCACTCTGCTAAAAAGCATTTCTTTTTAAAACTAGTTTCTAACACCTGGTGCTCCATCTGTTCCCTTCTCCACCACTCTGTGGTCCTTAACAGTGAATGACTACTGTTAGCCTCCATTGTCCTGCCAGGGCGAAGGGCAATTCTCTTCAGGGGCTGAATGGGAGAGACTATAAAACTCTGACTCTGTTAGACCATGCAGAGCCTGTTGGTTTTAGCTTCTTTATCTTACAGTTTTTGAGGATTATATTCCAAATATGTATACAATCGCCTGTATGCTGCTCATATGGCAAGGAGGCATCATGTTGGCTTGGAAGTCTAAACAGCTTCAAGTCCTTTGGACCTTACATGTTAGGATGAGGTTAATTATATCTCATTGCTGCAGAGGGTAAAATTTTGTGAATCCAGGCATGACTACCTTCCTATTGCTCTCAGCTCTTTCAAGGAGGCACTGTCTGCAGCATTCAGGAAGCTGCCTGTGTGCTGGCTGCATGTTCCTCAGCAAAGTGCAGACAGTTCCTTTTAACACCTCTCTCTCTCTGCTGGTTACTATTATCCCTGTTCAGAACATAACAGTGATGACAAGCCAGCGGTCATGAAACCAGCACTGTACAAGTGGCGATGAAGAAACAGCATGTTCAGTAATACTGTAAGATGTAACATATGTAGAAGGGGGCAGAGCCTTTGGAGTCTTACCACGATGCACAATGGCTTGGCGAATTCCTCACAGCAAATGAATACAGTATTTCAGTACATAGTCAAGTTGTAATATTTCTCAGTGTATTTTTGGCTCCAGTGCCTCCGTACAGAGACTTCTAGAATCCTTCATCAGACAACAACCACACACTCAATATCTACTCAAGCAAAACAGGGTTCTGCACTGTTAGATTTCACAAAGTTTAAGGCCAGCAGGGGCTCATTAGACCGTCTAGTCTGACCTCCTGTATATCACAGGCCATTAAATGTCACCCAGTTACCCCTGTGCTGTGCTCAATAACTTGGGCTTTAGACTAAAACAATTCAGTCCTGAGGTGCCTGAACTCTTTGTTGTGTGCCATAGGCAGAGACGGTAGAGACTGAGTGGATGCCAATGCCTAAGGTCCCAGCAATGGCAGGGAATTAATAGATGAAAGATGCTCAGATGATGCTGGTACACTTCATACTGCAAAGGAAGGAACCCCTTACCCCAAAGGTCACTGCCAGTCTGACCTGGGGTAAAATGCCCTCCCAGCCCCCAAAATGTTATCCTGAATATGTGAACAAGAAACATCAGACAGATATCTAAGAAAAGATTCTCTGTACCACCTCAGAACATTGGTCCATCCTGTCCAATCTTCAGCTGTGGCCAATCCCTGATGCTTCAGAGGAAGGAGGGGAAAATAAACCCAGAATACATCTGGCCAATTGTGCACTGTTGGGGGGGAAAATCCTTCCTGACCCCCTGAAGGCTACTGGATGAAGCCCTGAAACATCAGTTTTGATTATAGTCAGGTATGTATTTCTACCTATAGCCAGCAGGTAGAAGCATCAACACTACAATATATTGCACGCTTGAAAGGCCTAGCAGCAATGGATGTATTTTGGACACATTACAGCAAAGATTGTCAGAATAATTAACTGTATGGATGGTTAGCCCTGATCTGAAGGATAAGCTTTTGGCTGTATGATATTCAAATGCGCTGACCTAAGGACCATCCAAAGAGAATTTTTAGTCCTGAAAGGCTTATGTTTACCCTGAAAATGAAGTGACATGAACTTTGGGGACTCAATTGAAGCACTTAAAAAAAAAAAAGGCACTATGTGCTCCAAGCAAACTTTGTAACTTACATGCTAGTTTCTCAAGTGAATTTCATGTCTGGTCTTCAGAGGCTGTCCTTTTGGTAACCATCTGCTGGAATCAGAAATCCAGAAGTAAGAAAAAAGGCTACTAAGTGAGTATTGGTCACAAAAAGAAACTTAACCTGGAAAGAGCCGGGGCTATAAATTGGAGTCCACCGAACGAAACATCCAGCAATGCAAGAACCTCACTCTGCCTGTGTGTCACATGAATGAAAGAAGGGCCAGTCCACAAAAAAAAGGAAGATGACAGGAATCACTACACTCAGAAGATCATCGACAACTTTGACACAGCCATGTTTTAGTTCTTGGGAACATTTTATCATTCAGAGCATTGTTTCTTCAATATCTGAAAGGCAGGTGATTCTGTAAAACGAAGTATTTGGCTTGTGCTTTTCATGCACTATAGCAGAGAAAGAAATTAAAATAAAAGAAATACTTGTTTACCTAAGAGTATGAAACACTGCATCAGTAGTGTAAACAGAACGAGTCTATTAGAAAGTCTATGTCGGTTCATAATGAGATGGCTTATGCTCTAAGAACTGTTTGTAGTACAGAAAACGGGCACTCAAATGCTCTATCTTGGGTTAATATGCATAATGTAAATATGAGGATGGAAGATGATATAGGTGCTTTATCAATAAGCTCTGAAGAGATGTGCAAGAGAAAATTTGCTAATTATACTAAAAGCGAAGTAGTGTTGAAAAACTAAAGTCAAAGCAAGATAAAGGTTTGAGGTGCCTGCAGGTCACTGTTAGTACAAGGATACCTGTTTGTTGTTGCCAATAACTGTTAAAGAAGGAAATGGTCTACTAGAAATGTTCTTAACAAGATCAAGCTGGTGTTGAGCACTCTGCACCTCAACTTACAACATCTAATGGCAACATTAAATTAAAAGTCTGATACAAAACTGTGTCCTTAAAGATGCCAAAAGATGCTAAATTCCTTAAGGCTTGTGCTGTCCTTGTAGTTTGCAAGAATCTATAGAAAGGCAATTAGAAGTTTATTCAGAAATTGAATAATGTGACCAGTAGGGTTTTCCAGTCCGTTTGTGCATGTTCCTAAAACGGATGGAAGCGTGGATCAGTATTGAGTTCAAAGCGACAAGATTTATTTGCTAGAGTGTCAGGTGGGGTGATGTTTACAAAACTTGACCAGTTTCAAATGTATCAACAGATGGCATTACAACAGGATTCTAAAGCATTTCTAAGAACATAAGACCGGCCATACTGGGTCAGACCAAAGTCCATCCAGCCCAGTATCCTGTCTACCGACAGTGGTCATTGCCAGGTACCCCAGAGGGAGTGAACCTAACAGGCAATGATCAAGTGATCTCTCTCCTGACATCCATCTCCACCCTCTGACAAACAGAGGCTAGGGACACCATTCTTTACCCATCGTGGCTAATAGCCATTAATGGACTTAACCTCCATGAATTTATCTAGTTCTCTTTTAAAACCTGTTATAGTCCTAGCCTTCACAACCTCCTCAGGCAAGGAGTTCCACAGGTTGACTGTGCGCTGTGTGAAGAAAAACTTCCTTTTATTTGTTTTAAATCTGCTGCCCATTAATTTCATTTGGTGGCCCCTAGTTCTTATATTATGGGAGCAAGTAAATAACTTTTCCTTTTTTACTTTCTCCACACCACTCATGATTTTATATACCTCTACATATCCCCCCTTAGTCTCCTCTCTTCCAAGCTGAAAAGTCCTAGCCTCTTTAATCTCTCCTCATATGGGACCTGTTCCAAACCCCTAATCATTGTAGTTGCCCTTCTCTGAACCTTTTCTAATCTTTTTTGAGATGAGGAGACCACATCTGTATGCAGTATTCAAGATGTGGGTGTATCATGGATTTATATAAGGGCAATAAGATACTCTCTGTCTTATTCTCTATCCCCTTTTTAATGATTCCTAACATCCTGTTTACTTTTTTGGCCGCCTCTGCACACTGCGTGGACATTGTCAGAGAACTATCCACGATGACTCCAAGATCTTTTTCCTGACTTGTTGGAGCTAAATTAGCCCCATCATATTGTATGTATAGTTGGGGTTATTTTTTCCAATGTGCATTACTTTACATTTATCCACATTTAATTTCATTTGCCATTTGGTTGCCCAATCACTTAGTTTTGTGAGATCTTTTTGAAGTTCTTCACAGTCTGCTTTTGTCTTAACTATCTTGAGCAGTTTAGTATCCTCTGCAAACTTTGCTACCTCAATCTGTGACAGTTCCTCAGATTTGTCACCTACAAAAGCTGGCTCAGGTTTGGGAATCTCCCTAACATCCTCAGCCGTGAAGACTGAAGCAAAGAATTCATTTAGTTTCTCCACAATGACTTTATCGTCTTTAAGCGCTCCTTTTGTATCTCGATCATCCAAGGGCCCCACTGGTTGTTTAGCAGGCTTCCTGCTTCTGTTGTACTTAAAAAAACATTTTGTTATTACCTTTTGAGTTTTTGGCTAGCTGTTCTTCAAACTCCTTTTTGGCTTTTCTTATTACATTTTTACACTTAATTTGGCAGTGTTTATGCTCCATTCTATTTACCTTCTGAAAGACTGTCATGCAATGCAGCTAGCGACACTGTTATATACCAGCGAATAATGGAGGATATTCTCCAAGGATTTGATTAGGTGAAATATAAACCATTTCATGGTGTTGCTGGCCCCTTTAAGGGGCGCCTGGGCCCAGACTACCCATGATGAGCTAATTGAAGGAGCCCATCTGGGCAGTTAATTGAAGAATGAGCAGCTGGGCCTGATAGTTGTTCACAGAGAGAGAAGCTAAGGGAGAGAAGCTCCCAGAGAACCACAGTCCCCGCGGAGGGCTGTGCAACCCCTGAAGCCTTTAATTCAGAGCACCTGTCACTATGGCCCTCACCCTGCAACACTGAGGTCAATGCAAATTTTGCCATTGATTTCAGTGACACAGGATCAGGGCCTATTAGCATGCATTACATCTCTAGCATGGGCTGGAGGTGTAATTTGCACACATGAGGAAAGAGAAAACCATAGTGTTTGCTTTATGAACATAAACAAAGGCTGAAAGAGATTCAAATTCAGAATTAGGTGTTATTTTTGGAGAAATTTAAATGTTTGCGACTACTTAGTCCAAAAGAAATTTACCTTTATCATTTATCATACACCTCCGGTAAAGATATTCCACCCCTGCCACTAGGCAGGATGTAGAATATTAGCTGAATTTCTGATGAAACCCAGTACAGCTTGTGATACAGAAGGCTAAATGCTGATTCATTCTCTCAATTGCCTTTAAAAGCAGAGACACAGCCAAAAGTTCGAATGGGAATATAAAATCTCTATTTGGATGATGTTTTCATTACTGCAAAAGGTGGTGTATTGTGACCTATAATTTGTGATCTTTTGAGATATGTAAAATTCATGCTGAACAACAGTGGCGAACAAATTATGAAGGGTTACCTTGACCAGTAGGCCTGTTATGTAATACCGTTGTTAAATGAGAACACAAAATGGAGTGAAAGGAACGATGTAAAACGAGTTTGTTTGTCTGAATGAAAAGAACTGTTGATTATGGGTTTTCAAGACTCCTGGTGAGTTTGCAGAATTGTTTTAAAAGACCAAATTATTTTTAAGATGAGAGGAAGTGGGCGTATATGTAAAATGCAAGGATAGCAACTTCTATAGCTATCCACTCTGCCAGTTGTGTGAGAAGCAGGCTTTAATACCTGCCCATGCTTTTGAAATTGTTTGTAGTTGTGTTAGTCTCAGGATATGAGAGCAATCAGATGGGTCAGGCAATATTTTTTACGGAACCTATTGGTCAAAGTGACAAGCTTTTGAGTTTCACAGAGCTTTTCCGCAGGTCCTGAGCTTGTCCATTCCACCAACAGAAGTTGGTCCAATAAAAGATACTGTCTCACCCACCTTGTCTCTCAGACTTTTGAATGTAATATTGTAAGAAAAGTGCTGCTCTTCAGATTTGACACCTTGGATCAAGCCCTTGCAAAGGACCCTGTAAGAGTCACAGAATTCATTATCAAACTTCAGGGTCTGAGATGATTATCGGGGGAGAAGACAACAACAACATGAACCAGGGTAGCTGTTCACTGTTACCATTCAATGTTTCTGAAGGAAATGGTCATGGACTAGCTGGCAGAAATTGGCCTAACAAGATGAAACTGGATTTGAGTACCCCAGGCAGGTGGGGAGCCCTGGAATCGCTGGCCCGGCTCCAGCTCCTGGCTTGGATGCGGGGCGGGGCCTTGGGAGAAGAGGAGGGACCGGTACGGGGCCACGGAAGGGTTGGGACCTTGTGACCTTTTAGGAAGAATCTGTCACCCCTGTCATGTGTTAGATCCACTGATGGAGTTAAAAGAAAATTTAAATCAGGTTTTGATACAGACTTGTATTCCTTGAAAGGCTTAGCAACAAACTTACCTGCTGCCGAAATGTAGCTATCCCTAAGTTTCTTAAAATATGTAAGATGTATTTATTCATACAGGCTCTGTGTGGGGAGTTTTAGGAAGGGGTTAATGCTGTTTACTGTAAGTAAGTTGCTGTCTAATTTTATTTCTGCTTCTGTACTGGATGTCTGGCACCTAGGGGCCAGATTCACAAGGGGGACTGAGACATTGCAAGTCCCTGCTCATAATCAGGCAGTATCGAGATTCAGACCTGGGTCTCCAATGTCCTGGGTGAGTGCATATCAGGGGCCACAACCACGACTACCATATTTTGTGTGGGTTAGTAGTGTTCTGAGTGTGCCCATCAGACTGGGCAAAGCCTAGTCTATGGGCTTGTCTTCACTACCGGGAAGACTGACGCTGCCGCAATTGATGCAGCAGGGGTCGATTTAGTAGGTTTCTAATGAAAATCTGTTAAATCGATGGCAGAGCGCTCTCCGGTCGACCCTGGTACTCCAGATCCCTGAGAAGAGTAAGGGAAGTGGACCGGAGAGCATCTCCCGTCGACGCAGTGCAGTGAAAACACTGCAATAAGTCAACCTAAGCTACATCGACGCCAGCTACATTATTCACGTAGCTGGAGTAGCATAACTTAGGTCAATTTGCCCCCATAGTGAAGACAAGCCCTATGAATAGACCAGGGCTTAGGCATGAGCTAGAGCAGTGTTTTTCAAACTTTTTTTTCTGGGGACCCAGTTGAAGAAAATTGCTGATGCCCGCGACCTAACGGAACTGGGAATGAGGGATTTGGGGTGTGGGAGGGCCTCAGGGCTGGGGCAGGGGATTGGGGTGAGGGCTGCAGTGTGGGGCCAGGAATGAGGGGTTCAGGGTGTGGGAGGGGGCTCTAGGCGAAGGAGTGGGGTGTGGGAGGGGGTCAAGGTTCTGGGCTGGGAGTGCAGGCTCTGAGGTGGGGCCAGGGATGAGGGGGTTGGGGTGCACTAAGAGGTTCCAGGTTTGGGGGGCCTCAGGGCTGAGGCAGGGGATTGGAGTGCAGAGTTGGGGCACGGACTTACCTCTGGTGGCTCTTGGTCAGCGGTGCAGCCGGAATGCAGTGTGGACTGCACTGCATCCCAGAAACAGCCAGCAGCAGGTCTAGTTCCTAGGTAGAGGTGCGCAAGCAGCTCCGCATGACTCTCGCCTGCAGGCACTGCCCCCCCAGTTCCCAGCTGGTTGCCAGCTAATGGGAGTACAGAGCCGGTGCTCAGGGCAGGGGCAGTGCGCAGAGCCCCTGGTCCCCCTGCCTAGAAGCTGGACCCGCTGCTGGCTGCTTCCGGGGCACAGCGCAGTGTCGGGAAAGGTAGACACTAGCCTGCCTTATCTGGGCAGCACCGCCGATGGGACTTTTAACGTCCTGGTCAGTAGTGCTGACCAGAGCAAGGTGACCCAGCGCCTTACATGCTGCGACCCAGTAGCGGGTCGCGACCCATGGTTTGAAAAACACTGAGCTAGAGTGCCAAGCAGCCTAGCAGTGTCAGGACTTAGGTGGTTTTGTGCATGTCCATCAGTAGAAATTTAGGCACCTTGGGTACTTTACCAGTGGAAATTTGGACGATTATGGATTTTAGGAGCCTCCGGGGTAGGCAGCAGCTAAGCCGGGTTTTTATGAATGTCAGAGGCACCAAATTTTGAACTTAGACCCAAAGGAGCAATTAGGTACCTAATTCTCCATTGTAATTCTAGCCCTTAGAGTCTTGGCGAGGTGCCCCCTTTCATTATTGTGAAAATTCAAATAAATACATAAATATATGAACCCGCAAATGCTTGTGTTAGCTGGTTGATTTTGAGGGAACAAGGATATTTTTTGGACCAAACTTGAGGGTATCAGGGAGCATTAACCAGCATCACATCATGGCTGTCATCAGCATTGTCATTCCCACCACTTCTCATTACCTAGGGACAAGGCATCCCACTGTTTCAGCTTTCTCAGCTTAGAAAGATGTCCTAAGCAGACCAGGCCAGGACAAGGAACCTGACAACT
Source organism: Chrysemys picta bellii (assembly GCF_011386835.1). NCBI lineage: Eukaryota > Metazoa > Chordata > Testudines > Emydidae > Chrysemys > Chrysemys picta. Next base: position 137,583,244 of record NC_088793.1, on the reverse strand, counting down.
CCAGACACCTCTATAATTAAATACTCATGGATGTAAGAGAGAAGAGTTCTGCTTGCCTCTCCTCTTGTGTCACTTTCAGCTGTAGTCCATTTATTGTCTTTCCTATCCTCATTTTTGGCCTCTGTCTAACTGACATTGGAATTACGCGAATTCTCCATGATCAACATCACAGGCTAATACAGCTTAAAGTGCATTCCCCCAACAGGCAAGAGAGTCTAGGGAGGACCAGGAGCATGCCAACCAGATGCTGTCTCAGACCATGGAAGTGAACTGAGTCCTCCAGGGGTATAAAGTGCGATTCTTTGTGACTAACCTTCCTGTGGCAACCTGCATATGAAACAAGCATCAGTGTGACAGGAGTTTTTCCTTCCTTTTCTATCATTTCTTTTCCCGTCTCATGTGTGTTTCTTAGCAGGAATAACTTTAACAATAAGTGTTGTGCAATAATCCAACAGATTCTTTCTTTTTCCCAAGAAGGATTCCTAGTCCTAGCAAGATTATTTCCTCTGAAGGACTGTACTAAGGCACAAAGAAAAGCATGGAGGACTTTCCCAGAATGAATAATCATTTAATATTTGAATTCAAAGTATTTTAATGTTTCTATTTCACTTTGCTGTTTTGCCAATCACTCAAAATGATAGTTAATGCAAAACATTTTTACCTTATCAAAACAAAATGGTTCCAAATCAAAACATTTGTTCCACTGGAAATTTCTAAATATCAGCTTTTTCAGCCCAATTCAGAATAAAAACAAATATCAAAATGTTGGCATTTCCCACAAAATGGAAATTCAGTTTTCCGATCATCTCTACTGCACAAGGTCTGTAAAGTGCACAAAGTACACAAACCTGAAAAAAATGAATGTTTTTTTTTTTTCCCCCCCAATAAGCTCTTTCGGGGATAGCAATTCAAATCAGTTTCAAGTCTTACTTTTTACAGTAGGAGATAAATTGACAGTATCCCTTTAAACTTAGCACAAGGGAAATGTGGGATCTCCAAAAGAGTTCTGTTTGGGGGTTTATTCAACCCCTAAATTCCTGGAGGGGAGGGGGACGGACGAGGAATTCAAAGCAAATTGGAACCAAAGAAAAGAGTTGCGTGAAGCTTGTGTGTACTTGAAGACATGAATTCCTTGAACTCCTCCTGTGGACAAAGGCATGACAGCACTTTCGGGCCATTTGACATAGACAGAATCAGAGTCTGCAGCGGCACAGGGTGCTGTCAGATCACAATGGTATCTCATCAACTTAGGACACATATGAAAAGGAGGAACTTCCAAAGTGACTCTTAAATTGCCCTTCAAATCCAAATAATTCTAAGCAAATTGAGACATCTGGTCTCCCACATGACAGGAAACTGTGTAGTTTAAATGTCACTTTTATTCAAAAGGCAGAGCTTTTTATTACGTTGTGAGCCTGTGTTTATGTTTAACATGAGTGTCATCTAGTGGGCACATAAATTAACTGCATGCGTTACCTTTCTAATAGAGGCTGCAAGAGACACATACTACCTCTCCTAGCTACTCATACGACCCCTATTACAGTAGAGCAGGGATCGGCAACCTTTGGCACACGGCTTGCCAGGGTAAGCACCCTGGCGGGCCGGGCTGTTTCGTTTACCTGCTGCGTCCGCAGGTCGGCCGATCGCAGCTCCCACTGGCCGCAGTTCACTGTCCCAGGCCAATGGGGGCTGCGGGAAGCAGCGGCCAGCACATTCCTTGGCCCGCACCACTTCCACAGCCCCGATTGGCCTGGAGTGGCGAACCGCAGCCAGTGGGAGCCGCGATCGGCCAAACCTGTGGACGTGGCAGGTAAACAAACTGGCCCGGCCTGCCAGGGGGCTTACTCTGGCGAGCCACATGCCAAAGGTTGCTGATCCCTGCAATAGAGACAAGGTGGGTGAGGTAATATCTTTTATTGGATCAATTGCTGTTGGTGAAAGAGACAAGCTTTCAAGACACACCTAAACACTTCATAATGTTCAACATATTTATCCTTATAAAACCCCTATGAGGTAGGGAAATAATACTATCTCCATTTTACAGATGTGGTCTGGGAAGGAGCAGGGAATCAAACCCAGACCTCCTGACTGTAAGGCTGTCATATTGGTGATATGGTCAGCATCTAAAAAGAACCACCCTACAACTAATCACTGAGGCCTGGTCTACGCTATGCGTTTAGGTCGACTTTAGCAGCATTAAATTGAATTAAGCCTGGACACGTCCACATGACAAAGCCCTTTTTTTTTTACTTAAAAGGCCCTTTAAACCGGTTTCTTTACTCCACCTCCAACGAGGGGATTAGCGCTAAAATTGGCCTTTGCGGGTCGGATTTGGGGTAGTGTGGATGGAATTCGACGTTATTGGCCTCCGGGAGCCATCCCACAGTGCTTCATTGTGACTGCTCTGGACAGCACTCTCAACTCAGATGCACTGACCAGGTAGATAGGAAAAGCCCTGCAAACTTTTGAATTTCATTTCCTGTTTGTCCAGTGTGGAGAGCACAGGTGACCACACAGAGCTCATCAGCACAGATAACCATGATGGAGTCCCAGGATCACAAAAGAGCTCCAGCATGGACCAAATGGGAGGTAATTAAGTTAATGGAGATATCCCATCTCCTAGAACTGGAAGGGACCTTGAAAGGTCATTGAGTCCAGCCCCCTGCCTTCACTAGCAGGACTAAGTACTGATTTTGCCCCAGATCCCTAAATGGCACCCTCAAGGATTGAACTCACAACCCTGCGTTTAGCAGGCCAATACTCAAACCACTGAGCTATCTCCCCCGGTATGGGATCTGCTCGCCATATAGGGAGACGAATCAGTGCTAGTTGAACTCCGTAGCAGTAAATGAAATGGCAAAATATTAGAAAAGGTCTCAAAGGTCATGAAGGACAGGGGCCATAACAGGGACGCACAGCAGTGCCGCATGAAAATTAAGGAGCTAAGGCAAGCCTACCATAAAGCCAGAGAGGCAAAAGGAAGGTCCGGGGCAGAGCTGCAAACATGCCGCTTCTACGTGGAGCTGCATGCGATGCTAGGGGGTGCAGCCACCACTACCCCAACTGTGTGCTTTGACTCCGTCAATGGAGAATCACACAACAGGGAAGCGGGTTCAGGGTACGAGGAAGATGATGATGAAGACAATGAAGATAGCTCACAGCAAGGAAGCGGAGAAACCGGTTTCCCCAACAGCCAGGATATGTTTATCACCCTGGACCTGGAACCAGTAACCCCCGAACTCACCCAAGACGTGCTCCCAGACCCTGAGGGCACACAAGGGACCTCTGGTGAGTGTACCTTTTTAAAAACGTGTTTAATGATTAATTTGCCCTGGCAATCGCGGCCAGTACAGCTACTGGAAAGGTCTGTTAACGTGTATGTGGATGGAGCGGAAATCCTCCAGGGACATCTCCAGAAAGCTCTCCTTCATGTACTCCCAAAGCCTTTGCAAAAGGTTTCTGCGGAGGGCTGCCTTATCCTGTCCGCCATGGTAGGACACTTTACCACGCCAGGCCAGTAGCATGTAGTCTGGAATCATTGCATAACAAAGCATGGCAGCGTATGGTCTCGGTGTTTGCTGGCATGCAGACAACATCCATTCCTTATCTCTCTTTGTTATCCTCAGGAGAGTGATATCATTCACGGTCACCTGGTTGAAATGGGGTGATTTTATTAAGGGGACATTCAGAGGTGCCCGTTCCTGCTCGGCTGAACAGAAATGTTCCCTGCTGTTAGCCACGCGGTAGGGGGGAGGGGTGAAGTGATCATCCCAGAGAATTGGGTGTGTGTGTAGGAGGTATTTGGGTTTGTGCTGCATGTTAACCTGGAAACCTCAGCCCCTCCTTTTACATTGCAAACCCATTTTAAATGGCCAACCCAATGGGTCCTTGGTATGGGAAATGAGGGCGCTGCTGTTTGAAACCATTCCCACATGTTATGAAGGTTAAAAAAGCCAAAAGACTGTGGCTTACCATGGCTGCCTGCAAGCCGAATTCTGTTGCCTGGCACTGCGTGAGTGATCTCTCACACCAAACCGGCAGGCCCTCAATATAAGAGGAAAAATGCAACCTTGTAACGAAAGCACATCTTTTTACATCTTAAGCTGGCAGCAGACGGTGCAGCATGACTGATAGCCATCGGCATCTTCTGGGTGCTTGGCAGAAAATGATGTACTACGACTGATAGCCATCATCGTCAAGAATCAGATGCCCAGAGTGGAAAGTTTGGTGCAGTATTTCTTAGAGGAATCTGCTGAAGAACTTTCCCAGGTGCCTCTGATTGAACTCACTGAGGAGTACGACGACAATTAGCTGCTGCTGTGTAGCAATGCAGTACCACGTCTGCCGGGACCCAGATGACATATGGTGACGGTGAGCTGAGCGGGCTCCATGCTTGCCGTGGTATGTTGTCTGCACAGGTAACCCAGGTAAAAAGGCACGAATCGATTGTCTGCCGTTGCTCTGATGGAGGGGGGGGGCCTGACGACATGTACCCAGAACCCCCCGCGACCCTGTTTTTGCATCATCAGGCATTGGGATCTCAACCCAGAATTCCAATGGGCGGCAGAGACTGTGGGAACTGTGGGATAGCTACCCACAGTGCAATGCTCCGGAAGTCGACGCTAGCCTCGGTACTGTGGACACAGTCTGCCGACTTAATGCACTTAGAGCATTTTATGTGGGGTCACACACAATCAACTGTATAAAACCGATATCTATAAAACCGGCTTGTATAAATTCGACCTAATTTCGTAGTGTAGACATACCCTTAGCTATCCTTCTTCCCCTTCCTTGGCCCCTGTCCCCAAGGGTTGGGGTGATAAAATGATTAATTCCAAACATTTTGCAAATGGAAAAGATAATGACTTTTGTCTACCAAAAGGTAAAGAGAATAATGCACATTGAGGAAAATAGGATCATAATAGTTAGAAATGAGGGGGGAAATTACTTGTTCTGTACTGGTTTAACAACACAGACTGGTTTGTTAGCTAGCCATTGGTAGATGTGCAGGTGATATATGCCATCCTGTGCCAGCAGTGCCCCCTCTGCCATGTACATTGGCCAAACCGGACAGTCTCTATGCAAAGGAATAAATGGACACAAATCAGACGTCAAGAATTATAACATTCAAAAACCAGTCGGAGAACACTTCAACCTCCCTGGTCACTCGATTACAGACCTCAAAGTCACAATTATTCAACAAAAAAAACTTCAAAAACAGACTTCAATGAGAAACTGCAGAATTGGAATTAATTTGCAAACTGGACACCATTAAATTAGGCTTGAATAAAGACTGGGAGTGGATGGGTCATTACACAAAGTAAAATCTATTTCCCCATGCTAATATTTCCCCCTACTGTTACTCACACCTTCTTGTCAACTGTTGGAAATGGGCCATCCTGATTATCACTACAAAAGTTTTTTCTCCTGCTGATAATAGCCCACGTTAACTGATTACTCTCATTATAGTTGGTATGGCAACACCCATTTTTTTCATGTCCTCTGTGTGTGTATATATATATCTTCCTATTGCATTTTCCACTGCATGCATCCGATGAAGTGGGTTTTAGCCCACAAAAGCTTATGCTCAAATAAATTTGTTAGTCTCTAAGGTGCCACAAGTATTCCTCGTTCTTTTTGTTAAATAAATTTATACTTGTTTTTTACTATAAACATATCTAAGTGCTGTATGCAGTGTTGTTGCAGCCGTGTTGGTCCCAGGATATTAGAGAGAGAAGGGAAGTGAGGTAAGATCTTTTATTGGACCAATTTCTCACCAACAGAAGTTGCTCCAATAAAAGATATGACCTCACTCACCTTGTCTCTAATGTTTAAGTGCTGTGTGTTAGATGGGGCCATGAACTGAGGTGAAACTGGTAAATTGGGATGTACTGCTTCTTTTGATGTATCAAATCTATGAACATTGTGAATGTCCAGTGCACCAGGAACTGGACCCTCTGGGGAGATGCTTGGAGGGCTCAAGTATTGGAGTGAGCGTATTGCTAACCTGGAGAGAGAAAGAGAGTAGGTCCTGCACTGGCCTGGAGGTGAGTGCTTGTGTTGCCTGTGGCCAATAGAGTCAGGGAGCTGATCACCAGTAGGTAAAGGCAAAGCTTCCTCATGCTAAGTGCAGGTGGTTGTAAGGTGCCTCACAACCGTGGGAAGTGTCCCAGCTAGTAGCTACTAAACAAAGATTTCCTGGTCTTCAGTAGGTCTCAGAGAAGATTAGGTTTCACAGGCTTTAGCTAAAGGTAGCTGAGTTTACATTCCCTTAGTCCAGGGGTTCTCAAACTTCATTCCACTGCAACCCCTTCTGACAACAAAAATTACTACATGATCCCAGTTGAGGAGAGACCAAAGCCAGAGCCCACCCAAGCCCCATAACCCCAGGCAGGGGGGCCAAAGCCCAAGCCCCACCACTCAGGGTGCTGGGGCTTGGACTTCAGCCCCAGATGGTGGGGCTTGTGCTTGTGCTTTGGCCCCGGCCCCAGCAAGTCTAACACCAACCCCGGTAAGCCCATTAAAACAGGGTTGCGACTCACTTTGTGGTCCTGACCCCTGGTTTGAGAACCACTGCTTCAGTGAAAGCTGAATGAATGTGGCTATGTTCTTCTAGCTGTAACTGAGAGCAGTAGGGCTCTTGTGGCCTCGGATAAGGATGCCACTTTTAAGGAGTCATCAAGCCAAATAGTTCCATTTCACAGAGCTTAAGATCTCCATTGGCAATTCATTATTTATTCTATGAGATTATATGCAAAAAACTAGTGTTGCTACATGATCAGTGAGAAATTAAGCACTTATAACTCATGAACTACAGAGTTAAAGATGAAATGTCAATGCTAGCTCTACTTCCCTGTGATTAATACTTAAAATATTGTTGTGCTGAAAGTTGTTGGTGGCTGCCAGCAGGTGTGTCTTTGATCTATGGGCAGTCACAGAGCTAATTGAAAGTGATGGATATCCAAGCCACCTTTCATTCAGGTAAATGAGGGAGCAATTAAATGCCCCTTTGTTTAGTGATACCAGGAAAAAAATAGTAGTCCCTGCACAAAGATTGAACCAGCATGGGAAGGCTTGAGTAGAAGGCTTGCACCATATGGCCCAAGAGAGACTGATTGCAAACACAGAGGCTGAGGCATCGATTTGGTTGCAGCTCAGGGGGGCAGGCATGAGCCAGTAACATTGGCAGTCTGGCCTAGTGGCCGAAGCTTGCAGTCAAATCGGTGTTGTAGGTAGGAATCACACTGAGGATCAGAACCAGAGCCAGAGGCCATGGCAAGCATCAACCCTGGAGTCAGGAACTTAGGTTAGGATGAGGCACCAGGATCAAGGTCTGGAAGCAGGAACCAGGCAAGGAGGTAAAAATTTAGTCTCAGGGGTCTGGTAGGCAGCAGGCCTAGAAACTGGTTGCTCAGACAAGAGGTGTGGCAGGAAAAGGAAGCTTTATGCTAAGAGGTGTCCAATCAGTGGTCTGCTGCTAGTCAGCTGCACCTGCTGAGTCAACAGGTGCAGCACCTCTTTGTGAGGTATCAGGTTAAGTTTCCTCATCTGGCCTTGCTGTGTGATGGCACAGAAGGTGAGGCTCTGTCTCTGTAACCCCGTGGGCCTGAGTGTGAAATCCACAGCATCTGACAAGCAGATAGCAAGATGGTGTACTGTTTTCCCAGAGCCAGTACACAAGATGTCACTGTAAGATTGGATAGGCTTCTGAAGTCAATGGGTAAAAATCAATTGGTGATGATTCATATTGGCACTAATGACACTGCATCACGAGGTATCGTGCATATAATAGATGACTTCAGGGAACTTGGAAGCATGATCTAGAAAAAGAATGTCCAAGTGAACTTCTCTGAGATTCTTCCTGTCCCATGAGCAAAGGAATACAGAAGACAGAAGATTCTGGAAGTAAATCTCTGGTTAGGTAAGTAGTGTAGGATTGAGGGTTTTCGTTTTGTAGAATGTTGATCTACCTCTTATGGGGAAAAGTGACTGTATAGTTTGGATGGCCTCCACCTCAGTAGAGGGGGAACCAATCTTCTCGGCAATAGAGTAGCTAGAGTAGTCAAGAGAGTGTTAAATTAATAACAAAAAGGTAGGTTAAAAGAGAGAAGATACAAGCACCAGTTAGCATGGAACTGGATGTTGAGAACAGAACTAATCAAGGAAACAAAGAACACGAAGGGAAGAAATTCTTTAATTGCCAATACGCCAATACTAGGAGCCTGGGTAACAATCAAGAAGAATTTATGAGCATGAATTTGACCTAGGTGGTATTACTGAAACATGGTGGGATGAACCACACAATTAGAATGTTAATAGGTTATAACCACTGATTTTTAGGAAGGATAGAACAGGCAAATGGGAGGGGGCGTGGCACTCCACATCAAAAATGGCATTAGCTGTTTCCTAATCACTGAACTATATTATCTTGAATGCTTATGGAACAAGGTCCTAACAAATAAAGCAAAAGGTGGGGTATTAGTTGGTGTCTGCTACAAACCACCACTCACATTAGGCAACAGGATGACCAGGGGAAAAGCTGCACAATCAAGGGGGGGCTCATGCTGCCAATACTAAACTTCCTTGGCATTTCTAAATATTATAGATGTCAATTTCCTAACTCAAAAAGTGTTGCTATCAACAGGCAGATTCTACATTAGACCTAGTCTTGGCAGATAAAGATGAATTAATCGCAGATCTAAAAATAAATCATAGCTTAGGTACAAGTGATCATGACTGTATAACATTTATAATGTGCAATTAGAATAAAGTCCAAACCAGTATTTGATCTTTAAAGGTCCAATTTCACAAGTTGAAAACAACTATGACACTAACCTGGGAGGAGTTGACACTAAACTGGGAGGAGTGGTAGATATGCTGGAGGGTAGGGATAGCATACAGAGGGACCTAGACAAATTAGAGGTTTGGGCCAAAAGAAATCTGATGAGGTTCAACAAGGACAAATGCAGAGTCCTGCACTTAGGACGGAAGAATCCCATGCCCTGCTACAGACTAGGGACTGAAGGGCTAGGCAGCAGTTCTGTAGAAAAGGACCTACGGGTTACAGTAGACGAGAAGCTGGATATGAGCCGACAGTGTGCCCTTGTTCCCAACAAGGCTAATGGCATTTTGGGCTGTATAGGTAGGGGCATTGCCATCAGATCAAGGGACGTGATAATTCCCCTGTATTGGTGAGGCCTCATCTGGAGTACTGTGTCCAGTATTGGGCCCCATACTACAAGAAGAATGTGGAAAAATTGGAAAGAGTCCAGTGGAGGGCAACAAAAATGATTAGGGGTCTGGAGCACATGACTTATGAGGAGAGGCTCAGGGAACTGGGATTGTTTAGTCTGCAGAAGAGAAGAATGAGGCGGTATTTGATAGCTGCTTTCAACTATCTGGAAAGGGGGTTCCAAAGAGGATGGATCTAGACTGTTCTCAATGGTACCAGATGACAGAACAAGGAGTAATAGTGTCAAGTTGCAGTGGGGGAGGCTTAGGTTGGATATTAGGAAAAAACTTTTTCACTAGGAGGGTGGTGAAGCACTGGAATGGGTTACCTAGGGAGGTGGTGGAATCTCCTTCCTTAGAGGTTTTTAAGGTCAGGCTTGATAAAGCCTTGGCTGGGATGATTTAGTTGGGGATTGGTCCTGCTTTCAGCAGGGGGTTGGATTAGATGACCTCCTGAGGTCCTGTCCAACCCTGATATTCTATGATTCTATTATTCTATTCTATGAGCCACATTCCGTGGGAGGAAGAATTTAATCAGAAAAAATGTAAATGATAAATGGAAGAAAGGGGAAGTTGATAGTAATGAATATAAATCAGAAGCTAGGAACTGTAGAAAATTGATAAGAGAAGCAAAGAAATACAAGGAGAAACCTATGGCCAGCAGAGTTAAGGATAATAAGAAGGAGTTTTTTTAGGTATATTAGGAACTAACAAACAAAAATCCTGATAATGGTATTGGTATTTTGAATAACTTTTAACAGATCTAAAGATAAAAAGCCAGTCATGTAATTTCCAGAATCTGAGTCAATGATAAGAGCTCAAACTGATGGGTATAAAAAAGATCAGTGCAAGAAAAAAACTGTTAGTAGAGCCAGATCTAAATCTGGAAAAAGCAGTAAGAATTTGCCAAATTGTTGAATTAATCAATGACTGTACATTTTAGAAAGAAAACAAACTGATGTGAATATAGACTTTATAAGAAAAAGTTAAAAAAAAGTCTATGGAGGAAAACAAAGTGAAAGTATTAAAGGTAAAACATGTGAGCATATGAAAGAATGGTCTGGAGTGGAAGAAGGCACCAACCTAGACAATGTCGATGATATGTTCAAACGTGTCATATCGTCAATAAACAAAATCTTTCTGCAAAAGTTTATAAACAGAGAAGTCTGGAAAAACTTAGAAATATACATTTAGTTCAAAATTCCAAAGTCTCAGAAAAGACCCCAAATAAGGAATAGAGAGGACACTGCAGATGAAAAAAATGTGTTTCTGGATATTTTGAAACAGAGTTACTCTGTGAACTATAAGGAGGATTGCACAGTTACACTATATACTAATGGAACATTTATTTTGTATGTAATAGATACAGGTGCACAAGCTAATGTAATTTTGGAAGAAAGCATAAAATGTCTAAAAGTAAAACCTGTAGTAAAATAACAAATACATATTAACTTACAGTCTTATAATGGTAAAAAATATATATATCCTGTTATGGGTATTTGTGAATTACAGGACACAGTTAAAGATAACTACTACAAATCTTATGTTTCCTAAATTAAGGGACAAGATAATTCTATTTTAGGTTTAGAAACATGTTTAGCACTAAATTTAATTGGTAGGATGCAGACTATACATCTGAAATCTGAAACACTGCAACTAGAACGTCAATTTACAGAGTTATTCACTGGCATTGGTAAGTGAGATACTATGTATAAAATAGAGTTAAAGAGTTAAATGAAACAAGAAACCAGTTATACATGCAAATAGAAATATACCCTAAGCTTTACGAAATAGGGTATCCAAGTAATTGGAAAGGTTAATTAAGTTAAATATAATTAAAAGAATGAAATTAAAAGACTTGGCTTAGTGGATGAATTCATTAGCAATAGTATAAAAGAAAGATGGATCCTTACATTTATGTTTAGATCCAAAAGACTTAAATAAGTAGATGTTAAAAGGGAACACTTTAAAACACCTACCAGGGAAGAAATATTTGGACAAATGTCAGGAGCAAAATACGATGCTTCAGAAGGATTTGGGCAAATAGTGAAGCAAATATTGCTATGTACATTTAACACAACTTTTGGGTGTTACTATTTTACAAGATTACCCTTTGGATTATGTTAAACTCCAGCGATATTTCACAGAGCAATACAAAAGATTTTTTTTTAAATATAGATTGCAAAAAAAGTGTACATAACATAATAATATGGGGAAGAACATTAGATGAACAGGTTATAAGATTTACTAAAGCATTATCTAGAGCAAAAGAGGCAGGATTGAAACTTAATAAAACTAAATGTAAATTCAGAGTGCAGGAATTAATGTTTCTAGGAGAAAAACTGACGAGTCGGGGACTATAGATTGATCCTCAACAAATCCAGGCCACTGATAATACTGCTTATCCAAAAGTCATTACAGAAATTTTGGGGGATGGTTAATTTTATAGGAAAACATATACCAAACCCAGCAGGGGGAAAAAACAAATGTAAGGCCTTTGCTTTGTAACAATAATCAGTAGAAATGGGACTGTCAACAGCAACAAAAATTTAAGCAGCTTAAGCAACTAATAAAAAGAGCTGCAATATTAAAAATTTTGATGATAACAGACTCACAAATTGTCTTTGGATGCATCGAAACAAGGCTTAGGAGCAGTTCTATTATAAAATACGGTGATCTATGCAAACCAGTTGTTTATGCATCTAGCGCTATGTCAAAAATGGAATGTCAGGATGCTCAAATAGAAAAAAGAGGCTTTGGCACTCATTTTGCATGCAAAAAAATTCCTATTTATATATAGCAGATCTGTACTAGCAGAAATAGTTAATATTTCAAAAAGGATCATGACAGACATACCACCTTGGACCTTAAAATGGGCTGGAGATAGCCAGTGGAGAATTCCTCTTGCACAGGGGAACATTTCTCCAGTAGAAATATGCAGGAGGCAGCTCCTGCACCAACTGCCCCCGCTCCTGGTATACGGGGAGGGAGTGGGCATGTCAGGAGTGTTCCAGAGACAGGGCATGGGTGGGAAAAGGTGTGGTGCAATGGAGCTCTAATACTCCTGATCCTCTATTGGCATTTGTACCTTACACCAACAATGTAAATTAGAGGGCTTTCTGTTGCTCTAACTTCCATTGTGGCAGCCAAGGATCATAGACCACAACTAGCTGCACTTTCAACCTGAACTTTGCACTTCTAGAATTATTAGGCTTTTTAAAAAAATCTTAATTTTGCATTAAATCTTTTTCCCCCCCTGGAATGCTTTCTTAGTTGTTGTGTTAATGGATGAAAGGGGTGATTTCTTTTTGTCCTGATACTTGGGTCTGTGCAACTGGCTTTCATGAAACACTATCCATGTTCATTCAGAAATATGTTAGAATTTATCTTGAATAATTATCATTTCTGGCATGGCTATAATATATATATATATATATATATATATATATATATATATATATATATATATATATATATATATATATATATAAAGCAATTGTCCCTTTTGCCTCAGGGGATGGAGAGAAGTGTTCTCTCTCCTTAGAAATATAGGCCCCTTTGGGATACTGTCATTTGTTAATTTCTCCCACATGTTCTTATGAGTGGGATGTTTTTGTTTCCTGGCTGTGTCTCTCCCCAAGTCCTGCTGGGTAATATTTCAGATGGTCACGGTCAACAAAAGCATGTGACAACTTCCAGATGTTCAAACAATCAAAGCAATCTACAGATCTAAGGGAACACACAAGCAAACAAATGAAGGATAACTTGTATGCTTGGAGGCTAAGTTGGGGGGGGTCACATTCAGAGGTTGAGTAGCAGGCTGTGGGATTCGTTTTAATATCTGGAGAATCCACCAACATCTAAATCATTAGCTAATAAAGAGGCAGTCTGGTGTAGTGCTTAGGATATGAGACTGAGACAAAACCCCTAGATTCTATTCATGACTCTTCCAATGTCTTGCTGCGTGATCTTGGAAAAATCATATATGGCTTGATTTTTAGAGATGTTAAGCACCTGCTGCTCCATTCAGCTAATGATTCACTTCTAAGATAGGTGAAAAATCATCTTTGTAAATTAGTCCTAAGGCCAGATCCTCAAAGGTAGTTAACTACCTAATTCCTTTTAATTGTTTGTGTGCAGTGTTGTTGTAGCTGTGTCGGTCCCAGGATATTAGAGAGACAAGGTAGATGAGATAGTATCTGTTGTTGGACAAACTTCTGTTGGTGAGAGAGACAAGCTTTTAGACCTGAGGAAGAGCTCTGTGTAGCTTGAAAGCTTGTCTCTCTCACCAACAGTAGTTGGTCCAATAACAAATATCACCTTGTCTCTCTAATGTCTTTTAAGGTAGCTAACTACCTTTGAGGATCAGGGCCTAAGTTTTTAGCATTCAGTAATGAATATTTTGTTCAAGGTTTCATTTCTGGGAACTCCTCAGCAAATATACTCCCAAAGGATAGTCCTTTTCCTGTGTGCAATGTTGTTGTAGCCATTTTGGTCCCAGGATATTAGAAAGACAAAGTGGGTGAGATAATATCTTGGTTGGTTGGTCCAATAAAATATATAACCTCACCCCCCCATGTCTCTCTAATTCCTTTTCTTCTTATTTCCCCTGGGCTGAGAGGTACTGTTTTATAGTCACTGAAAAGAACATTAAAAATGTATTGGATCATAGTGTCTTTCTCTTTTGCGATGTAGAAACATTCTGCAGAGAGAGAGAGAGAGAGAAAATGTTGTTAATCGCTATCAAACCGATTTTGCAGAAGGTAAAGTGCATGACCATAGGGTACAGCACGTATGAAGTGCCAAGAAGAAACAGTAGGGTGCAGGATACACATTGCTAAATGTTGTTTAACAGGCTGTGGAATCTTGTCATCAGTCACAGAAGAGACACATTCCTACCCAGTAGGATCCTAAAGTAAGTCTGTAGCTCTTTTTAGTATACTGGCATTTTACACTGCAGTGGTTCTGCTTCTGACAGCAGATCCTTTGAAACAGATGTGCTGTGAGTCCACCTGCTGTGTGTGGAATTGACGTAGCACCGGTGGAAATCCATTTTTCAAAGTAGTTAAAACTGAGCAGTGACAGAGGGCAGGTTGGCAAGCAACTTTATTTTTTAAATACAGTTTTGTATGGAAACATTTACTGTTTGAGTCCTGTCACTTTCTGATGCTGAAGGTTAATTCTGATCACATCAGATCCAAAGTCTTCACTGTCAGAAGCAGACAGCTAATGCAGCAGTGAGAGGCCCATCTATTGAAAGTAGTTGAACAGCTTAGGCTCTTGCAAGCCACCTCCTAAAGGAACTGGGCCAAGATCGTTAAAGGTCTTTAGGCACCTATGTCCCATCAATTTTAATGGAAGTTAGGAGTGAAACATATCTCTGAGGATCTGGGACCTTGTGCTTTTTTGGGAATAAATATTTGGGAGATTGTTATTGAATATTATTTCTCTTTTGGTAGCAAGGATTTACATGACTTTGAAATGCAGGCCTATGTTCCCAGTTCTAAAGGTTCTTTTACCAGCTGGGAAGTAACACTAAAACAAAGATAGGAAAAAGAGAGCCTGCTACAGCAACTTATTTGGCTTATGCACCAGTGCACATGCATGCATAAAAGCTTCAGCATGTGACTAGATAAAGTTATAGTAATTGGAGGGGAAGGTTATTGCTCAAAGGCCAATAGGATCTTTAAGCCTTATGCCAAAAACTGTCTCTTCTACAGTGTTCCTGGTTGAGATTTGAGGAGCCCAGTATATCTGAATCAGAGCAGGCCCTAACATTTATACATGGGCTGTGAAACAATGTTTCAGCGCCCTCCCTTCATCCCTCACCAACATATCTGACTGCTGTTCACTATGATCATTCCACTTTGCACATGGCTGGCCTGGGGATCTGGGGGAGGTTTAGTGAGATTATTCTTTAGGACAGTGGCTCTCAACCTTTCCAAACTACTGTACCCCTTTCAGGAGTCTGATTTGTCTTGTGTACTCCCAAGTTTCACCTCACTTAAAAACTACTTGCTTACAAAATCAGACATAAACATAGACGTGTCACAGTACACGATTACTGAAAAATTACTTACTTTCTCATTTGTACCATATAATTATAAAATAAATTGATTGATTGGTATGCGTACCCCTGGTTGAGAACCACTGCTTTAGAATATTCCCCACATTTAACAGACTCATTTTACACAAAAAGTGTGTGTTGAGAGGGAAGTCAGACTCGAGCAGGGAGAATGACTGCTGCCATCTTGCTTCTCACTTATTATCTGCAGATAGATGATACAGCTGGTGTGATTCATGAATGTGCCTTGTCAAGGTTTCAGAGATTCATAGATTTTAAGACTTGAAGGGACCAATACGCTCAGCTAGTCTGAGTTCCCAAGAGTGTTGTTTGTTGTTTGGGTTTTTAAAGTCTCAGTACTTGTGAGGACATTTTGTTCTCTGCTGTGGCTAGATGCTGATCTTAACATAATATTCTGCTTTAGCAGAATGCAATACTGCTTTTAAGCTAATCTTCTCCAAAATTAAAAGATGTTCATATAATAGATGAATTCTCCAAGCAGGCATTTTAATTTTGATTCTATTTAATTCACTTTATCCATGACTCCTTTCCTTTCATTCTCCCTGCTATTTCTGTGTCTGTACTGCTCAACACTACACTGTAAATAGAAGCTTAGTTGTATGTCAGACTTTGTAAATAACACACAATTTTACTGGCTAATACTGAAAGGAACGCCAAATGGTATTAATCTGCAGGAATTAATCATTGGAATTTACCTAGAGACATGGTGGATTTTCCATCACTTGAAGTCTTTAAATCAGGATTAGATGTCTTTCTAAAAGACAGGTTATAGGTCAAACAGAAGTTGTGGGCTGATTCAGAAATTACTGAGTGAAATTCTCTGGCTTGTGTAATGCAGTAGGTTGAACTAGATGATCATAGTGGTAAATCTATGAATTTCTAATTATAAACTTGGTTTTATGGGGGGATGATTGCAGGCTAAGCTATTAATAATAATTATTATTATCAATTTAATTATGTATTTAATTGTATTGGAGGCCACAGCCAAGATCAGGGCCCCATTGTGCTGGGCATTCTATAAACACACGGTATAAGACAGCCCCTGCACTGATGAGCTTATAATCTAAATAGACATCGCTGATAAAGAGTGGGAGAAGAAACAGAAGTATAAAGAGATGAAGACCCTTGCCCAAGGTGACACAGCAGATCAGTGACAGAGCTGGGAATAGAAATCAGGCCCCAGAGCCCTGTTCAGTACCCTATCCATTAAGCCATGTTTGCAACTGTATTTCCCATTCAGTATCCTGGAAAATTCATTTTCTCACCTTGTCCACTTCTCTCCTTACTCCCCTATTACTTTCTTCTTGGCATTGGAGTACATCATTTGCCTTTTGGCTGCAAATGGGGAGTGATAGCCCAAATTTTCAACAAAAGCTAATAACATGCAGAGAAGGTGAAGCTCAAAAAAAGAAGGGCATCAGAAAAGTCAGAACCTCTTGAGGATGAACTACATAAATTGCCTAGAAATTGTACCCAAAATTACCACTAAGCTAATAACTAGTTGGTAAATGAATTACAACAGCTTTGGGACTGATGAGAGGACACTTTGATGGACAGCTGAGTTATTCTCCTTCACCCAATCAGATAACTTTGTGGTTGGAACTCAATATGACAGCTATCTTATGTGACCAGGAGAAGACAGAAGTAAGAAGGAGGTTTCTGGAATCCAACCTGGGAATGAGTAGGTCCATATAAAGGCCTACCTTAGGCCTTTCACTCGAAAAAGAGGAGCTCTGAGGAGGGAAGTCTGAGCCTAAGGATTGCAGTAGGTTCTAGTTTGGGAGATCCACTCTACAGGACAGACCAAACTGCAGGGCGACTCAGCTCAGAGAGGCCTGGAAAAGCCAAATATTGAACAGGAGATTCGGGGGAGGCACAGCCTTAGAGAATTTAGGACCCTAAGGTCGAGGAGGAGGAGTCTCAACTGAAGGGCATGGTCATTCCACAAGAGCGTGTGGGTCATGGGGATTAGATCTGGCCCAAACAAAAGGGGTTTACTATGACCAGTCAGCTCTTAGTAGAATTGTTAAATGTGTTATGCTTTCGTATTACTCACGGTTGAATGTATTTTAGCGTAACCCCTTTAACTGAAGTGCCCTACCTCCTAAGTAACCTGTGTCTTTTACCTTATCTCTGGCAGTCTGACAATAAAGGTCCTTTGTATTTTGCAAGCTCTGTATATGAATGTCATTTCTTGGGTTAACCCAGCAATTTAAGATGCCCACATGCCTCCAATAGTTAAAGCATCTACAGCACTTGCCTCTAGGGTTTGAGGTATGGGGGCCACAGGTACCAATACGAACAAATTTCCCAGATCAGGACCACTGGCGGAAAGTGAGGGTCATTTACAATCAATTAGAAAAGAAAAGCACCAATCACTATGCTGGAAGCTAATTCAAAAGGGACAGATAATCAGTGGGCAGAAATGGCAGAATAAATAAGGCTACTGGGTGACAAACTGGAAGGTCTCAAGAGCCAAGACAGATTCTGCTTTTATCAAGCCTTGAGGAACTGCCTTCTCTAAATAACAATAGGAACTGCCCTAGCTTTATGCCCAGGAAGAAGAATGGATCAAGGGAAAAGCCAAGTCAAGGAGGCTATTTTGGTTTGATGTTACGTTCTGGCTGTGACAAAGATCTTTTCGCTACCTAGATGTACTGGTGTGTGTAAACAACAGAAGACTGATTTTTTGCAGCCTTTATTCCAGAGCAAAAGTATGTTAAACACAAAAGTCCAGTCTAACGTGATCAGTCAGATCAATTCATTTAACTTCATTTACATTTTCAAGTGCTTCCAGCAAGCTAGTGGAATTATCCATAGTCATGTATTTTTATGGAGCTGTTGGTCTCAGCTCCATAGTTAAGGATGAGTTGAATTTTGCACTTAAAGCAGGGATTCACTCTCTGTTATGCATGAAGAGTACAAAATATCCTCACCTAAATTGCACCACTTTGAGTAAAGACTGAATGTTCTGAGTCCATTAATTAGATCAGTCCCGTTCCTTAACATGTTTGGATTTCTTTTAGAGTTAACCTTATCTCGGAATTTCCTGGATTTGTAATATTTGTTTGGGGGGACAGTTACACCATCTCCTCAATGTTTCTTACTCCTAAGTTAATAAGTACTCTCAACCTTAACTACATCTTAACATTGTTTTTTGCGCGTTTGTTTGGGAATATATATGCATGTTAAAGTGTAGTCTCAATGTGGGAACTCAAAAGATTATTTTCAGGGCCCCTCTCTACACAAATCTCCTGATTGTTATAAAAATGTCACTAATTTAAAAGTAAATACAATACAGCTCTCTTCCTGATAATATTATTTAGAGATGTGTCCAAACAAAAACTTTAGATTCCCATGCTTTTGGGAAGTTAGAAACAGCTGCAAATTTCAGATCCAATCTCTTACAAATGCTGAAACAAAACACCAACTCAAACACCAAAGAACTGCAGAAAAGTTTGCATCTGGATGCACAATTTAGAGGCCCGGCTCACCTCTAATATTAATAATTCTAAATTTAAAATATTCTAATAGTTTTCTTCTGGTTTTTACCATATCCTACTATTCTCACCCCAGAAGACTCTCCCTCTTCTCAGTGATTATTTTCTGTCATTCTCCTTTCTGGTGTCTTTCTTTTTTCTGAGTCTCTCTCTGCTTTCCTAGACATTTTCTCTCTTTTTCAGATTTAGATTCCATTACAGTCTTTTCTTCTTTTTAGATTCTGTATTTAATTAGTGAATTTCATTCATCCTTTAGTCTCTCATTCATCCTTCACTCTCTCATTCATTCCAGTCCTTAGATTTGCATATTTCTTTCTTAGTCTGCATTTTGTATCTCTATTTCTCCCTTCTCTCATTGCTTATGATTCTTTTCACTCTTTCTCTCTGCCTCTCTTTCCTCCGTGCCACTTAAATCTCTCTCTCTCTCTCTCCTATGCATGTTTTTCTCTACCTCCTAGTCCATTTCTTTCTTCTACACCCCTTGTTCATTTTCCTCCCATCTATCTCCTCCACTGCATTCAGACCCCAATCCAAATCCTATTAAAATAAATGGAAAAGTTCCCATTGACTTCTAGGACTTGAATCTGGCCTTCTCTGCTTATTTTTCTCCTTTTCCCTCTTTATTCTCTCTGCCAGTTGACTGCATTGAAAATATCATGGGAGAAACTTGTCCTGGGATGACTAAACTGGTAAATAATGGAGAAATCATTTTAGTTTTAATTGCATACAATACTCCAGCCAAGGATGGAGCAGGCTAATAAATGGGAAGAGTCTGGGTCTAATTTGTTTTCATCTGGATTCATGAGATCTGGTTAGTTAAACCTGCACTGCAGTAGTCACAATATTTGAATGGAAATTTCATTTAATGAAAGAAAGTAAGTTGGCTTTTCCTTTCTTTGTAACACAGGCAGCAGACTTCCAAAGGCACCAGATTATTTCCCCAGGGGCTCCTTTCTGCACCATCTGGAAAGGAGATTTCATCCTGTCCACAAGCTTAAATCTTCAGTCTGTAACTACTGTATTGTATGCACCACATTGTCCTGGCACTGACAACTGACATTAGTAACTCAGTTCTGCTGTGACAGTACTGTCTTTATGTCAAAAATGTACTACACACAGCCTAGAGAAAGCGTGGTGCAATGCTTCTCAATATGAAACATTATAAACTGGCTACAGAAGTGTGTGTGTGTGTGTGTGTGTGTATGTGTGTGAGAGAGAGATTTTTAATGAAAGCTTAGCCCTGCAGTTGTGCAGTGTGTGTTTGATTCTTCAGCAAATACTTTTGTATATACTTTGTGTGTGTGTGTGTGTGTGTGTGTGTGTGCACGCACACATACACAAACACAGTATGCGGGATATAAATACTAAAGTATTCCCTAGATAAATGCTGAAGTACTATACAGGAATAACCCAAAAGGCTAGAGTAGTATTACTGTAAGTTGTAGTTGATTTGGAGCATTACTTGTAATATATTTAGTGCTTCTGTTTTGGGGATTTATTAATTTCATTTTTAGAGGATAGTTTTTAGCAATTTTTGAGTTCTATGTAGATGCCCCAAAATCAGGGGTTTTCAGGGCTTTCTCTTTGTATATACACATAGTGCTGTTTGAATCAGCAATATGTTAAATCACACTAGAGAACCTTTAGTGTGCAACAGCAGGATCTACACTGACTAATTAATGCACAACATGTTAAAACACTTTAGAAATCACACCCCCAGAGTCCACATTACTGCTCCATGTAGACAAGTCCTTAGATATAAGCGAGGGAGCAGGGACATTGCCTATATCAACAAACTGCTCTGGAAAATGTTTGAAGTCAACACAAACTGAGTAACTATTTCCAGTGTTTTTCCAGTGTTTATTAAATACACACCAATTTTTATTTTTGAAATGTGTTTTAACTTTTTTTATATATTGGGGGCATGATTGATCTGTGTTTATCAGTTAAAACCTAAAATCAGGAGCCCTAACATTATTATAGGAGTAGTTCACACAACTCATTTATTATCTCAGGTTGTCTCTTTGCAGTCACAAAAAGAGCCTGAGTCTGCCTGCCTTGCCTTGGTTTATATTCAGTCCTGTTTGGGAAGGTTTTCTTTTCTTTTTTTCATCAGAAGGACTGGTAACATATTTTTTAATCAAAGCTTAGATTCTGCACCACAGTTATGCTGTGTGGGTTAGATTCTGCAGCAAATTCTGTGGCATGAATCATGAAAAATAGGGGACAGTGCTTATTTGTAGGGTGTTAGTCTTGCAGAGAGGGAGAGGAGAGCAGAGGAACTTTTCCCACCTGATTTGTGTGTGTGTGTGTGGGGGGGGGGGTTATATCCTGGAAATGGATAATGGGGAAAATCTACTAGAGATTTATCAGCTATATACAAAGATCCCCAGGCAATAAAGAGAGAAAGATAGGATTGCAAGGTCATGCAGTTGGGAGAGAATAGTGAATTTCAATAAAGAATGACAGAGAATTTGGTTTAGTGGCTAAAGTAGGGAATCTGGAAGATAGTTTACTTGGGGGTCTATTTTCAGCTCTGTTACTGAGTTGCTTTGCTCAGATTACTTACCTCTTTTGTGCCTTAGTTTACATAGCTATACACATAATACTTCACTTAACAGGTGGTATGGATCAATTAATTTGTAAACCTCATTAGCGTCCTCAGATGCAAAGCACTATAGAAATGGAGAATATTATTATTTACGCTTCCCAGCCCTACTAGAGCATCAGATATACGCAGTTCTTGGGTAAAATGCAGCATTTTCAAAGAGTGCACAGCAACTCTACACAACATTTTAGGGTATGGAGTGAATAATAATTTGCTATCCATTTGACACTGCAGGAGAAATTAGGCAGAAAGGATATAATTATCACTGCTAGAATTTATCCAGGACAGCAAACTAAACTCCTTTACCCTTCCAAATAATACCATGGGATCTTTTAATGACCAAACTTTGATAAAATCCACTTGAGTCAATGGCAAAATTTTCATAGACTTCCATGGAGCCAGGATTTCACTTCTTGTATTTACATTCCATCTGACACGATGGTTTCCCCAGCAGCTGGCTCCAGTTCTCTACTAACAGAGTGAGAAGAATGCCAATTTTTGAGTCAACAACATCACTTCCTGTAACTTTCTGAATTCTCCTCAAGGGTTTCCAATCCTGGCCCAGTACTGCACATAGTTATTCCCAGGTAAAATAAGGCTCTTATCTACATTGCCCTCTCTTTAAAGGACTAATGGTACATTGGGACAAAGTGTGAAAATTTTCAGGGTCCTGCAGCCAATGTGCACTCCAGCCAGGTGTTTTGGAGGTACTCATCAGAAGAAACAAGTCCCTGCCATCATCTTAAAGATTTAGAAGCTTTATTTTCCATTGGAAAGGCATATTCCAGAGCAATGCTCACATATGTGCTTCTAGAGGCAAAGGAATGATTTTAAGACTTACAGACACTTCTGAGGATTCATACCTGAGAAGTTAATCCAAAATTATAGCCACAAACTGGCTTGTGATGGAACTCCAGAGTTTTATGATTGGATTTTTAAGACATTAGGAAAGTATGTCCAAAGGACTCTGGGTTAGGAAACTATGGTTTGTTGGTTGGTTGGTTTGTTTTCTCTGCCCTGAATTTGCTGTGTAACCTTGGGCAAATCACTTAGGTCTTCTGCCCTTCAGTTTTTCCCAAGATTAAATTGGGATAATAATGCTGCTCTGCCTCAAGAGAGGTTGTGAGGCTTAATTCATTAATGTGTGCAAAGTGCTTTGAGATCTTAGAACCCCAACATATTTTTATTAAAGTGACAGCACTGTATTCTGGTTTGTTACACATAAAAGAATGCAAATATTAAATGACTGTTTTTCATCAGTTCAGTTTTTTCTTACAGTTTATCTTTTGCTGCACTGGGATTTGATTCTCTTAAGCAGTGCAAGGTTTCCATATTCAAGAGCTTTCTGGATTTCTGTATGTGTTTTGGTTCAGCGCACAAAGCTCATCAATATGTCTCTTTCCTTTGGGGAAAGTCACAGGAAATTAATAGTAGGCTCTCCTTCCTCCCAGGGCCAAACATGCTTCATCTGCAGTTACCTTGTTTCCTTGCATGTTGGAAACCCAAAGTTCATCTTCACCATATATAGACATCTTGAACAGCCTAGAAATCGGGAGCCTTTCAAATGATTTGGGGCTAAACGTTCATAAAGACATCATAATTATGAATTAAACCATACATGAAGAGCAGAACTTTGTTCCTCAAAGAATTCAATGCTCAAATGACTTGAGCTCAAGTCAAATTCCATTAGCCATCAGCATCAGTAGAGCTTTGTATGGCAGCCCCGAGAGGGTAAGATTATCAGAAAACTGTGATCAACAAACAGTTAAAAGTAAGTACTCTTCAGACTTGCATGATTTAAAAGAAAATCAAACCTTTTGGAGGTTCTGAAATGTTCAGAGCAGAATTTTCAGATTCCCTGCTTTAAAAAATCAGATACAGTATATCAAAAGTGAATAACCATCTGAATTTCTGGCTGCTTATGCGAACTCAGTCTGACTTCAAGCCTTCTAAGGATGACATATGAGCAGTACAAAATGGCTTTACTCAGTGATGAGAATTTTTGTTCTTTTTTAGAAAAACAAACAAACTGTAGCTAGACCTGGGGGAGGTAAGTAAAGGTGCACCTTGAAGAAAATTGTCTTCCAGAAATTTGGATAATCAGAAAAAAATTACTATCAGGAGATTTAAATCAAAACATGTAGGAATAAGAATGGGGGTCACCAGGTCAGCTCAGCACTGAGTGTTCTTAATAAGTTAATGATTAACTGTATCTGACCAGCTTTAATAATTAATTGGTGGCAAATAATAAATCAGATCATGCCATATGATACACGATGGTAATCAATAAGAACTGCTGGTATGTTATAAATGATGGGATTTGCCCCCAAGAAGACCTCTGACAGACACAGTGAGAGAGACAGTTTTGCAAGGGGAAGGAGTAGGGAATAACTGAACATAATAAAACACTGGAGACCAAGGAGTAGAAATGCTGAACAAATGCCCAAGCATTATTTCCGTGTGCATAACTACAGGTAAACTAATCAGCTCTGTTAAGTATTTTGAGGGATGGCTGTCACATGAGTAATGCCGTAATCAGAGGGTGCATGTATAATGGAGGGAAAAGATTATCCTTTCGTGAACAGGGAGAGAGTGAGAGAAAGATTGTGGAGAGCAAAGTGAACAAAGCAATCTATTTTCGCGGAATATTTCTGAGACACTTCAATGGCAGTGCTCACAGAACTGGAAAGAATGTCTGTGATTGTGTGTCTGTGATTGTGTGTGTGTGGGGGGGAGGGGAATCAAATGGATTTCAGTTTAATATAAAGGATGCTATTAGTTTTTAAAGGTTACATACTCTAAGGACTCTTCCTGCTTTGCACCACTGGGGCAGCAATAAAACCAGTGTTGTTGGCCTCCTAAATAGGGATTGGCACACAACTGTCATAGAAGTGCAGTGGCCATGGATAGGAAAAATAGGTATGGCTGTGATGTCACTATGCCCTAGTGAGCCCCACCTGCAAGAATAGGCCCTGGCGTCACTGGCAACTGGTATAATTTAAAGAACCCTTGAGGCTGCTCCAGTCTACTCTACAGACCAGACTGGTACAAACTGGATCCAAGATTGGAGGGGAGCAGAAGGGGCCTAACACCACTTCTCCTTCCCCATCCAGGCCACAGCTCAACCAGACTGAGGCTCTGCCCTGAAGTGCGGTATGTTTAAACATATTCTTCCTTATCCTTATTTTCAATGATTATTTCCAGTGCATATTACATTTTCTGATTGGTGCTTTCGCTGAAGTGCAGCACTGACATGCTCCCAATATCTTTGCCTTTCACCAATGCTATCCAGAAGTTTATTTCAATATAGTGTCTGTGTAAGCCTTAGGGCTAGAGGATTTAGAGGCATGGAGCTCTCTGTTCTCTCAGCCTCATTTACATGAATTTTAATGTTGTTTACCAATAATTTCCTCCACTGAGTTTTGTTGGTTTGGGCTGGAATTTGTTCATATTTTGCTGAAAAAATGTTATAATGGCTTGCTATCATGATTGAACTCATGAAAGGGCATAGAATTGTGCCATATATGCCCTAGGTGAAGGGTCAGCCTGATTGAATGACTAATGGACTTTGGTTGGGTAACAATGCTCAGGCTTAACAAACAAACAAAGAAAAAGGGCAAAGGGTTCTGTCCTGGAGATGAGGAGCTATGTCCCAGGAAGCATTCTTGAGTTCAAATGTTCATGTGATCCATTATCCATTCAGTACTAACAAGAGTAGAGGTGAATGATACGAGTTCCCTCTAATAAACCTAGGGAGTTGATCTATAGTGTTTATATATATATTTTATGTCTTACCCTGAAGTCTTGTTCTACCCTTGCAGGGAAGTAATGAAGTTAACTGCAGATTAAAAATATAATCTTGCTTGGAGCCTGCTCCAATGCCCACTGGAGTCAATGTAAATATTTCCATTGATTTCAGTGGGTTTAGCATTGGGCCCTTGTACAGTAATCATCTACACCAACAGTCCGGAGTTCCATGAGAAAGATCAAGGGATATTATAATACTTTGATCCTCAAGTCCTATTTGATTTTGCAGTAATAATTTCCAAAGCTATCCTTGGTCATCAGGAAATAAAAGTGATTAAAATCACAGACGTGGAACTTCTTTTTGCTGATCACAGGAAGTACGATTTGTTCCACATACAAGGCTCAAAACTACTGGAGGAGTGCTAGGAATAAATATATTTGGTGAGGAGTTTTTTCCCTTTGGAGATAAGCTTTATACATTTGTCCAGCTGTTTTTACCATTAGCTGCTTTTTGCTGACTCAGTTGCAGAGACTATGGGCTGAAGCACTTGTTAAAGTTAGTGAGTACAGCAGATGGCAGCATTAGGCCATTTTATCCTGGCTGTTGGCAAAATTATTTTTGAACGGATACTAGTCTGGTTGATCAAAACAGTCCCCTAGATGCATTCTGTTTCCACATTCTCTTTGTCTCCCCCCATCTGTCTCGATTTCATTTCTGTCTGTTCATTAAAAATGCATTATTTCGCAAAAGCACTAACCACCAAATGGCAGAAAAAGTGCTATGTAAGGTCATCCCCTATTGATTTAGTGACATATGGTATGGCCTGATGTGACCCATTAAAAAGATGGCATGAGGTTTTGGCCTGGACTACTAGTGCTTCACGTCCTATTAAATACTCTACAGGGGCAACATCTGTGAGTGCTAAACAACTGCAGGGTAATGCAATTTTAAATACCACTTCATCAAAGTAATAGACTCCACAGGACTCTCTTGGGACAAGTAAGCTGATGTGCTCCAGGCTGTGTGTGCCGAAGGCCAATTGTGTAACACATTATGAGGAGTCTTACAGCTTTGACAATTGCCTAGTGATATAACTGGGGTTTGCTAATTCATCCATAGCAAAGCACCTTGCTGTAAC
This sequence comes from Chrysemys picta bellii, assembly GCF_011386835.1. NCBI lineage: Eukaryota > Metazoa > Chordata > Testudines > Emydidae > Chrysemys > Chrysemys picta. Next base: position 137,556,934 of record NC_088793.1, on the reverse strand, counting down.
TAGGCTCAAATGCACCGTCTCTAAGCTCTACCCTTTGTGCCCAGGCACCTGAACTTTTGTGCATTAAATTTCGCTCCTTCCCATGAATAAACTGGGAAATGGATTTTAAAATACAGGGATCTATGCTCTCAGTAGGAGAGTCGAATTACTATTGCCATTAATGGTATCTGTGTGCGAGTATCAGAAGGAGATTAGATTTAAACCTTTTAGAGTAGAACTGGCAGCCCACTGGGAGGGAATTGAGCAGCCATAGTGTCATCAACGGCAGCAGGGCTTGGCCCACCTGTGGGAGTTCAGCAGAAAGTGCAGGCACAAAGTCCCAGGGAGTGGAACACTGCAGGGAGCCAATTAACAGGAGTTCTTACGTGAAGGTTGCAGTAGATCAGAAATGTAGGTAAGGGCAGAAATTGGACCTCCAGGCAGGGCCAGCTCCAGCATTTCTGCCACCCCAAGCAAAAAAAAAAAAAAAAAAAAAGCCACGATCGGTGGCGGCAATTGGAGAAAAAAAACAAAAGCCGCGATCGGCGGCGGCAGTTCAGCAGCAGGTCCTTCGCTCCTAAAGGGAGTGAGGGACCTGCTGCCCCCGAATTGTCGCAGGTGCCGCCCCTCTCCCTTGGCCGCCCCAAGCAACTGCTTGTTAAGCTGGTGCCTGGAGCCGGCCCTGCCTCCAGGGAGAAGCCCAGGAAGGGGCTGATCATTACCAAGAGCCCAGGAAGCAGCTGGGGAGAAGGCCTGAGGAAAGGATCTGAGAGGAAGAAGTCCAGGGAGACAAGCAAGAAGTCGGATGGATGGATGGAGCCAGACCTTGGGTGCTGGTGATAGGATTCTTGGGCTGGAATGGGAGGACCTGGGTTTCCTTATCAGCTACTGGGGGGAGGTGGCATGACTCCCCCTGACATAAGGGGATAAGGATTACTTAGAGCCTGTAAGGACATCTAGACCCCGTCAGGGGTCAGAAACCTAACACAAGATCTTGGCGTTATTATTCGGACTTTTTTGGTTGAACATTCTGTCACCCTAGAAGAGGAGACACTTTAAAGCAACCTGGCTGGAGGGCTGAATCATAAAAGGAGGCAGACCACCACAGGGCTAGAGCAACTGTCATGAGGGGATGCTAGAGAGAATAGAGCTGAAATGTCTTGCCCAACCATAAGGAGACATGCCAGTGGTAAGTCCACTCTTCTACAGGGGTCCTCAGAAAGCAGCCAGCTGCAGCTTGTGCACCAGAGAAAACTTCCTTCATCTGGACAGATCTTTTAAAGCCCCTTTACACCCCTCCGGCCTTCCACACACTGCAATGGGGATGGAGTGAGGGTGAGGATACCACCCATTATGTCTTTTACTATCTCCCTTGCTTTACTGGGTCGCTCTGCCTACCAATTATTCCTATTCTACTTTTTGTTTAAAAGCGTATCAAAGTCATTCTATATACACTGTGATTTTGAAGTCAAGAAACTTAACAAAGAATAGTCATTCAGGAGAGCCCTGCCCCTTTCCCACCTGGTAGTAAAATGATGTATGGTTTATGTTGTGTAAACTTTATTTAAACAAAGTTTATTGAGGCTGCAGAAGCACTGAGGGTTACTGCAATTGCCTTCCATTGGAGCGACTGCCTAGCAGGGGTACTGCTGCTTACCCCGTTACAGCCATCCACAGTATAAGAGCTGAGGGTAGCAGAACAGGAATTAATGGACCCTCTAGAGAATTGTTTATTTTCTTCAAATGTTGTTCAGGTTTTGGCTTTGTGCATCTTTCTAAGAGGCAAATGCTTCACAGATGGAAAAAGCAGTTTTCAGTTGTGAAATCTCTAAACAGTTCAGGTAAAATTAAAAACAGAGCTATATGGGGACAGCCCAATATTTTTCCAGTTTCATTTTGATTGTGAAAATAGTGACACAGCTCTGGAATTAGTAGCATGAGAAATGCCCTGTCTTGGTTGCAATCCCTGGCTGTGGCATCACTGCAGGACTAAATAGAAAGAAAGGCTTCCATGTCCACATGTAGGATCCAAATCTGCTCACATTTACTCCAGAGTAGATCTGCAGTAAAGTGTTGGGCCAAGTCATAGACCAGTTTTATACTGGTGTAACCCCATTTGGGGGGAATCTCCATTTTGCAGGTTGGAGGAGACAAAATGTATTTCTTCACTGAACTACTTTATTTTATATTGAGTACACATAAGCGACACTAGTGAAATATTATTATTAGAAAGATCATCATGCTTTGTAATGAAGAACCTGGATCTCATAAGTCTCATAATGATGATTCCTATGGAAAAGTCTTATAGAACTGAAGACAGATTAAATCAATAGTGTTATTACTCTGAAAACCTATAGAATTTACTAGCTATTTGTATCGCACAGGTATTTTTAACCATCCTAGTGAATTCTATCACCGTGATGTAATTCTCTAGAGGCTTGTTCAAAAGCAATAGAAAGGTTGTCATTTTTATTATATCCTGTAAGATTTTTCCATAAAGGAAAACTATTACAAATGCCCCAGAGTTTATGAATTAATGAAACAGACTTATACACAGACTTAGGTATTGCATTCTTCGTATTTTATTTTAAATGTACTGTATAAGAATACCTTTTCTATAAAAGGCAGCCTTTTTGGCATGTTTTAGGAAATTTTAGTAAATGCTTTAAAGATAACAGTACCGCCAGGTCATATGCAGCATAACATATACTCAGGAGGTTCTGAAATCTCACAAACATGTTCTTCCTTTTATTAGACTTACACAGGGTTAGGTAATCAAAATGGCCAAGATTTTTAGAGGAATTATGGACCCTTTCAATTTTGGGTGCCTGTGATCTGGTGTGTTCCCACACTGGCACTGCAAAGCTGAATTGTGCCAAGTGAGCCCAATCAGCTAATTAGGCTGCAAACAGGTGAGCTTTAGGTTGGAGGCAGCTAATTAGAGAGAAGCTCACCTGGAAGGGAAAGGAAAGACAGGAAATTGGAAGCAGAGAGGCTCCAAGGAAGGAATCTGCAGTCACTCTCTGGGTGAAGGAAGGAGCGTTTGAGGGACTGCTGAGACAGGTTGCCTAAAGTTACTCCCTGGAAGGAGGGAGTGAAGAGACTAGCAAACCCAGGGGTGTGGGGAAGGCTAGGGGATATGAAAGAAGTTCTGGGAAATGCAGCAAGGTACAATGAACGAACTTTAGCTGCTGTGTTAGAGGCTTCCTGAATCAGAACCTGGAGTAGAGAGTGGGCCCAGGTTCCCCTACCAGCCACTGCAGGAGTGGCACTGTGAGGCAGAAGACTGCCTGAGAGTACTGAAAACCAGGAACCTCCCCTTGATACATGCACCCATGGAAGGGGAAATCACAATAGTGACCTAGCCTGAGGGGTGAGTCACAAAGAGGATGCTGGTGCAAGAGACGGGCTGCAGAGGAGAAACTGATGGTGCATTCCCACAAGAACGGGCATTGGCTTGACTGAGCTAATTCCCAGAACTACCAGGAGGCAGCACCATCCAATGGTGAGTAGAGTAGCCCTGGTCACTGGGCCCAATTTGACAACAAAAAGGGGCCGGCTTTTCAAAAATGTGCTAATACCCACCCTCTGGAACCCAGGCCTCTCCTACCCTCTGGAACCCAGGTCTATCAAAGGTGTCTTTCAAGTTGAGCACTTAAAAATGGGGGCACCCAAAATCACAAGTCACTTTTGAAAATTTTGGCCGTGATTGCTTGCCTAAAATGGCAATGGGTCTCAAGGATATTTTTAGGATCTCGGTCAAAAATGTAGACATGATAAATAGTCAGACTGTTCAAGAGTCTATGCAATGGCATTATATGACTAATTAAGAACCTCTCAAAAATGGGCAGGATGTGTGTGGGGGGGATCTACAAATCTCTGTACGCAAATGAAAGCGTATACAAATATTTGCTTTTGCAACTGCATGCTTTTCTATAGTCTGTCTCTCACACACAACTAAGCAAAATAACACTACCAATGCAAAAACCATTCTTTTTTCCAAATATTAATGGGGACATTGAATAATTTCTGACAAGTAAACAAATGTTCAGAGTAACAAGCACTGGGGACCTGAACTAGTGGTGGATAAGAGGAAATTTATGACCATAGTGGTTCAGATAATCCGAATAATCAATTGAACAAAGTACTGAAAAAATGCCTGTAATGATTCATATTAGCTGCAGAGATCATAGACATGTCAAGCTGGAACAGGCCTCAGGAGATCATTGCACACCTGCCTCTGCACCCTCCCTGCCCCTGCAGCCTCTGCACCCCCCTGCCTCTGCAGCCTCTATGCCCCTACTTGCCCTGCTCCTCCTCGCCCTGCAGCCCCCCGCCTGCCCTGTTCCCCCGCACCCCCGGCAGCCTCTGCCTGGCGGGGGCTTCGGAGGCTCAGCGGCGACCAGGGTGGTGTGGGTCCCTGCAGCCCCGGCACGCGCCGCACTCCCCGCTGCCTCCTTCCTGCCACTGCCGAGCACGTTCCCCGGCCTGTCCCCGCTGGAACAGCTCTCGCGGTGCCGGGTTGCGGGGCGACGGGGCCACAGGAAGGGTCCCCCAGTGGCCGGGGGGTCCCTGCCCATGAGGGAAGCCCGAGCCGCTGGCTGGGCCCGGCCTCCCCGTGGTCCTGCGGGCTCGGCTGGGGCGCGCGGTCCGCCCAACCTGCGGGGGCAGCAGTGGCCCCTCCACCACCTTCTGTGGCTGTGCCCGCCCCCCCAGCCCGAGCTCGCTACAATGTAGCCGGGGCGACTGGGCTGCGCTGCGGACCCGGCGGATCGTGCTGGGGCCAGGCGGACCCTGGCTTATGCCTCCCTATTTCCCCAGACATGTCCGGCTTTTTGAAAATTCCCCCCGGACGGGGATTTGAGCACCAAAAAGCCGGACATGTCCGGGGAAATCCGGACGTATGGTAACCCTATTTAAGCCCATTACTTCTTGTCGGACCTTCAGTGGACATGGAGAACAATTTATAACAGCCCTTAATATATTTAAAGATTACTAGTTTCCCTGCTCAGTCTTCCTTTCTCAAGACTAAACATGACCAGTTTTTTTAACTTTTCCTCATAGGTCAGGTTTTTCTAACACATGTATCACTTTTTTGCTGATCTCCTCTGGACTCTTGAGTTTAGCCACATCTTTCCTAAACCATAGCACCCAGAACTTGGCACAGTACTCCAGCTGAGGCATCACCAGTGCTGAGTGTAGCAGCACAATTACTTCCCCGGCTTACATACAACATTTCTGTTAATACATCCCAGAATGATAGAAGCCTTTTTCACAACTGAATCACATTGTTGATTCATATTCAATTTGTGATCCACTACAGACCCAAGGTCCTTTTCAGCAGTCTACTGCTAGCCTGTTAGTCCCCAATTTGTTGTAGTTCATTTGATTTGTCCTTCCTAAGGCTAGCACTTGTCTTTAATGAATTTCTTCTTGTTGATTTCAGACCAATTGTCCAGTTTGTCAAGGTTCTTTGAATTCTAATTCTGTCATCCAAAGTGCTTGCAATCCTTCCCATGTTGGGGTGCTCTGCAATTTTTATAAGCGTACTCTCCATTCCATTATCCAAGTCACTAATGAAAATATTGAATAGAATGCGTCCACTACTGACCACTGCAGGACCCCACTATGTACACCCTCCCAGTTTGACCGTGAACTATTGATAAGTACTCTTTGAGTATGGTCTTTCAACCAGTTGTGCACCCATCTTATTGCAATTTTATCTAGACCACTTTTCCCTAGTTTGCTTGTGAGAATGAGACAGGACCCCAATAACTTCCTCACTTTGGGCATCTCTGAGGAAGAACTTTTAGATGAACATTTGACAAAAAATATCTTGTTTGGATCACTGAAGTAAAATAGCAGAACTCTCTCTTTAACGCGATGAGTGGAGCACCAGGTTTAGGGACCAAAACTATCTGTTACCAATCTTAGAAGATTTCTTTTGGGAGGGGAAGCATTCAGGAAATGTCTAGTTGCTTGTGCAACTGTTTGCAAGATGCACAAATCATCAACCAGTCGGTGACTCTTACCTCCTGTGACAATAAAGAATTTTCTTGCAGACATGCACAGATGTGCATCTGAGACACACATTAGTCAGCCAAAATTACTTGCTTGTAGTTTATTTTGAATATCTAGCCCTTAGTATATGACATCACCTCCTTAACTTGATCAAAAAAACATTTATGTTGAATTCTTCCCATTAAAAATAATAGGGCAATATTTTCTTGATGCCAATAATTACTGCTATCAAAGCAAAACACTGTCTGGGTTATTTGTCTTAATTTAACCCAAATAGTACACAAAGCACAGTGTACAAAAACAATATGTTCTTTCTTCTAAACCAGATCAGTCATAGCTGTATGGTTTGAATGGAAACAAGGAAATTAATGTTTTGTAAATATTATTTTGTTTCTAGTTGAAGTTTTATTGTTATCCTAGTTAGAGGTGGGGTCATAGGATGTCCCTTTGGGATTATAATACATGCATTTCTATAGTTCCTTTCATCCAACAGTCTTAAAGGACCATCTTTTAGTGACCAGTTATTCAAAATATAGCACAATGATTACTGGTTAAGGTTTCTAGGCACTACTACAGTATAAATAATAATAAAAGCCCCTTTCAAACCTTAATTCTGTTTCTCAAATCCCAATGGAATTTAAACTTTCCTAAATTTCAGGGTGTTTAGATCTCTGGTTGTAATCCATTTTAGAGTTTGTGACTTCACAGTCCAATCATGCACCCAGAGAAGTCAGAGGCAAGACTCCCATTTATACAGGATTGAAACCTGGCTTCTGAGCTTAGATTTGGATGCAGATGGAGATTTGAATTTCACATGATTTCCACCTAAGTTGGAATTCTAAAGTGACACTCCAAATGCAAAGAAAATGAGGGCTGAGGTAACAGAGATTGCATAAATCCCCCATGAACTCAATTTTATACACCTCTGAATCCAGTGCATTCAGAAAATAAAATATGGTCAATATTTTGACTGATAATACTAGGACATGTTTACATTGACATCTGCCTACCCTTCCCTACAGTTATATTGCCCCAGAAAACTTTAGTGAAACCAAAAAGTGCATTCCCCTCAAAGCTTTCTGATATAACACCTTTCCTTACATTTATCTGATATACCTTAACTTCCATCTAAATTAACCTCATTCTCATTCTGCCTCCCTTATCACTCGTATATACACTTCCTGTATGATGCTTCCTTACTAATGGTAACACGTTGTGTCAGTGGTGAAATAAATCTCAGCCAACTCACTGACTTTTTTTTTCACTGCACTAACTACAAACATGCCCAAACAATGCCAAGGACAAACACAAACTCTTGGCAGTAGCTCATGATTGTCTCTTAGGTGGGAGTATCTGCATTTAACCGCTAGATGGAGTAGTGCCAAACCTGTCAATCTGATAACTTAATGGTGAGGAAAACTCATTCACTTTCTAGATAGTGTTTTGATTAAATGGATCAATTATGCTCAAAACTGAGCATGTCTGAACATGCTTCTAGCATTTGTCTGTGGGTACTTGTAAAATGTCATCCTGTATAGTATTGTTACGTGTTCGTTTCACATTGTCTTGATTTTTGGATACCTATTCTATGTACAATTAGCAGTTTAATTGCAATGGGTGGGCTTTTCAGAAGGACTCAACATTAGCTTAACTCATACCTCCCATTGACTTCACTGGGAGTAATCGTTGACTTAAATGGGAGCGGACTTAGGCAAAGGGTGAATGTTTGACAAGTCCACTCCATGCATGTTTTGAAAAGTAGAATACAATCTGAATTATTTAAAAAAATTTATAGTTGTACTGTTTTTTTATTATTGCACCTAGAGCAAGCATCAAATCATAGGCAAGACTAACTACTATTCTTGATCTATTTCTCTGATTTCCTTACCAATCTGCTTCTCATTCTCTCTGCTGCTGGTCAAGAGACTCCTTAGAGGCTTTTGTTTGCAAATTAGCAGGGAAGTAAGAACAGCTCAGTTCCAGTATGACCATGCTTCTAAAAACTGTTATCTGCATATCTTAAAGCTTGAGGATCCACAGTGTTCAAATTATTGTTTCTGATCCTTAAGGACCTACATGATCATTAATTTCCTTCTAGTTGAGGTGGAATTCAAAGTATGCTATCTGCAGCCAATTAACGTTGCTCTTTAAGTGTCCATGAAGGTGAAATGATTTAGGACTAGAGCTGGTCAGAAAACTGAAATGTTTCCCATGAGCAATTTTGAATGAAAAATCTTTGTTCAAAATTTTTTGGGCTTGAAGAATTTTGTTTTTTCCACAGAAAGCTTTGAACCAATTCAAAAGAAAAATGTGAATTTTGAAAAGAAGACGCTTTTTTGTTTCATTTTGATTTCAAATGGCTTTCATTTTGGCAACAATGTAAAAAATACATGTTTTAAATCAGAACAAGATGAAAATGTTTTCTTGGAACTGACATTGCAACATAAAAAGCCATTTAGTTTTGGATTTTTGAAACCTACAGCCAAAATGTCACTTTAAGCTGGTTTCACATTGTTTTGAATTTTTGGATGATTTATATTGAAATGAAACAAGTTGTCATTTCATTTCAAAATGTCAATTTGAATGAAGAAATCCTCCCCCACTCCTCCTTGTTTTGGCATTCCCTCCAGGAAAATCCTTAATTGCAATTGATGTTTTTGACAACCTTATTTTTCAGCAGAAAAACTACTGTACAAAATATTTCAACCAATTCTATTTAGCACACTCCCTGCTGCAAACCCTCTGCTGCTGAATGATAAACCCTGTCTGTTGTGCTAGATATTGTAGGGCTTACATTTAAGTATATGATATAATTACTAATAATTCATTCAAACTGTTCTGTTCAGAAGTGTTTTAACAGACTTTACAGACTATTTAGATAAGAATCACTTCACCTACTAGTGAAATGAAGCACATCTTCACCACACAGCAATGTTATAGGCCAGGAATCAATGAATTATTTCTCTCACTAAAGCTGCAGGAGACAGACAGGCAAATGATAAGTCTCTGAATAGGAATTTGGCCAGGACATGAGTGCTCACTGCCATACTCCTAAAAGTATTACAGGATATTTAATGACCACAAGTGATCAGGAGTTGATTTCCATTTCTCCTCTAAAGAACACCACCTCCATTTCTCCCTAGTACCATGCCGGGATATGACCTCAAATTTGTATCAAAGGGAACATCACTTTCCACTCCCACCTGGATTTTTCTTGGGAGGTCTCCCATGTATATCACTAACAAGTCGTGATCCTGCTGAACTCATAAAGTCAGGCACCATCATACTCTGAAGTGGTGCTATGGGAGAGTTAATGGGTGAGTGTCAGCGTTACAGGAAAACTTTCTTGCCCCAGAGCATTCAGGAACAGCAATATAAATTATGTAAAGGTTGCATCAAGCAAGTTAGCACATATAAATAAATATTTAATTTCAAGGAAAGCTTGATTTCCATACTGTTTCCCCATCCCTTTCCCTCCCCTGCACTATTTAGAAGACAGTTATCCAAGTACTTCAGGCAATCATAACTTTTTGATTCATTGGGGAAATTGCAGTTAGGGTCTTGCTTATGCTCTCAATGTCCTTTTAGCTTGTACCATTACCAAAAGCAAAGGTGTTTAAAATAACAGTGCCTGGTGTATTCAGTCAGTTTGTGTGTCCCTATCTCAGGGCTCTGTGTAATTCTGCAGCTTTGGAGTATAATGTTGTTCATGGGGGCAGGGGCAGCTCTAGGCACCAGCAAAGCAAGCACGTGCTTGGGGCAGCCCATTTGCAGGGGCGGCAAGGATCCAGCATGGGAGCTGAGAACCAACAGGGGGCTCTGGGAGCTGTAGTTCCTTGGTTAGCTCCCTGCCTATAGAGCCAGCCCTGGAGCAGGGAAAGAACTACATTTCCCAGCATTCCCTTGGCCACTACCACCAGGAAAGAGGGGGAGGGAGTGAGGTAGGTGAGACCTCATGCTGCAGCCTGCCATGAATGGAGAGCTGCACTGTGAGTAGGGATACCATATTTTAACATTAAAAAAATAGGACACTCCACAGGGAGAGAGGGTAGCCCCACCCTGCCACCATCCACTCCCTCCAACTGCCCCCCACAGAAACCCCAACCCATCCAACCTTCCCTGTCCCCTGATCATCCCTGCCCCTATCTAAGCGCCGCTGCTCCTTGTCCCCAACTGCCCCCTCCTGAGACCCGTCCCCAACTTCCACCCTAGGACCCCATCCCCTACCTGTCCCCTGACAAACCCGCGGGATTCCCATGCCTATCCCACCACTGCCTGTCCCCTGACTGCCCCCCCAAACCACTGACCCATCTAACCCCCCCCTTTCTCCCTGCCCCCGACTGCCCCCCCAACCTCCACCCCATCCAACCTCCCAGCCCCCTTACCATGCCACTCAGACCAGCATGTCTGGCTCCGCGCAGTGCCAGACACACTGCTACATACATGCTGCCGTGCTCCCCCGCAGAGCCACAGCTCCCTTCCCCCAGCACCTGCCTTCCAGATTTGAACACCTCAAAATTCAGGAGTGCTCAAGCTCAATTTGGGCAGCTGTTACTTCATTTCTCCCAAATCAAATATACTGATCCACTGTAACTTGCTGTAGGAAAAAGTAGGATAAAATTGAGCAAGAAATGCTTCCCAGTGGTTATTAGGACTGGAATTGCTATTTTCTACAGCCATTGCCTTGTTTGTTTAAAAGGAAGACCGTGATATTGCATTGGCAAATTCCCCATAGAAAGAAAGAGTGGGACAAAAGAATAATAAAGGCACCTCAACTTTTCCTCATTTATGGAGGACAGTCTTATAATATGCACCCAGATATCCTCCAATCACACAAGCTGAAAATTGTTCCACTTTACTGCAGTTCTGTAACCATGCGGGAACCAATCCTGTCTGTGTTCTGTGCACATCTAAAATTCCTGCTGACTGACCTGCTGTGGGAGTGAGTTACCAGTGACCCAGGGCTGCGGCGGTAGGAGGGTGCAGGTGGGGGGGGGGGGGGAGAGCCCAGGGCTGGGGCGGCAGGAGGTGTGTGTGTGTGGGGCAATGGAGGGGAGGAATGAGGGAGCCCAGAGCTGAGGCGGCAGGGTGTGTGGGGTGGGGTGGGGGGGGAGAGCCCAGGGCTGGGGCAGCAGGGGGGTGCGGCGAGGAGCCCAGGGCTGGGACGGGGGGGTAGCCAAAATTTATTTTGCTTGGGGCGGCAAAAAACCTAGAGCCAGCCCTGCATGGGGGGAGGGAGGGGGCAAGGGAAAACTGTCCCTGCTTTGCAGTACATCTGAAACCACCAGGGAAAGCAGAGCGAGCCAGCAAACTGCCTACTGGGATTTTATGTCTAAGGTCAGTCCAGAGGAAAGTGTGCCACTGCAATACATGTAAACAAAACATTTGTTCAGAACATGTTTGTGTCTGGAAGGAGAAGAGCTGATAGCACAGGCCAGACACAGCTCTGTCAATGCATCTCTCGCTTGTGGCCTTGTAACTAAAGCCTGCTAGGCAGCTATCCTCGTCCTGAGTAGAGAATGAGAATTATGCCAAATGAGGCATGGATTTTGTGCTATAGAAGAGTGACTATCATTTCCATTGTTGACTAATCACAAAATTGCACCTAAACAATGAGGAGTCCGGACTCTGCGTTGTTTTTGTGGATACAGACTAACACGGCTGCCCCTCTAAAATTGCACCCAGGTCTCCAAAGGTGAAATGTCCATAAACCACGTGCAGTCCTCCCAGTTACTGAGCCCTCCTTAGTTCAAGGCAATGAAACTCCATTAGTGAGACTGTTACTGGAATACTTTGTCCAGCTCATTCAGCTGAAGAAGCAGCTTTGTTCTTATTGAAGCCGAGCAAACGTTTCACAGCAAATAACATACTTCAGGACCCATTTGCTTCTTACAGAATATCCATTAGCAGATTGGAAGCTCCTTGTAGTTATTCAGTATTTGGAATTATTTAATCACTTTTTCCTTCTATGTGAAGAATTCGTGGGGAGTATTCAGATTTCTATATTTGATATTCTAGCTGCATTGTTTAGTTGATGAGCTACATGGTATTGTTTCTGCTCTCTGACTGGATGAATGAGCAAGCATGTCCAGTGCAAATACTTGCACGTTCAAATTAAAATGTGGTTCCCCTGGATGTTTGTTGGAGTAAAACTTAATTGCTTGGACATTTGCTGGAAGTGAATACAAAAGGTACATAGATATGGCTAACATTAATTAATTTATAAGTCTTACAAATATTTTACAGCACTGACAATGAATATCAACAGTCAAGTGTACCAAGGAACACACTTGCACACTTCAGACATTTCCGCCCCCCACAGCCATCATATTCCTTAATGTGTCCATCTCTGCCCATCTGATGGCCAGATTGCTGCCTCTTCCTAGCTGCAACAGCAGATGATGGTACTCCTCTATGCAGTTCTTCTCTGCAGGGAAAGGGTGTTGAAGGAGAGAGTCCTGCAGAAGAGAGACAGTGATGAACCCAGACGTGTACACAAGAAAAAATAGTTCTGGGGTTTCTGCCTTCCTACCTCCACAACACCTTAGCTTCGTTTTATGGCGTAACCCTATCTGTATTCATTTACCCCTTCCTATTACCCCGTATGCACTGCATCAAGCGCAGAGGTAGATTATCCAATCCCCAATTTACTGTGGCAGAAAAAGGAGAGACAGCAGTGTCATCATTTTTAACTTATTGGAGGTGGTCAAATACTTTGAGGGCCATATAAGTACCTGGATAATAGGTCCCTGGACCAGGGATTATGCCTTTCTATTTATGCTTTAAATAGCAAAATTCTGGGCACTGTAAAATTAATAAATAATCCCTCAGACAGTTTTGATTGTTTTGTTATACCTCAACTCAATAGATATGATCCCTTCAATGTCCATACATAATTTAACATTTATAAAAATAAATAGTATATTTCATGGATTATTGATATCATAATGGTTTTCTATGCTGCACTTATGCTGATGCATTATTACATTTATTGTAGCACATAAAAATAGCTTCCTCAATGCACCCTTCTCATTGATGTCCTACTACTTCAGCAGTAATTCCACCAGCTTGGTAAGAACCTCAATCAAATAGTTAAGCCTTTGGTAAATATCCCCTCCAACTAATTATTCTCTGAGCTGGATGGAGACACTCTGGTTTCATTCCAAGTCGTACCTTTATTAAACAGCAAGCAAATAGCACATAGACTGAGTTGGCCCAGTCCCTGATAAAGATGGCTAACCAGTCCCACAAACTATGACTGACTGGGATTCTTGGAAATGCAATGTTTGATTAGAAGGAAGAGAGACCTGGCTTCTAGTGTCTGACTCTTTTCTCCTCACTAGTGAAAGACTTCTCCTCTCAAGGGAAGGACAGTATTGTCCAAACGGAATGAGATTACAGAATCCTGACTACTAAGGTGAGGGCAAACTTTCTTGCATCTCTCAGCTTGATCCTCAGATATTTTTTTTTTCCTTTTGGAAAAAAGCCTGAATCCCAGACTCAAGGTAAAGGAAGTCAGACACTACACTAAGCCTAAATTGATCTAATTTACATTGCTCAGGGGTGTGAAAAAGCCCCTCCCCCCAGCCCTGCGTGATGCAAGTTCCAGGCTGACCACACTGGTGCTATGTCAGTGGGAGACCCTCTCCTGCTAACATAGCTTACATTTTTCACCAAGATGGAGTGATTTATGCCAACGGGCGAGCATTCGCCCGTTGGCATAGCACGTTTTCACCAGATGCGCTACAGCGGTGCAGCTGCATTGATATAACACCGTAGTGTAGACTTGCTCTTTAAAAAGAGGGGGAAATGTGGTTGTCTTAACCAAAAGGTACATTTGAGTTTTTGTGTATACATGCCAGTCAGGAAATATGCTGAATAAACACATGTCAAACACACACAGGCAATGGTTGTAAGGTCCAGTCCTACCCAAGTCTTCTGATGGGCCCAATTCTGCATTGAGATGGCTGCCTTCCACTATGATCTGGGACCCTTTGGTTTCCTTCTGCAGCTGAATTTTTAGCTTCCTAAATCCTTTCTGCAGCTCAGCTCAGTTAGCAAGGTCCAGATAGGGTAGACCAAATAGGCTTTGGCCAATCAGGATGAAAAACTCCTGGTCTATGGCAATCAGACTGCTGGTCACTTGGATCAATCCATTTTACCATTCCAGCCTCTGAGTGTTGCAGCTGGGTTTCCCAGTTTAGCTGGGCACTCTGCAGTTGTTGCTCTAGCAAGGCTCTCATCACAGCCTGCAAGTCATCTCTGAGCCTTTTCTGGGAAACTTCCAGCTTTTGTTTTAGACCTTGTTTGAAGTTTTCTTTAAATTCCTTTTTTGAAGTATCCAGTTCTTGCTTTAGATCTCCCTTTGATTTCTGCAAGTATGGCCATCATTTACTCCATCTTGGGTCAACAGGAATACCAGCTCATAATTTCTCTCCTTGGAAACAGGATCTCACCATTGACATGAATGGCTAGCCAATGTTTGGGGCCCTGGGTATGTTCTATTTGGAAGCAGAAATTGATGATGAAGTCTGGTATTTTCCTTGATCTACCTTTGTGCATTTCTTGTAAATAACAAAAGTCCTAAGTCTCCAGGTGCTGAAGGAACCGAAAACCAAAGGAGAAGTTTCTTAATTTATACTCCAAAGCTTCTTTCAGCCAGAATCCCTGACCTGGTACTTCTCTCTAGGCTTTCCCAGGGCCATCCAGGTTAATAGGCTGCTGCTTGGCCTTCTTGCTCTCTTCCAAGTCTCTCTTTTTTTTGTTAAAGTTTCTTGTCTGCCTGTTTCCCAGCTTGATTTTTTCCCCCCCGCACTCAGATCCACCCACCCACCCACCTGCTCAGAACAATACCCAGTGGAGCCCTCTGCCCCCATGGTACTAATTTTGGGGTAGATGCTATAACGCTTTGTTTTTGACATGGCCCCTTAACTGTCTCTTACAAGTATCTTAAGTGAAGTATGTATTCACACCTCACTTTCAATGTAGCTTTAACACAACCCATACTAAGGTTCAACCCAGCTCATAACCATACTATTAAAATCATATATATACCCTAATAAATGAATAAAGTGCTAGGAGCTTTATGAGAGTGAATATGACAGGAGTACACAAAATAATGAATGGTATGGGTACAGTAGATGGGGGATTTCTGTTCACCCTGTCTCATCACACAAGAAAAAGGACAATCAATCAGTTAAAATGAATTATGTGCCTGGTATGATGAGTGTTGTAATATACAAGCTTCTGTGCTGTATCCCTGCGCATCTAGGTTCAGTAGGAGCCTACTCTCTCCTATGTTGTCTCTATTCAGCAGCCTCAGTTGTCTTTTATTACCATAAGCGTGTTTGAAATGGCACTGTCCACATGTATGAAGCCAACACTGTCAGAAAATATTTCCTAAAACATTCAATTCCATTATCAAAATGGGGTAATGCCAGCTTTAATTAAACTAGCCAGTTGAATTGCACCATGTGTGACATTAATACATTTCCCTTTCTTTTGTTTGCTGTGCATATTAAATTGCTACCAGGTGTCTGCCATATTTAACAAATCTCTCACAGGACTCTTGTCACTTTAAATTACCATGCAGTTAGCAGAAACACTATACTTTTTATGATTGCTTGTTTTGAGTATCCTCCCTCATTGTCTCCCTTCCCCTTCCTACACAACACAACCTTCTTCAATGTCCCGGTGGCTTTCCCTGCAGTGGCTGACAAGCATATGAGTCAAAGAAACATGCTCCCAGTCACAGACAACTGTAGTGGTTCCCAATGGCAGGATAAAAGCCTAGATAGACAGCAGCTAGACAAGGTCTTTTATGAGGTGGTATTTTAGGATGTGGGTCAGGGATGTAGCAGGTGGATAGCGGTCTTCTCATATCATTTCTTCATGCCCCTTGGAAGGACTGGAGATGTCTTCAAGCTGCGGCAGCAGATCCTGGTTTGGGTGGTTTTCCCTTTATGTATTATCTCCTGAAGTCTCTCTTCCTTTGGGATGAGCTGGAGTGTAGCAGCACATCTTCCCTTTTAGGTCTTCTTGGGAAGGCTTTCAAAAATCTGGTGTTTAAACCACTGATGATTTCAATCACCTCTGAGAGAAACAGGAAGCCAGGACTGGGATAAGAGGAAAGTTCCTCTCATGGATCAGTAGCTGGTTAAAAGATAAGACTAAATGGACAGTTTTCACAGTGGTGACAAGTAAATAACAGGGTCCCCCCCAGGATATGTACTGGGACTTGTGCTATTCAATGTATTCATAAATAATTTAGAAAAGGGGGTGAACAGTGAGGTGGCAAAATTTGCTATGAAGCTATGCAGGACCTTCCACTGCAAGTCACCCGAGCCCTTTGGAAGAGGAGGTTTGTACAACATCCTCCAAGCCAGAGACACAGAGTCACCCAGAGATAGAGGGAATCCTCCAGGCTGTACGAGGGAGATAAGAGAGGGTGGCGTAATGCTGCACCTTGACACACATAGACTCATAGACTCATAGACTCATAGACTTTAAGGTCAGAAGGGACCATTATGATCATCTGGTCTGACCCCCTGCACGCTGCAGGCCATAAAACCATCCCCGCCCCTTCCCTGGACTCTGCTGCTGAAGTCCCCAATCCTGTTATTAGTGACCTCAATCGGCAGAGACCCTCCTGCTAGAGATCCCTGCCCCATGCTGCGGAGGAAGGCGAAAAACCTCCAGAGGCTCAGCCAATCTGCCCTGGAGGAAAATTCCTTCCCGACCCCAAATATGGCGATCAGTAAGACCCCGAGCATATAGGCAAGAGTCTCCATCCTGACCCCTTTTAGCCATTATGCTATTTACCTACCATTGCTTGGTTTTCCTTGACAACTATGTTTTACCATTAAACCATTCCCTCCATAAACTTATCTAACTTAATCTTAAAGCCAGACAAGTCCCTCGCCCCCACCGTTTCCCTCGGAAGGCCGTTCCAATATTTCACCCCTCTAACGGTCAGAAACCTTCGTCTAATTTCAAGCCTGAACTTCCCCACGGCCAGTTTATATCCATTCGTTCTCGTATCCACGTTAGTACTAAGCTGGAATAATTCATCTCCCTCCCTTGTATTAATCCCTCTAATATATTTAAAGATAGCAATCATATCACCCCTCAGCCTTCGCTTGGTCAGACTAAACAACCCAAGCTCCTCTAGTCTCCTTTCATACGACAGCTTTTCCATTCCTCTGATCATCCTAGTGGCCCTTCTCTGCACCCGTTCCAGTTTGAGTTCATCTTTTTTAAACATGGGAGACCAGAACTGCACACAGTACTCCAAATGAGGTCTCACCAGCGCCTTGTACAACGGAAGCAGGACCTCCTTATCCCTACTAGATATACCTCGCCTAATGCATCCCAAGACAGCATTGGCTTTTTTCACCGCCACGTCACACTGTCGACTCATAGTCATCCTGCGGTCTACAAGGACCCCTAGGTCCTTCTCCTCTTCCGTTACTTCTAACCAATGCGTCCCCATCTTGTAACTAAAATTGTTATTGGTCATCCCCAAATGCATCACCTTACACTTTTCACTATTAAATTTCATCCTATTTCTGACACTCCAATTCACAAGCTCATTCAAGTCTCCCTGCAGGATATCCCTATCCTCTTCCGAATTTACAACGCCTCCCACCTTCGTATCATCCGCAAACTTTACCAGCCTACTCCTGCAATCGGTTCCGAGGTCAGTTATAAATAGATTAAATAAAATGGGTCCCAAAACCGAACCTTGGGGAACTCCACTGGTAACCTCCCTCCAACCTGACAGTTCACCCTTCAATACGACCCGCTGCATTCTCCCCATTAACCAATTCCTTATCCATCTCTGGATTTTCAAATCGATCCCCATGTTTTTCAGTTTAACCAATAATTCCTCATGGGGTACAGTATCAAACGCTTTACTGAAATCCAGGTATATTAGGTCCACCGCATTTCCCTTATCTAATAAATCCGTTACCTTCTCAAAGAAGGAGATCAGATTCGTTTGGCACGATCTGCCCTTCGTAAAACCATGTTGTAAATTATCGCAATTGCCACTACCCTCCAGGTCCTCAACTAATTTCTCCTTCAAAATTTTCTCTAACACCTTGCACACTACAGATGTTAAACTAACAGGCCTGTAGTTACCCGGATCACTTTTTTTCCCTTTTTTGAAAATAGGAACCACATTAGCTATTCTCCAGTCTAACGGGACCACCCCCGAGTTTACAGATTCATTAAATATTATCGCTAACGGGCCCGCTATTTCCCGCGCCAATTCCTTCAATATTCTCGGATGAAGATCGTCCGGTCCTCCCGACTTAGCCCCATTAAGGCGTTCAAGTTTTGTTTCTACCTCGGATACGGTAATCCCCCATCCCGAACGCCCCTCTGTAATGGTGCTAGTATCCCTAATCCCTTCATTGGCCTCATTAAACACCGACGCAAAATATTCATTGAGATATTGCGCCATGCCTAGATTGTCTTTAATCTCCTCTCCGGCAGTAGTCTTCAGCGGTCCCACTTCTTCTTTCTTTGCTTTCTTCCTGTTTATGTGGCTGTAAAACCTCTTACTATTGCTTTTAATTCCCCTCGCTAGGTCCAATTCTACACGGCCTTTGGCCTTTCTCACTCTATCTCTACATTCTCTGACTTCGCTTTGGTACATTTCCTTACTGATCCCTCCCCTCTTCCACTCTTTGTACGCTTTCTGTTTTTTCCTGATCGCCCCTTTGAGTCGGTCGCTCATCCAGCTCGGTCTAAATCTCTTGCTTGGTAATCTTTTTCCCTTTTTGGGAATACAGGCCTCCGACAGCTCATGCATCTTTAACTTAAAGTAATCCCAGGCTTCTTCTGCCTTTAAATCCATTAATACGTTTGCCCAATCCACTTCCCTTACCAGTCCCCTTAATTTGTTAAAATTGGCCTTTTTAAAATTATAAACCCTAGTCTTTGACTTAATTCTGTTACTCCTTCCCTGTATTTTAAACCGAATTAGCTCATGATCACTGGAGCCCAAATTGTCCCCTACTACCACTTCCTCAACGAGGTCCTCACTACTTACCAGAATCAAATCTAAAATGGCCTCCCCCCTCGTCGGTTCAGCTACCACTTGATGGAGGAATTGATCATCAAGCACATCTAGGAACATCTGAGCCCTATTATTGCTACTAGCGTTTGTTCCCCAATCTATTTCTGGGAAATTAAAGTCCCCCATAATTACACAGTTTCTATTGCTTATTACTTCTCTAAGCACATTAAATAGTTCCTTATCCATATCCTGGGTCGATCCTGGCGGTCTATAGCACACTCCAAGCACTATCCCCGGAGAGGCTCTAGAAGTCCTATTACCCATTGTAAGTATTGCCCAGACGGACTCTGAGTTGTCTAATCCATCCACTATTATTTCTTTACAGTTTATTTCACTATTGACATACAATGCCACCCCCCCACCTTTACCTCTGTTCCGGTCTTTCCTAAACAGCACATACCCCTCCATACCTGTGTTCCAGTCGTGACTGTCATTCCACCACGTTTCCGTTATTCCTACGATATCTGGTTTCAGCTCTTGGACCAGGAGCTCCAATTCCTCCATTTTATTACCTAGGCTTCTGGCATTGGTGTATAGACACCCTAATGTATGTCGTTTAGCCCGTCTCCCATTAGCAGCACTATATGTTGCGGGCCTCCTAGTGTCCGTCCCTCCTGTCCTTCCTATGTCCAATCTCATCTCCACAGCTATCTCTCCTCTCATTTTACTCACCTTCTCCATACTGGAATCTGGCGTGGAGATTAACTGTGCATCTCCCAACCGTCTCCCCAAACTTGCTAGTTTAAAGCTCTTTTGATAAGATGAGCCAGCCTCCCTCCCAAAAGTCTATTTCCTTCCCTACTCAGGTGAAGCCCATCCCGCGAGAACAGGTGTCTGTCCCCGAAAGCCTCCCAGTGGCCATACATCCCAAAGCCCTCCTTATAGCACCACTCCCTTAGCCAACTATTTATTCTCACAATCCTATCAGCCCTTTGCTGCCCTTCCCTCGGAACGGGCAGAATCCCACTAAAGATAATCTGTGCCTCTATCTCCTTGAGCGTCTTCCCCAGACTGGCATAATCTCCCTTGATCCTCTCTAACGAGAACCTAGCCGTATCATTCGTTCCTACATGAAGGATTATCAGGGGGTTCTTACCTGCTCCTTGTAGGATCCTTTTCAATCGCAGGTCCACATCGCGTATCTTTGCGCCCGGTAGACAGCACACCCTTCTGTTCTCCGGGTCCGCCCTGGTCACAGGCCTATCCAATCTCCTCAGTAAAGAGTCTCCAATTACATACACCTGCCGTCGCCTGGCAACAGTGCGATCTAGTAATCTAGTCTCCGATCCCTCTAGTCCTGACCTGTGCCTATTCCTATCTTCCCTTATGCCTTCATGAATCCTCACGGGGCCCAGAATTGGTGCTGTCTCCATCAAATCCTCCCCCCTCTCTCTTGGACTAGCAGCTCTTCTCTTCTTCCTCACCCTTCCACCTTCAGTCGCCACCTGCTGCCCCCCTACCTCGGTATCCAAACACTCGAACCTATTCCTGAGTTCTATTCCCCCCTCACTGGCCCTTCTTTTCCTTGGCCTGCTTCTCACAGTCACATGCTTCCACCTCCCATGTTCTCCCCCTTCCATTCCCCTCTCACCATCCTCTCCTTCTGCCTCTACCTCCACCATAGGGCATTCTCCTTCAGCCTCCCCTTGCCTGCCTTCCATCAGCTGCTCAAACCCCCGCCTAAACTCCACCAGGGTATCTACCTGCATCTGCAGCCCCTTAATCTTTTCCTCCAGTAACTCTATCAGGCGACACTTCATACACACATACCTGTGTTCCGGCTCCCCTGCTAGGACCATATACATACCACAGCTTCCACATGCAGTCATCTGCATTCTGTCTGCTGCTGCTGCTGCTTGGCTCATGGCTGCTGCGATCTCTGCCCACTGCACCTGTGGACTCAGAACACACGCCACACCGCGCTCTCTTGCCTCCCCCCTTACCTCCCCCTGCAAACTCCCTCTCAAACTCCCCTGTTAGCCGCCCTGTTTGCTGCCTCCGGTGCCGCTGCTTCTTCTTGGTCATAGTTGAAAAAGTAACATTTACCAAACCCTTCCAGGACAACAATCTGCCTGGTTGTACAAGCAGCTCCTGCACAAAAGGGGAGTCAGCTAGTGCGGGAAACACACAATTCTGTTCCGGAAGAACAATCCCTGCAAAAACTCTCTGCAACTACAGATCTTCCCACAGCCATAAACTGGAAAATGCTTGATCCAGTCATGCACTTCACAGAAAGTGCCAGGAATTAAAAATATTGTTGTAGACTGGAAGCAAAACTAGACTTGGTAATCGACCAGGTGCCAACAAAAATAGGTGGGAGTCAATGCTCATCCCTCCAGGACTAGGAAGGGGAGAGAAGACAGGGGACATCCTGGCCAGCAGGGAGTCAGAATATAGCAACTGCCAACAGATGAGTGGCAAAAGGGGGCCACCTTGCTGAATAAATCAGTGAGCCTTGGCCCTCTTCATCTAATGGCAGAAACAGCAAAAGCACGGTGCAACCAGCGGTAACTATTAAAAAACAAAATCAAAACCCTGGTTAATATGTGTCTGAATCTAGTCCATAAGGCCCGGAGGAGGGTTCAGAAATACTAGCTGATGCCACAACATTGAGGCCACAAGGTTATTGGCAATCAAAACCCATCCCCAAAATGAGAGTCCAGGAAGGAGCCAGTGCCATTTCTACAGCAGCCTTGCATCTTTTCCTCAGCCCCCTCCCAGTTCCTTAATGTATATTGTTCAGATCCGAAACAGACCTTCCAACACCTTAATCCCAGTGGTGCCCCCATTAAATTGCTGGGGCAACAAAGGAGGACCACTACACTGCCGAGAGCTCAGTAAGATCAAATTGCTCTTAGCTCAGCTTATGGAGGCAGTTAAACAAGTGCAAAGTACCTGCATCTCACTATCAGATGTGATAAAAACTGAGATATCAGTATAGGCCAACAGATGTGGGAAAGCATCCAGCCCCCCGGCACAGAAAGGCCAGTCAGAAGGCTTCTAAGGAGATGCAGGAATGGCTCCAACCTAAGAGCATACACCATCCAAGAAGAGGACACCTCTGATGAATGCCCTTGCAAACTGAGAAGCAGCAGCTAACATCCCCATTAATCTTTGGGACATTACAAATGGTATGGCATGATAAAAAATATATGAAGAGAACACTAGCCCAATCCCAAAAGCTTCTATCATTTTAAAAACATGACAATGGTTAACGCTATCAAAACCTTTCTCCTGGTCCATTGAAACAAGCCCCACATATGGATTCCAAAGTTTGTTAACCATAAAAACATCATGAATTAAAAAAAAAAAAAAAAATGCAGTGGGTAAGAATACAATATGTTTGATCAGTGTGTATTGCAGAGTCCAGACAGTCCTTCAGCCTTTTGGCTAAGACCCTAGATAAAAATCTTAGAATCAGAGCAGAGAAGGGAAATAGGTATCCAGCTCTGTAAGTCACAGAGATCCCCTTTTGTGTGCAGCAGGGTGATCGCAGCTCTGTGGCAACTGAGGGGCAGCTCTTTCTCTTGAGAACACTCTGGCACCACTAGCAAAAGGTCAGGACTGTTAAGATGCCAAAAATGCTTGTAAAATTCAGATTCTTACTCCTGGGGCAATTCTGAAACAAAAAATTAAAAATTCTGCAAAATTCTGCATATTTTGTCAAAATAACAAAATATCATCACACGAGTTTCAATTATTTTTGGTCGTTTATTTTAAAATACCTGTCAGCAAGTATGTCTGTAACAATATAGACAACAAAAAAAGATTCAGAAAATGTTTTTGCCAAATAGATTCCTTATTTGGCATATTAATACAGAAGTCTGAGTAATAATTCATTTAAACTACAATACACAACCATATTTTCTGCACCCCCTCTGCCCCAGAAGCAGTGCAAAGGCGGCGGGGAGTCAGTGGTAATGGAGGAGCTGAGGAAGAGGGAAATAATTGTTGGGAAGGAGCCTGGGTGTGAACTTGGAGGGTTGCTGGGTATAGGTGGGAAAAGTATGGAACAGGTTTTTGGGGGGGAGCAGGGAGGGACTGTTAGGGAGCTTTCCCCATGCAGACCCTGGCTGACCCTCTAGGCCCTCCCATTCAGTCAGGCACATGTGTCCCTCCACCTCCACTCAGACACCCACTCCCCCCATGCCCATGTGGCCCTGCCCCCTATCCCCATGTGTCTATGTGCCCCCACTCAGCCACCCCCTGTCCCTACGTTGTCCTGCGTCCCCTTCCCCTATCCCCGTGTATCTTTGTGCCCCCTCTCAGCCACCCCTCTGCCCATGTGGACCTGCACCGCCTTCCCCCCAATGGCCCTGCACCTCCACTCCCATTGAGCCCCTTCTCTAGTCTGTCCTCCCCCCACCAGCCCTTATGAGCCTCTCTGACCCCCCATAGCCCCTCTCTCCTGATCTGGCACTGTGAAGAAGGCAGGCTCTTTCTCTTCCCTGAGGCTACGTCTTCACTACGGGGGGGAGGGGGGTCGATTTAAGATACGCAAATTCAGCTATGCGAATAGCGTAGCTGAATTTGACGTATCCGAGCCGACTTACCCCGCTGTTTGGACGGCAGCAAATCGACCTCCGCGGCTCCCCCGTCGACGGCGCTTATTCCTACCTGCGCTGGTGGAGTACAAGCGTCGATTCGGGGATCAATTGTCACGTCCCAACAAGACGCGATAATTCGATCCCCGAGAGATTGATTTCTACCCGCCGATTCAGGCGGGTAGTGAAGACGTAGCCTAATTGGGAGCAGCTGCTGCATTCTATTGCCCCACCACCCTCTGTTGGGCAAAAGGCAGAACTGCAGCAACTTTTCAACAGAAGCTTTTTCTGCACACAAAAATAAAAATATGCGTGGCTCATTAGTTGTGTGTGCATGCAGTGGCACAGAATTTCTCCAGGAGCATCAGATGGCAGCCTCCTGATACCTTGCCTGTAAAGAGCTGCTGGACTGCAACCGAGAGTTTCTGCAGTGACAACAGGGCATCCAGGCCCCGCTGTTCCTCGCCAGTCAGATGGGATAACCCCTAGTGCAGCGCCTCCACTGCCAGCATGTCACAAGCTTCAGGCGAATACAGAGTACTGTAAAAAGAAACAGCTGTTTTCCAAATCTCAGCACGATCAGCCATCCGATGACCATGCATAAATGTTGATAAATGCACTTTGAAAAACATAATCCCAATTGTACATATAAAATGATGGGGTCTAAATTAGCTGTTACCACTCAAGAAAGAGATCTTGGAGTCATTGTGGATAGTTCTCTGAAAATGTCCGCTCAGTGTGCAGCGGCAGTCAAAAAAGAGAACAGAATGTTGGAAATCATTAGGAAAGGGATAGAAAATAAGACAGAAAATATCATATTGCATCTATATAAATCCATGGTATGCCCACATCTTGAATACTGCCTGCAGATGTGGTCGCCCCATTTCAAAAGGGAATTGGAAAAGGTTCTGAAAAGAGCAAGAAAAATTATTAGGGTTATGGAACAGCTTCTATGTGAGGAGTGATTAATAAGACTGGGACTTTTCATCTTGGAAAAGAGAAGACTAAGGGAGGATATGATAGAGGTCTATAAAATCATGACTGGTGTGGAGAAGTAAATAAGGAAGTGTTATTTACTCCTTCTCATAACACAAGAACTAGAGGTCACCAAATGAAATTAATAGGCAGCAGGTTTAAAACAAACAAAAGGAAGTATTTCTTCACACGATGCGCAGCAACATGTGGAACTCTTTGCCAGAGAATGTTGTGAAGGCCAAGACTATAACAGGGTTCAAAAAGAGCTAGATAAATTCATGGAGGATAGATCCACCAATGGTTATTAATCATGATGGACGGGGATGCAAAACCATGCTCTGAAGT
Organism: Chrysemys picta bellii; assembly: GCF_011386835.1. Classification (NCBI taxonomy): domain Eukaryota; kingdom Metazoa; phylum Chordata; order Testudines; family Emydidae; genus Chrysemys; species Chrysemys picta. The sequence continues at coordinate 137,531,986 of NC_088793.1, read as the reverse complement.
GTCCCTAGCCTCTGTTTGCCAGAAGCTGAGAATGGGCGACAGGGGAAGGATCACTTGATGATTACCTGTTCAGTTCATTCCCTCTGAAGCACCTGGCATTGGCCCCTGTCAGAAGGCAGGATACTGGGCTAGATGGATCATTGGTCTGAACCAGTATGGCCGTTCTTATCTGGCAGCCGTAGGCAAAAAAAGCTGTCCTCTGTCTGTAGACTTTTTTTCTCCAACTCAAAAAAGAACCTTGTGGGAGTGTTAATTTCATGCAGCTGAGTAAAATGGGCCTGAATCAGGGCTCCTTGCACATTCTCTTCCAAGAAGCATCACAGGAGCCGGCACTTCTCATTTAAGGTTTGGTGAATCTGCACTGGGTTTCCCACATCAAGGCTGCCAGGAAGGCCCAAGTGGTCTCAATTCAGGGCACTCATAGTTTGATACAAGGATTGCGTGGCAGCCTGGGTATGCTGGTGGCAGAACAGTTGGATATGGACCTTTCTGACATCTCAACAGTGTCTCAGGAACTCAGACAGGGGCTTGTGCTGCTGCCAGCGCTCCCCAAACACAGCAAACATCTGGATGAAATTCAAGTCCTGTAATAATTTGGTATTAAAGTGCCAGTGGGAAGCATGGGCAGGAAGACAGACACACGGACAGATGCATAATAATGACCAGACAAGTGAGTGGAGACATACAAGACCAAACAAACATATTCACACTGGCCTTCATGGTATAAAAGTGATCCAGTCTAGCTCCTGAGACCTGGTTGGGAGTAGCCTTCAGTCATGAGTACTGCCCAGCAGTGGGGTGAGACAACATCCGAAGATCTACTAGCACAAAAGTCTTCAGGAGACAATACAGTTCCCTGGCTGAATGAGGGTGTGTCTCCTCTTGGTTCCTATCTAAAACATAATATACAGTGCAACTGAAATCCCCTGATAGGACAATAATAGTATCAGGCTCAAAGCCAAGCATAGCATGGGAAAGTGTCTGCAGAAAAGAGCCACGATCTCACCCCAGATTAGAGGCATACATAGCACAAAAATTAAATACAGTAGTGTCAATACATGTTCCCACTTGGAGGAGCAACCCTGCACAATCTCCTTCAGAAAGAGGATCTGTGTCCCTGCATCCTAGGAAAAGAGAACAGTTACCTCAGCAGTACACTAGAGCCACGATTCAAGAAAGATTCCCCGCCCTATTCCTTCAGTCAATTCCCCTGATTATCAACGTCTGAATGTGTCTCTTGCATAAGGACAACATGAGCCTGTGTTTGTCTGAAAAATTCAAAGAGTTGTGCCCTTTTATGACCATCCTAGCATCCATTATTGTTTAGAGAGGCAAAGTTGAGCAGCACCATAGAGACTAAAAGGACAGTGTCACACAGCAGAGAAACCATAGAAAGTGGAGGTAGTTTGAACAAAGTGAAGTTGATATATCTTTAACAATCCCAGCACACTTCCTCATCTTGCTCAACAATTCTTTGAGATGGAAATGTTTCCTACAATCAACTGAGGTATGTCTCAAGACAAGGGCAGCTGAGTTTACACAGTGCTGTAAATTGGGGAAATACACCTTAATCTCTACTCCCTGCTTGCCTTTAGTGCTATCCAAAAAGTCACTGATCTCCTTCACCCTGTATCAGAGAATCATAGAATATCAGGGTTAGAAGGGACCTCAGGAGGTCATCTAGTCCAACCCTCTGCTCAAAGCAGGACCAATTCCCAACTAAATCATCCCAGCCACGGCTTTGTCAAGCCTGACCTTAAAAACTCTAAGGAAGGAGATTCCACCACCTCCCTAGGTAACCCATTCCAGTGCTTCACCACCCTCCTAGTGAAAAAGTTTTTCCTAATATCCAACCTAAACCTCCCCAACTGCAACTTGAGACCATTACTCCTTGTTCTGTCATCAAGTATCACTGAGAACAGACTAGATCCATCCTCCTTGGATCCCCCATTCAGGTAGTTGAAAGCAGCTATCAAATCCCCCTCATTCTTCTCTTCTGCAGACTAAACAATCCCAGTTCCCTCAGCCTCTCCTCATAAGTCGTGCCCCAGCCCCCTCATCATTTTTGTTGCCCTCCGCTGGACTCTTTCCAATTTTTCAACATCCTTCTTGTAGTGTGGGGTCCAAAACTGGACACAGTACTCCAGATGAGGCCTCACCAATGTCGAATAGAGGGGAATGATCACGTCCCTCGATCTGCTGGCAATGCCCCTACTTATACAACCCAGAATGCCATTAGCCTTCTTGGCAACAAGGGCACACTGTTGACTCATATCCAGCTTCTCGTCCACTGTAACCCCTAGGTCCTTTTCTGCAGAACTGCTGCCTAGCCATTCGGTCCCTAGTCTGTAACAGTGCAAGGGTGTACCCACCCTTCCTATCAAGCTGACCGGCTGGAACATCAGGAATCAGAGAGATCATTGACATTCTCTTCTTCTCCCTCAGACTCCACCGGCTCAGAAGAACATTGAGAAACTACTGTAACATTGAGCCACATTCTCATCATCCAGGAAGGAGAGAGATTCTATGAGAGCAACTGGCAAATCTATTTTCCCAAAAAGGGTAGGTAGTGCTGCCCCAAGCTGGGACCCAGCATCATAACTACAGAATGTGGGATCTGGGGCTTGGAGCCTCCCCAGGCACAATACAGGCCTCATGTTTGGGTTCTTGAAGCCTAACAGAATCATCCTAACAACAGAAACTACCTTCCCATAATAGGAGAGATCAGACACTAGTGTCTCAGTGTGAAAGAAAGGGTGTGGGGGCAATTGGAAAAAAAACTACTTTAGTAGCAGGAGCAACAAGGGGAAAACTTCAACAAAAGACTCCTGGACCCAGAGCCTCTCCTGTACCAAATGTTTCACAAACTGCTCCTGGGTCAGGAAAATCACTACAGATTTACTCAATTGAGAGACAGATTTTATATTAGCACAGTCAATAACCTTACTTACACTCAGCAACACATCCTCTGTGGTGCAGTAGACATCAGGCACACACCCTCATGCTTGCAGGTCATATCGCTAAGAAACCCTCTTCCCCATGCCCTTCAAGGAAAAGTGGGTGTGGAATGAGCAACCTCCCTAAAACAAAGAAACACCAAGTAACACCAAAACCAAACACAGACTCGTGCACACAGCACATACCAAACACAGCCTCACTCTCAGAAACTCCCACAATCCTGAGAGAAAGTGTGTAGTTGTAGGGCTAATACTGTTTTCTTTATTAGAATAAAGTTCCTTGTTCAGTGTTAGAAGAATTTTTTTCTCTCTGCGATTCTTTTCCATTGTCACATGACAGGGAGTGTACCCTGTTTCAGCTACTAACAGATGCCGCCATGGTTCAGGGCTGTTGTTGTTATCAACAGAAAAGTGCTGAAATGAGCAGAATGCAAACCCCACAGTTCTGAGTTCTGTTTCTAATTTGAACACATGGTGATGGAGTGGGCCCCATAGCATGCTTAATTTTCTCTAAATTCATTCTGCAATTTCAACTGGATATAGTGTCCTTCTGCATGTCTTGTCGCAAACTAAAAATATATATATGGAGATACACCTATCTCATAGAGCTGGAAGGGACCCTGAAAGGTCATTGAGTTGAGTCCAGCCCCCTGCCTTCACTAGCAGGACCAAGTACTGATTTTGCCCCATATCCCTAAGTGGCCCCTCAGGGATTGAACTCACAACCCTGGGGTTAACAGGCCAATGTGCAAACCACTGAGCTATCCATCCCCCACACAGCAATGTTGTTGTCTGCTGTTAAACAGTTGCTACATTCTACCCCAGAGGTGGCTGTATTTCACTGGTAGTTGAATTATCAGTACATGGGCTATAAGCCAAATTTCTTGCTGGTGTCAACTGACCCAGCTCCATCAGAAATTGAAGGGAGATACATCAACAATATGAGATCAAGTGTTAGCCCTGATTCAGCCAGGTACCTAAGTATGTGTCTAACTTTAATTTTAAGCGTGTGCTTAGAACCATTGATATCCGTGGAGCTATGCCAATATATATCAGGGAAAAATTTGGATAATATCCTATATAAGGATAATTCAAGTACCACTGATATGAAGCCAGCATAGGGTAGAATTTAATTAATGACACTGTTTGCGTGCTTAAAGATAGGCATGTGATTGCTGAATTGGGGCCTATAGTACTATCAATTTGAGGGTGTTCTGGCAGAACTATATAGGTAGGGCACTACCAAATTCACAGCCACGAAAATCTCATCATGGACCGTGAAATCTGGTCTCCCCCCATGAAATCTGGCCTTTTGTGTGCTTTTACCCTATACTATATAGATTTCACGGGGGAGACCAGCCTTTCTCAAATTGGGGGTCCTGATCGAAAAGGGAGTTGCAGAGGGGTTGCAAGCTTATTTTAGGGGTGGTGGTATTGCCACCCTTACTTCTGTGCTGCCTTCTGAGCTGAGCCGCTGGAGAGTGGTGGCTGTTGGCCAGGCACCCAGCTCTGAAAGCAGCGCCCCACCAGCAGCAGTGTGGTATGGTATTGCCATCCTTACGTCTGCACTGCTTCTGGCGGAGGCTCTGCCTTCAGAGCTGGGTGCCTGACCAACAGCCGCCACTGTCCAACTGCTCAGCTCAGCACAGAAATAAGGGTAGCAGTCCTGCCACACACACATCCCGCAAGAACCTTGTGGCCCCCTCCCCACAACTTCTTTTGGGTCAGGACCCCTACAATTACAACACCGTGACATTTCAGATTTACCATATATACTCGTTCATTCGTTTATAAGCCGACCCCGCAAAATGGATAGGTAAAAATAGCAGAAAGTGTATGACACTCTCATAAACCGACCCTATATTTCAGGGGTCGGCAAACTTTGGCTCCCGGCCCATCAGGGGAAGCCACTGGCGGGTCGGGACGTTTTGTTTATTTGGAGCGTCTGCAGGCATGGAGCCCCTCAGCTCCCTGTGGCCGCGGTTCGCCGTTCCCAGCCAATGGGAGCTGCGGGAAGTGGTACCAAGCCTGCAGATGCTCCAGGTAAACAAAATGACAATGTATTAGATATTCAATTCAATGATTCCATAGAGTTTAAAATCATCAAATTTTGGTGTTGACCCGTTTATAAGCCAACCCCCGCTCTTCGATGTGTCACTTTTTTACCAAAAATATTGGGCTTATGAACGAGTATATATGGTAAATAGCTGAAATCACGAAATTTATGATTTTGAAAATCCTATGTCCATGAAATTGACCAAAATAGACCATGAATTTGGTAGGGCCCTATATATAAAATCTCATCCCTAAACAACATAGTTATATTGTTGCAAAAACTGTGTGTAGACCAGGCCAAAGGAGTAAATATTGTATATTTTATCCTCATCAGACTAAAACCTGAGGCACCTGGCACTTCTCAATAATTGCTTTGCAAAGGAATAAAACTCCTGTGACCACAAAATACTCAATTAGCCTTACGACTAGATATGTTGAATGAATAAACATGAATATGTGAGTAACATAAACGTTACTAAATGATCAAATAGAACAGACATCATCTTTCTGCTTTAGAAAGAAACAAGCCAGATAATGAAAAAATAAAAATTATTTACCAAGTCAAACTACTTTTAAATCTTTAAATTCCCCACATACCTTCAAGGATTACAAAAATCTGTGGAAGGTCATTATAGTTATAAAAGAAAAGATTAAATAAGCACTTAAGCAGACATAAATAAAACAGACAGGTTAAAAGCTATTAAAATGAACTTGGGCTGAGGAGAACCCAGTCAAAGTGCAAAGGAATCCAATAGCACATCAGTTGAATGGACAATGGGATAGAGCAGCACTAGGTACACAGAGTCATGTTGAGTCAGAGGTTATTTTACCATAAGAAGTGCTTAAGTCAGATCAGAGAGCAAAAGAGATTTACTAAACTAAGATTGCTGTAGGAGACTCAGAGCATTTTCTCACTGCCAGGCAAGACATAAGGAAAAAAATCTATGTAGTGTCAATAAGCAAGCTGAATGGGAACTGAGGGAGGGAGTGGTACAATGGATGTTATCAGAGCAGCCTGCCAGGCTGAACATTTTTGCTTTAACTAGTGCTCATCATTTTCTGGGGAAAAAAACAAAACCAGAAACCAAAAACAAAGTACCAACCATCCATTAAAATGGAAATGGTATCATTCATGCATGAGGATGATACGGTGAGCTTTGCTCAGTTTAAAGGTAGTTTGGAGAGAGTTGGTCCACAGAGGCAAGCACAAGAGGATCTGAAAGAGTTGTTGCATTTAAAATGGGACAGTTCAGCACACTCACTGTTGTGTAACTTGGGAAATAAAGAAGAGAAAGGAAGATAATCTGAAACAGTCACATGAAGGAGGAAATACAGCTGTTCTTGAAGTAACAAGGAAATGTAAGTGTGAGCTGGGGCATAGAGATGAGCAGTGGCCACTGACCAGATGTGCTGCTGGTGTAACTGTTCCAGGTGCTGTCAACCAAGCGGCTGGAAATGCATCTTTGGCTCTAGGCTCATAACTTGATTTCATCCATGGAGAGGAAGATAGGCAATAAATAAAATAATTATCAATAAAGGACCTGATAAATTTCTGCATTATTCCTGTTTTACAGTGGTGCAACTCCATTGAGTTCAGCAATACTGACATAAAACCGGAGTGGTCAATGGTGAATGAAATCCCAGTGTAGTTTTTTTCTTAATATCTCTATTTGAAAATTTTCTCAGTACTTTTATTTCCTATATTTATTTTTCTGACTTTTGACAGAAAAACCCCAAAGTTAATTAAAAAAATTAGTACACCCAAAAGAGACAACTGCTATACATACTGAAAAGTGAATGAGGAAGAGTATCCAACAGTCTGATCAATAAAGAGTAACTGCTGAAACAAGTGCTACAGAGGGCACCATTTCAGACTCAGCATTTTCCTGCTATTAGCATACAGGTGTATGCCAGGAACTCTATTTCCCTGCATGTCAGATGCCACGGTGTGCTAAATTTGGGTAAACGGTGACTTTTAATGACAACCAATGCATCTTACTTAATTCAACAGCCCCAGTCAAGTATGTGTCATAGCCTAAATTAAGGATGCATCTAGTATCACGGATACATTCTGTTCTTCCTAATTTTCATAGGCAATCGTGCCAACATGTTTACAGGAAATGTTACAACATCTTCCTGCACCAAGAGAACCCAAAACAACCTATTTATCTGTGTTGACTATACTCTTGTTTAAAGAGAGAGTCATACTAAAGGCACAGGCTTGTCTGTTTTCTCAGACGATAGGACCCTGGCTGCGAAAGAATCCTACCCTACAAGCCACCTTGCCCCATCCTATGAAAGAAAAAGAGCAGCCCCAATATTCCAGCAGGAAGCAGGAGTCATTTCAGTTGCTCTGATGAAATAAATTCAGATTCAGGGAAGAAGTACCTTGGCATCATGGTTTCTTTTTCTGTGTAAATGGCACGATTTGATGCAGATTACAAATGGCTTCCTTTCCTTCAGTAAACAAAAATTGGAATACTAGCCCAAATTCTACAAGGAAACCAAAGCAAACACAGGCAACGAGGACTTTGTCCTGCTCAGTTGACGATTTCACCATTTTGTCCCCCAGGTAATTAGGCTCTGCAAGCTTTTAATTTTACTAGTAAGGGGTTAAAAAAAAAAGTCAAGAAAACCAATGTGTTTGAATGTCAAGCATTGCACACAATCACAACCTTCATGTACTCTTAACATTGCAGGTCCTTCAATAAAAGGAAGAAGATCTAAAGGGGCTGTTTTGGGGTGGGTTAGTACAGGGAGGATTTCCCTACAAGGGCTTGGATTGGAAGTCTGATTTTAAAAGAAATGGTAAAGCTGACCACACGGTTGTAAATCCACAGCCTGGAAGGAGGAAAGCAGAAATACAGCGAGCGACTGAAGTGTCTGTAGCTGCAATGTTTGTGGGTTAGATGAGAAACAAGCGCTGAGTGGAGAGGGGGGCGGGTGGAGGCAGGGGGTGGCTGGTGTGATTTGTTTGGTGATCAGAGCCAATAGAAAGCTTAGTCTTTGATGATATCCCCACGCAGTGCCTGAGAAGAGTCAGTGCTGAGCCTCCAGTGTTCCTTTCACATCTGCACCAAAGCTAGCCTGAGACCCTGCAAAGCAAGGCATGCGCTCCTCATTCGCAGCTCTTTTAAATTGAGCTCTTATGGGCATCTGCAGCAGCCTGGTTGAGTCAGAACTGAAAGCAGCAGCAGCAGTGGGAGACTACACTTAATCACTCCATTGGATATATAATAATCTCCAGGACACAGGGAACTGAAGAAAACCCCTCAGCTGGTTGCAGGTATGGAGATCATCATAGCTTATCTGAAGCAGAAGAATTTGATGTTAGTTACTGCACATTTATAAGATATTGTTATTTATTTTGCAGGAATTAATTCCCCCCCCCCCTTAAAGTTCTGTCATTTTCTCCTCCTGTTTAGAAAGGAGGAAAAAATACACCTCATCTCTCAACTCATCCTGCAGATTTTGAGGAAACAATACTTAGTCCTGTACTAAATTTGCACAGTGCAAGAAGAATCACAATACTCAGTGGAAAGAACAGATTGTAGCTTTTCCCCATTTTAAAGTGATTCCGTGTGTGCAATAGTTATCTCCTTGTGAAAACTTAACTGCCCAGATTTAGCACATTCAATTTGAAATGATCTACAGTACAAAGCAAGTAGCAGTGTTATCATTTTAAAGTAATAGCTTACTATTTTCTCAATATTGTATATTGTGCTCATATGTCCTTCATGTGGCAAGTTCCCATGAGGCATGTAACTAAATTAATATGAGCAAGCTATCGGGTGTCTGTAGGTCTAGGTTTTATTTTGAACAGCATTCTAAGATAAGTTAACTGCATGACTTACAAAAAAAAAATCCTTTGGGTAAAAGTATGAAAAAAATCCCTAACTGGAACCTGTGCCCCTTTGTACCTTTCTTTCTTTGCTTTGGGTTAATTATGGTTTGTGATTATGAAACCCCATGAGGGATCAGCTCCAAGAACAAATAGTATTATTTTTTTAATAGTCATGAGTTAGAAATATATATGCAGTATTTCCCCCTGCAAATGAGGATTATACTAATACAAACCCATGTCTGTCTGTCTCACAGTGAGATAGATCCTGCTTGATTGTCTGTCTGATAAAGCAATGGAAATGTTTGCATTTCCATAGGTCTGACAAAACTGGAGTCTCAGGTCTTAAAAAAAAAAAAATAAAAAAAAAATTGCAATGGCATTTGGCTGAGCGACTCCTATTTTTAGGACAGGTTTGTAAAAGTGGTTATATAACTTTATTTCTGGTGGATTTTAGAGGACAAAATTAACAGCTCATAACAAGTTAAACCTTCTGTTCTCAAGAATCCCCCCCAAAAGCTGAAGTTAAAGTCCTGTTGAACACAGTTGGATGAACTTCAGTTTTAACAGTTTAACTGTACAAATAACTGTGGAAAGAGTAGTTTCTATAATGAAAACTTAGATTAGGAATCTAAACAATCCTGTTGAATAACAAGCAACAGGTGCAAGAACAAGCAGAATTCACTCACTGAGCCCTAATTAGCACTCTGCATATCAAACCACTTCAAGGCTACTGCATTCAAAGCCACTATGAAATCAACATCACTTCAGGCTCACTTACTTCCCACCAATGCATATATGGTATATGTACTGTGTTTCTGCAGGGGATTTATTTTCTTCCCAATGTTTAACGCCAAGTAGCAAGTACTGTCCAAAATATTTGCTAAAGCTGTTTGTTGCTGTTGTTGTTTATTATTATATTGTTAACCTTGAAGTATATTTCTTAGAACTTTTTCCTTTTTAAACATTAACATTAAGACAGGGGGAAATAACAATTTTTTGTTAGCAAAAATAAGTTAGACTACACTATTCATTTCTTAATTTAACAGACACAAGGTTTAGTTGTCAGCGTACCAGGCCGGGATTCAGGACATCTGGGTTCTATTCCAGTTTGTGCCACAGACCTTGGGAAAGGGGCTTAACCTCTCCAGCTCTGTTTCCCCATGGGAATAATACTCCTCTTCTACTTCTTCCATCCCAAGGAAGGGAACATGGAAGATCCCGAATGCAGCAGCACTAGTGTGTTTTCACAGCCCATGAAGAGAGGGTGACTGAGGACGCTGAATGCCCTCAGAGTGTCCAAAGCCAATATGCTATGAGTGTTCTATACATGCTAGAATAGAGAGGGGCTTTGGTGTAAAGACATGGACAGTTTATCCGTGACTTTGTAGATCTGCTGGCAAACCCCCATATGTTGATTTTGGGGGAGGAATGGGGTGGATTCTATTCTCCCCAACCCTCATAGATTGCCACAGTAACCTCTTACACAATGCTCAGTCACTTGGGCTTTGCACAGGGAAGAGGATTTATCTGTTAATGACAGTTAAGCACTTTGATGTCTTCAGATGGAAGGTGCTATGGAAGTGTGAAGTATTATGAGGAGGAGTCAAATCTGATCACAGTGAAGATAGAAAAGATGCACAAAGTGAAAATCCATTAACCTGCAATGTAGGATGGAGTCCCCTGTATTCCAGACTGATACATTCAGTCACTTCAGGTGCCCTGAGTCACTCCTCCATCCCTCTTTAAGATCTACTTAATTTGCAATGTTTATTACTTTCGAAGGTATTTAAACTATTTTGCTTCTACTGCATCAGATGGAAAAGATTTGAATGGAAAAAATATATCTGAGATGTCCACTGAGCATTCAGGGCAATATTGACTAATGGTGGTGACCAAAGCTAAATCTAGATTCCAGGGATAGAATTTATGAAGGTGTAAACCCACTAGACCCAAATAAACTCCTGCTGTGGTTTTGTTTACCCCAAATGGAGAAAATTTATTTACAAACACCTGGTGGATTCTTGTGGTGCTATAGGTAAGGATTCTGCAGGAAACTCAAAACCGAATCCTGTGGGTCTATGGCTGAATTTGGGGAGCGACACCCCTTTGTGGATCAGGACCCCACTATTCTCCTCCAAAACAGCACAACAGGATTATACATCATGGTGCCATTTGCTTCCTTATTACAGCTGCACATTTTGGGGAGTCAATGTAGGTCAGACAAGCCTTGAGCCCTAGCAACTTGCTGCAGACTCTGGGCTCCCTTCCCAGAGAGCATGGCTACCCCTTGGGTCTTGCTCCACTGCCCACACAGCCTCTTCTTATGGAAGAGTTTTTTGCCAGGTTCGCATAACAGGAGCCTGCAGCTGTCGCAGCTGCCTTCTTCACATTTCCTGTCCCACTTCTGCACACATGTCTCTCCCCAATGCTAAAAGGGGAGAATTTGACATGTATTACTCTGTTCTAAGACTTTAGATGTATTGTTTGGAAGCAGGTAAATCTGTTAGATGACCAGCAATACAATAAGAATTTATTTGAACAGTGATGTCCTGTGTTTGTCTTGGGAGTGTGAAAATGGAAGTTGGGATCATGAGTGGAAGACTGATTAAGTGATTGTTTGTTTGATGCTAGTCATCCTTGGTCCATAGCCAATGGTAGAAGGTTCACTGCTTTTAAATTGTATTGCTGCTCTGTCCTTCATGCAAGATCCTGCTGTTGAAAAGAGCTCATGAGACATTTTTTTTGGGGGGGGGGGAAAGGGGTGAAAAATCTAACCCAACAAATATTGTCCAAAACCCAAAAATACCAATTTGGAAATGTTGAAAAAATTTGACAGAAGACTGAAAATTCTATTCAGAAACGTGCCATGGTGCCTATTGGAAGTTTACTTTGGTTGCCTCATGCCCCCATTCTATCCTATAGTCCAAGATCTCTGGCTAGACTATGTCACCCATGATGCAGCATGGCCACCCTTCTTTATGAGCTGCTGCAGTGCATTGTGGGGGTTCCTGGCTGTAGCACATCATGGGAGATGTAGTCTGGTTGCAAAGCGTGGATGCTAGTAGAGCGTTGGGGTCATGAGGTCCTCCGGAAAAACTACTCCCAGAAGGCACTGTCATGGCATTTCAGATTTGAAAATTTTCAGTTTTCAGCCATAAACCCAAAACATTTTGGTTTTGAGGTATTTGAGGTCTTTTTTTAAAAACGAACACTAGATATTTTCACCAAAAGTTGACCAGCCCTATTATTAGGGGCCTTTTAACCCTTTTAATCCAGCAGCAGAGGACAGCTGTCGTGCTGCAAAATAGTGGGTATAGTCTTTCCTTCAAAATATCTGTATTGTACATGCTGTTCATATATCCTCCGCTATATCCCAGGTGTAAGCTGTACATGTAAAGCTGAGATGTCCATGCTGAGCCTCATAGTTGCCCTAAGATTGCCAGAATGACTGGACTGACTATTCCTAGTAATTATAATTCAGTAATTGCAAAATCATAGACGTTCAAGATGGAACAGCTCTATGACTAGAGATCATCTACTCCATTCCCATTGTTCTCAAAATTGCTGCAGCCTGCTTCAGAGGAGAGAGACCCACTGTGGTCTCATAGGAACTATTTCTTTTTCCATTCTTATAGTGTTAGTCTGCTTTGCTACTTGTGTATGAAAACGTAACACAATCTACATTTAAATGTTATACATGATGTAATTACCTCAGCTACTCTTGCAAGACCATTCCAGAGGCTATTTTCATAGAAAGCCTACTATTTATTCTTCCCTGGTTTGACCCTTTTTTCTTTTTTTCTTTTTTAACATTGGTCTTTATAAGAGTGAGACAGTGACAAATGGCAGGTTATTGCTACGGTACTGGAAGATTTAGCAAAGTCTGCTTTCCCTGGATACTGCATCACCATTGTCATATTAATTTTAATATGCACATCATCTTCTTCAAAGGAATGAAATAATAAACTCCTCTACCATTTCAGATTACTTTAATATCAATATATAGGAGACATTTATTTGAAGAAATTCATCCAGTTATAGGGAAAACCAGAGGAAATAAAGATTCTGATCTATCCAAGTACAGTAACTCTCCTAAAGATCTGTTATCTCTGGTTATATCAGACTTAGAAAGCAATTTTAAAGACAAATTAGGATAATTGACATACTCTAAGAAAAGAAAACATAGTATTCACCCCCAAAATTTCATTTTTTTTGAAAACCGCTTTCTCTAGTGTGTGATCGCCAAAGCACAAATACAACCTTCATGCTATGGATTTATCAGCAGTGCAACATTAAAGCTTTCTTCTCTTATAATTTATTTAAACAGTGAGGTGAAAAAGAACACAGAGAACACCCAAGAGCTCATGCTTAGTTGACTTTGTCTTGTACAAACATTGTTGACATGAAAAATATTATTCAACCCAGTGCTAGAACTGTGATTCTGAAGTCTGAGGGAACTTAATCTTATAATCCATTGAAAACTAGCTGCCTTTCTTTGTTTGTATGGAGCTCTATCATGGATTCCAACTCCAAGTTATCCACTATGCTACCTTGCTATAATAATAGCACTTAAGGATAGTAAAGCAATGTCTGATATTTTGCTTTAGCACTAATGAAAGATAAACAGAAGTGTTGTCAGTGTACAATAGAAATAATCCTGACAAGAAACAGTTTTCCCTGGTACAAACGTAAGGCCAGATCTTACTTCTAATGAAGCCAAAACCAGTTGGATTGAAATGAAGCAGAATCTGCTGCCCATAAACATCAGGACACTGGCCAGTCTCCATGTGGATGATATCTGGAAGCTAACCATGTTAAGATTTTGGTTAGCAGGTCAGAGAGGGGTTGTGTCAGAGGAGGCAAAAACTCATATACAAAATACATACCAACCCAACTTTCTGCTGACCGATGCCTTCAGTCCAGACATGCGCTTCTTATATGACCCACCTCCTTTGTGCCACTTTCTGATCTATTAATGTACTGGGCACCAGCAGCTGGGCATCAGGTCAGAATGCTGGTCCTAGGAACAAGGAGGTGTGTCAAGTGAAAATATAATAAAATATCTTCAAATATACACATTATTGGGTAGATCCATTAATCAGCCACATGATTTTTATTGGGAAGTTATCATTCAGATTTAGACTAAATGTATCCCTGGTGAAAGCCTATTGCAGTTAGTGGGGCTTACACCAGGGAGAGAATTGACACTTTGGGCCTGATGGTTCACTACTGATGACCAGGGAAGTTTTGGCGTAGATTTCAATGGGAGCAAGTTTGGATCATTTATTCTTCAAATAATGACACTTACAAATTTGAGGCAAAGTTATAGGCACTTTATAAATAACATATGTAGATTCAGATAGAAGGACATTTCCATCCGTCACTCTAAATTGATCCTTCACTGAAGGATCAAAATGAAGAATTTATGACATCACAAGCCTATCTGTAACCAAAGACTTTAGATGTCATATACATAGATTATGAAAGAAAACTCATTTTAGTCAAAAATAGCAGGGAGACCAGTGAAAATGCTGGTAAGTCGCAGTGTTTTTGTCTAAACCTTCTTTATTCTGAAATGACTCGGTCTTCTTGCCAGATCACTTAGACAGTTGAACAAATGCTGCAACCCTTCATCCGAGATTGAAAAGTCAAAGGCAGAAGAATAGCTTCAGATCATGGACATTATAGTCCAAATTTACCTTACTTTCTTAAATGAAATGATACCAGATATGAATTTAGGCCATTGTTTAAAATTCCAAGATAAATTCCACCTTTGTCTATCAGAAATCCATTCTAAACGATGAGAGATTTTAAAATACAAATTGGACCATAATAAATCCCTCTTAGCTTCCTGCATTTAAAAATATCCTCTTCTCCTTGTGTTTCTTCTTTATAGGACAACATTGAGCAAAACACTTTGCCACAGGCTGCTATGTATGATTGGATATGGAATTTTGACCAGGTGCCAATTATTATCCTTTAATCCAGGTATAGCGCTTCAAGCTAGAAAATGTTGACAATTTCAGTGTTTCTATAGTTGCCTTTAAAAGCATTGTACGTATTAACACAATTTGGAGTACTTACCAAAAACGACCACTCTGCCCTTTGTAAAAAGTGTCTCGGGTTTTTTCAGTTTAAAATGTAATATTGTCTAAAAATTAAGTAAGTTTCTTTGGAAAACAGTGTATTGTGCCATTCCAAGTCAAGCCACATTCTGTGCTCATGGTTTTGTTTCAGACAAATATGATATTGCAGGCAGAATGTTACAGTTGTTTGCCAGAGAGCTGCACTGTGTTTACTAGAAGAGGATTAAAGGAAATTTGAAAGTCAGGGCTAGCTCAGTAGGAAATTGATATACATACATTATACTTGCAGGGACACTCTGCCCAGCTGTATTAGGAAATTCATCATTTTATTTATTTAGCAGTTCGGACTTTATCCTCCTAACAGATATACTATCCATTTAAAACTATGCCAGACTTTAAAAGGTTTAACAATATAAACGTGATTTGCAGCATCTGAAGTATTATCCTGGCATAGCTCTCTCATGTGTCTTAGAATTAGCACTCTCATATAGTAGACTAACCATGCTAGAAAACTCCAGTTTATGGATCTTGTTGCTCTCTATAGACTGTGGTTTAATTCCTGGCAGTGCTGCTTGGGTCAAGGATTGTAGCCACAGTCATAAACAACAATTTTCAGAATCTGAGTAAGCTAGACTAGGGTGTAGGTCCTTGGAAAAGATTTCCTGGAGGAAGCAGGAACAGCAATCTATCTCCATATCCATATCCACAGAGTATTGGCAGGCTGTTCTGTTGGGAAGCAATGGCTGTCCAGCCTTGTAGTTATTAATGATTGTTTTTGTACAACGGCCAATATATGAAATAGAGAGTGAATTCTAAAAAGAAGATAAGGCCATAGGACTTCTTTTCTATTCTCAAATGCACGGTGTTAAGTCCTCAAATGTTTGCATGTATAAATGGGCATAACTTTGAGACTCAGTAAAATGTGATTAGGTAAAATTCCTCAGACATATCGCACATAACTTCCTACATACAAATCAGTGGTGATGGGGAATCCAGAAATAAGATGACTTAAATATAAAATTATTATTACTGCTGTGTAGGGCTTTTTCATGGTTTTTCCCCCACAATGCCCATGTACTTCACAAATTCAGTAAACACTTGTGTATTACCAAGTTTATTGCTAAGTACCCAAGTTGTCAATGGGCCTTCCCAAGTAGTAAGCACTATTGTAAGGACAGTAGAATGACTGTAGGGTGAAGGCATTAATACCCACAGGAATCTCCCTCCTGATGTGCTGCTTCTGCCCATGGAAAGGTGATTGCTGTTTTGCTAGACAGCCAGCCAGACTACTGGTTCACAGTGTATGCACTACGTAATGGTGGGAGAAGTCAGGAGAGGGGAGATCTTTTTGGTGATGGACAAATCCCTACTCTTATGGAAAGTGCCATAGTCTCCTTAATGTCCATGTATAGCAGACAGGAAACTGGTGTGTGTGTGGTGTTGTTGTTTTTTTTAAAGCTCTATTCTGAAAATTCCACATGCAGCAAATTGCATGGAAATCAAAGCTCTTCCTTGGAGAACCAGGCCTGAAGAGACCTTCCTCAGTCTGAATATGTCACTTGTACTAAGGAGAAGAATTACCTGATCTAGACTGAGTTCCATGCTCACCTGAAATAGACTCTGGAGATATGCAGAATCTTTGACCAGAGATGATCTTCCCCAGGTAAAGGGGAGGTTTGGGCTATTGATTCACTCTGACTCTGATCTAGGCTTTCTTGTCACAATGGTTGTCAAAATGAATGGTGACACACTGTAGCTTTGTAGAATTCTGGGCCATCAGAGAGGCTGCTAATGGAGATTGGAGGACTCGCTTTGATTTATTAGTGAGATTGCTCAGATGAAGACAAATGTTGTTTTCTGGGACTTGTAGGACCATATTTTCTAGTGCTCAGCACCTGATGTTCTGAATGGGGACTGTTGGGTGCTGTGGATGTTTGAAAATCTGTATATCTAATGTGAGAACATAAACAGGAGATGAGGGAGCCTGAGCACTTTAGAAAATCTGGCTTGTGCAGCTCCACCTGCAGATTAAAAATATAGGCAGCCACAGGTTTCTTTGATTATGATGGAGTGCTGCATATTTGAACTTTTCCATATGGCTGCATTTTCAGATTAAATATAGGAATGGCTGCAATCTGCTCCATTATGTGCAAATTGCAACCCAAGGCTCCGGCAAGTTGCCAGTTCTGCTCCTCCATTTGAACAAAATTGGAGCCTCTGGCTTTATTTACTCATAACTACATGTTTAGCAGTCGGACATGGTTGACAAAAGCTGTTACTGTTGCTGAATGGGTAAGACATAAGGCACTTGAGATGTTAGTCCAATCTTTTTCTTTTTTTTTTTAATAATGGAATTCAGGCATCTTCAAAATCTCCAAGTGTATTAACCCCAGCATTTCCCATGCCGCTATTGGCAGAAAAGCCTACACAAAAGTGACAAATGGTTTTAGTTTCTTCAATTTTTAGGTACGCACAGGAAGACACTTTAAAGTGTGCCCTTGTTGCCAAGAAGGCTAACAGCATTTTGGGCTGTATAAGTAGGGGCATTGCCAGCAGATCGAGGGACGTGATCATTCCCCTCTATTCGACATTGGTGAGGCCTCATCTGGAGTACTGTGTCCAGTTTTGGACCCCACACTACAAGAAGGATGTTGAAAAATTGGAAAGAGTCCAGCGGAGGGCAACAAAAATGATTAGGGGGCTGGAGTACGTGACTGAGGGAACTGGGACTCTTTAGTCTGCAGAAGAGAAGAATGAGGTGGGATTTGATAGCTGCTTTCAACTACCTGAAAGGGGGTTCCAAAGAGGATGGATCTAGACTGTTCTCAGTGGTAGCAGATGACAGAATGAGGAGTAATGGCCTCAAGTTGCAGTGGGGGAGGTTTAGGTTGGATTTAGGAAAATCTTTTTCACTAGGAGGATGGTGAAGCACTGGAATGGGTTACCTAGGGAGGTGGCGGAACCTCCTTCCTTAGAGGTTTTTAAGGTCAGGCTTGACAAAGCCCTGGCTGGGATGATTTAGTTGGGAATTGGTCCTGCTTTGAGCAGGGGGTTGGACTAGATGACCTCCTGAAGTCCCTTCCACCCCTGATATTCTATGATTCTAAAGAAGTGAATTTTTACAGGAAGTGCTGAGCACCCATGTGCCAAGTGTTTCAAGATGGGCACCAAAAATTGAGGGACCCAGAATTACAAGTAATGTTCGAAAAAGGTGGACCAAAAAACTGGATGTGAATTGCTAGCATGTGGCATATCAGGCTGAGATTACAAGGCATCTAGTGGTTAATAGTAGTCATCCTCATATCCACTTTCAGTTACCTCCGTGATATAAACCTTCAGTTTTTACTAAACCATTTGGGCTTTTAGGTGTACATCTACCGTTCCTGTGCAATTGTGTTCTATGCTAATGTTGCATAGTGAGGTACGTGGGTAGCACTGGAGTTAGCACTGCTTGTCTGATGTACTAGATGTATCAGTTAGCCGCAAAGTTGTTAACAGCTAAGAGATAGCTAGAGCAAAGATTTATACCAAGTCTTAAACATTTTAAGAATGAGCAATGACGATATTTTCCTTGTTATCTAAGGCTCCAGTCCTGTATCAAGATGTGCAAGCACACTTCCCTGTAGCAGTGTGGAATCTGAACCTCAGAAAGATTGTTTGTGGTTAAGACGGGGGGCTGAAAGTCTCGGGCTTTATTCCTTACTGTACTATAGACTTCTTGTGTGACCTTGGGAAAGTTATTTATCTTCTTCATGGTTAGTTTCTTCATCAGTAAAATGGGGATCATATCCTATCTTCCAGAGACTTTGTGAGGCTAAATTTATTAATGTTTGCAAAATGTGTGACCCTCACACAGAAGACACTCTTGAAAAGTGCAAACTACTACTATATCTCTGAAAACCACATTATTGATGAGCGGAGTTACTATGAAGAACAGCAACAGAGGTTCAGTGGCCTAGGCATGGAAGCTATTAGGTAAGAGTAGTTTGAGAAGGGACAAATCAAAGATTAGCTTGACCAGATTTTCTGAACAACAAAACAGGTTAATTCTGTGATCTGTAATTTTTTTTAATATAACTTAATTAGTTGCCCTCCAAAGAACTCTCACTCACAGATCTTGGGAGACAGACCAGTCCTCGCTTACAGACAGCCCCCCAACCTGAAGCAAATACTCACCAGCAACCGCACACCATACAACATAAACGTTAACCCAGGAACCTATCCTTGCCACAAAGCCCGATGCCAGCTCTGTCCACGTATTTATTCAAGTGACCCCATCATAGGACCTAATCACATCAGCCATGCCATCAGGGGCTCTTTCAATTGCGCATCTACCAACATGATATGTGCCAGCAATGCCCCTCTGCCATATACATTGGCCAAACTGGACAGTCTCTACGCAAAAGAATAAATGGACACAAATCTGACAACAGGAATCATAACATTCAAAAACCAGTGGGAGAACACTTCAACCTCTTTAACCACTCAGTGACAGACTTGAAGATGGCAATTTTGCAACAAAAAAACTTCAAAAACAGACTCCAAAGAGAGATTGCTGAACTTGAATTAATATGCAAATTAGATACATTTAACTTAAGTTTGAACAGAGACTGGGAATGGTTGGGTCATTACACTAATTGAATCTATTTCCCCATGTTAAAATATCCTCACACCTTCTATGGGTCATCTCGATTATCACTTCAAAGGTTTTTTCTCTCTCCTGCTGATGATAGCTCATCTCAGTTGATTGGCCTCTTACAGTTGGTATGGCTACTCCCACCTTTTCATGTTCTCTGTATGTATAAATATCTTCTTTCTGTGTATTCCATTCTATCCAATGAAGTGGGTTTTAGCCCACGAAAGCTTATGCTCAAATAAATTTGTTAGTCTTTAAGGTGCCACAAGTACTCCTGTTCTTTTTGCGGATACAGACTAACACGGATGCTACTCTGAAACTTCCAAAGAACAAACATTCTGGTCCCCTGTAACTATTTAATATGTCATTTAGTCATTAAAAAAAAAAAAAAAAGACAGTCCATATTATCATCTACTTGTTAATTGATCACTTCACTGGGGTACATAGAACATACAAATAGGTAGCCACAACCTGATAGGTAGATGTAAATCAAAACATTATTTTTACTAAAAAGTTTAGAGGTATGAATATCCATGCAAATTTGCCAGGTTGCTCCACATACCGAATAAATTTCATCCCTATTCAGAGGGCCAGAATAATGTCTATGGATCCCTTAAAACCCATTTATGCACTGTCTTGAAGACTTAAATGTGATTTAAGTTATGTATGTGGCTTATGATGGATCTAAGCACAGTAGAAAATTCCATCCACTATGTACTGATCTGCTCTTCTCCATTATTAAGTTGTTTCTGATCAGATGCAGTCCAAGTCTTCCATTGTAGTTTGTCCTCAGTAGTCGCCTATATGATGCAGTGTGTGTGTGTGTGTGTGTGTGTGTGTGTGCACGCACGCACGCACTAAGGTAAGTAGTTCCAATATCCAGTTCTCTGTTGTGGTTTTGGTGATGATATAACATTAATACATAAACTGGGAATAAAAGTAATTGATTTTTAATGAACTACTGTATAGTGTTTCATCTTTCAGATACTTAATTGCAGGACATTTATACTTCACTATTCCACAAAATAGGGAAATAAAAGGAAGCTCCCAACTGACCATGTTGTGTACAAACCGATAAATTTCAAAATCTAAACCATATTCCTCCCATAGCATCTATGTAAAAGCTCAGATTTTAATAGGAATTGCGCTGGTTTAAATCTGGAAAAATTCCATCAGTTTACATGGATTTATTGCAGATTTATACTGGTGTGAGATTGAAATCTAATCCCACATTTGCTTGAGACCAGCATAGATATTTTGAGACCTGAAATTGCCCAATGAAAGGCATCATAAGTAGAGGTGGTATAAAGAGCTGAAATTAGCACTTCTGAACTTCATTCTTTGAGAGTCACCGTATTTATAGTAAGATAAATGCATTTTCATCTTTATTTGCCCGGAGCAGAAAAGGCATTCTATGGATACACTTCAGACTAGTCATGCTATGTTCTTTCTGGAAATCTCAAAGAATGTTTATTTAAGAGTAGGTGAGGAAAATTAAAGGGACGCACATTTGTCCAAAAAATGTAGGTTGTGTGAAACTGTCATTTACAAAAATCAGTATCAGCAGAAATGTTTCAATTTTTTTTATAAATTCAGATGGCTTTTTTTAAGTTAATGACATTCTCTTGCAGTATTTGCAACTCAAACTATCCAATCAGTGCCTGAGAGCCAGAAAATTAGTTGAGAATAAAATCTAACTAAGCCTTGCGTTTTTAGACAAATGAAAATAAATAAAAATGCAAAAAGTAAACCAATGTGAAAACAAGCTTGATCTTTT
The DNA here is from genome assembly GCF_011386835.1 of Chrysemys picta bellii. Taxonomy (NCBI): domain Eukaryota; kingdom Metazoa; phylum Chordata; order Testudines; family Emydidae; genus Chrysemys; species Chrysemys picta. The sequence continues at coordinate 137,510,631 of NC_088793.1, read as the reverse complement.
ACAGGTTTTAACATTCTAAGAGGTTATTAGTAAGATAATGCATTTATATACCAATATGATTTTAATCTGAGATTGTCCCTTTAGCATTTTAAAATAAAATAAAACTACCCCAGTCACTCATTCACTGATCTCTTGATTCAGAGAGAGGTCATTATCCTAGCTGAATACATTTCCTAGGAAATATCTGCTAGCTGCCACTCACTTCTTTATTTCAAGATGTGTAGCTCGAAGTGGATATATAGATTGAACTACATCTAAAGATATGCCAGCTCCCCTGTGGAGGGTGGGGAGGAGGAGGAAGGGAGAGGAGGCATACCCACCACCTGCCATTAGCTCACTACTTCTTTATTAAGATACATTTGATGAGAAAATGAAGTGGGATCCATTACTGAGAGGGCGTGCTTGCTTAGTGTGGGGAAAGAAAACTAACTCAGTTTTAGCTGGTAATAGATTTCAAATGGAGTAAGCTTCGGAAGTATTAATTGTGTGTTTAGTTCTTGGCAGATGAGTCAATAGTGAATAAGTAACTTTATCCCTTAGGGATGATTTAGCTTTGTCACCATTTAGTAACCTTCGTCCTCCTGCTGTGTTGAGACAGAGACTCTGCACATCACGAGAGGATTTAAACAACTATTTCCCTGATACTGAGTCACAGTTAGGGATGGCCAGCTGAAATAAAAGGAATGTTAGGCAGACTTTTTATATCTGCTTTTCAGACTGCAACTATTTGTGTTGGAGAATAGCTGCAAAGAGGCTGGCTGTACATATGTAGCTTTCACTAGCTCCTGTTACAGGGGTACTTTCTGATACCTGCTAATGGCTTGGATCTTTGGCTACTTTCCCTGTCACATTCCTGTTATTGTTTTTGTTTATAGGATTAGAACCACATTGTATTAGAGAATCAAGTAGCAAAATCTCACCACCAAAGAATCACTGCAACATCGCTGCTCAGTCTGGGTCACCTTCCCCTATCGGCTTATTTCGTTTACTTAAAATGTGTCTATTAGCCCTGCCTTACATGTGTGTGTCTAACTTCTAATAAAGGCTCCATACGTGGATAACTTAACCAAAGGAGCCTTATTGCTTTTGTGAGGACACAGAATCCTGGATATTCCAGCCAGATGCATTTTGATGCTAGCGTATCCTCTGAGCAACGTGTAAAGGCTCAATTTTGTGTCTGGTCTCTGAGGGGATGCATGAGACTGGGCAGTGCATAAGGAGCCTTCTTCCCCTTTCTCTCCTCCCTCCCTCCCCCCTTTCCCCCACCTTGCTGTCCTGCACAGATTTTTGAGGTGAGCTAGTGATCTGAGAAGGAACAGTGACTGAATGAATGGTCAGGGTGCTAACCTCAGATTCAGTTACCTGCTCTGCCAGAGGCTTCTTGTGTGACCTTGGGCAAGTCAGTTAGGCTCAGATTTTTTGAAGGTATTTGTGTTTCTCCACCCAGTGCTGCAAAGCCTAAGTGACTCGAATGGCGCAGTCCTATTTTCAAAAGTGTCTTTCAGTGAGACCTAGGTTCCTGAGTGCTTAAGTCACTTTTGAAAATGGGACATAGCCATCTAAGTGATTTAGGGCATGTCTGCAATACAGCCCTAAATAGACCTGTGTGCATGCTACCCTCCTTCTTTCAGTGCTGTATGCTCTCACCAGGAGCACTTCCATTGACTGAAGAGGGGCAGTGTGGGGAACTGAGAGCCCAGGCTGTCAGCTCTGCGCCGCTCACTGCCGGTAGTCCAGCTTCCCCACCCTCCCCTGGCTCTCAACTGGGGGGGAAGGCGGGCAGTTTCCTGGCTTCTCACCTCCATGCTTCTAGCTTGGGCGGAGGAGGAGGAGGGGCAGCTGCCCAGGATTCCCTGAGTGGGGAGCCTCCAGGCAGCAGCTCGGCTGGGAGTGGGGAACCAGGGGTAGCGGGGCTCTAGCTGTCTAGCTTTCTTCTCAATTTCCTGGCTCCAGCATGGAGCCATGAAATTGACAAGACGGCCAACAGCCAGTGTAAGTAACACAGTATCTCATACCTCCTGTTAATTGTGATGGAAAATACATTCACAGCCTGCTTTGAAAATCCCAACCACAATTCTTTGGGATGCGTCTCTAATTTAGCTCCCTTATTATACATGAAATGTTTGTGTGTGAGAGAGAGAAAAGTCTTTCAGTTCCCCACTGGCCTTTTGCAGCAGAGCTTGAGCCCAGGTGCTTGTTTCTTCATACTCACAGCTGGTTAGCACTGTAGCTCTGGACCCAGGTTCTATCTCAGAGACATGAACAAAATTCTGACAAGAGGCTGAATTTAGCCCAGTGTTGAGAGATTATCATGAGAGCTCGGATGATGTGGTTTGTCACTACCTCCCCTCCCCCAAATGAATGTCCTTATATTGTATTCTTGCATTTTGCCATGGCTTATTTAAGATTTGTATTTGAAATGTTTTCTCTTTACATTCTGTATTTCAGAAAAAGCCATACAATATTTCTTTGAATTTTACCCATATGTACTGTACATACTGTAGACAGGATATTGTGTATTTACAGTATGGTGTAAGGACATACAAATTTCCATATTATACCCACATCCGTGCCAGTCTAAATGTTTTTAGCTGTGAAATATGTTGTTAATTTTTTGGTCCTCTTGAGGCGCAAGAAATATCAGAAGTTCTTTTGTAGAAGAAAGGACATCAAAGAGTGAAATTAACATATTTCTGACACTTCTATATTCTAGCTCTGTGTTGTTTAGAAAGCTTTTAAGTATAGTAGATGAAATATCTTTTGGACCATTACACTTATATTCATTTTCATAGGATTTGAACTAGTAGGGGATGACTGTGTTTCAATCTCTGTTTTAAAAAAAATGTCCCTTTATAGATAAAAATAGAGGCCCTGATTCTCAATTGTTAACTTCCTGTGGTGAACATAGGACAGAGCAGATAAAAGTAGTTTACACCATCTTTGCTTTCCCCATATTCAGGAGAAGCCAGGGTCAGTTTAGCCCCAGTTGTAAGTTAGAGCCACTCTGATACTGCTTGCCTTGGCTGTGTACAAGTTCTGGGAAGCAAAGAATTGGCAGAGCACACAGTAGTCTGGCCATGCCTCCTCTCTGCCGTTGGCCTGCCGTGACATTCCCAAATTGAAGTATTTCATTTTGGGTCAGTTCAACATTGAACTGCATCTACCAGAGCTGCCACAGTGCATCATGGGAGTTGCCGTTTGTGTACCTCATCCCTGTCCGGTATAGCCTTGATTCCTGGGCTGGACCACATCTCCCAGGATGCACAGTGATAATGGAACTCCCATGGTGAGTCACAATGGTTCAGCCAGAGGAGAGGCTGTTCTGTATCCTCGGTGGTGTAATCCATCTGGGGAGCCCCGCTCACAAAGGAGATGGGGGCATGGGGTACCTGATTTACCAATCCCAGGAGGCTGCTTGTTGGGTTCCCAAAATGAAATATTTTTTAAAGATTTTTCCCAAAAGAAAATTGAAAAATGTTCCTGTGGAAAATTTCAATTGTGGCGAAACCACATAACTGTTGGAGCTCCATCCCATTCAGTATTTCCATCATCCCTGGGAAAAATGCATCTCTGCTCCCCAAAGGGACTCTTATTAGCTCATGGAGTAATTTCAGGTCAAACAAGGCTTGCTTTTTTATGATGAGTAAGTGAACCCCTTACTTATGTACTAGCAGAGGCTGCTGGTGGGGAGTAGTAGCATGGGCAGAGATTGTGGGGGGGTTGCCTCCCCAAACTGGATGTCACAGGGTTGACGAGGGCAGGGACAACCAGATTTCTTCCTTCTATTTGGCCCTGCTTTCTCCCCATGGAAGAACATTGCGTGTGGGGGGGAGCGAGTGGGGATGCCAGGCGCTCTGTGTGTCCAGGTCGGTTCCCCTATGTGGGCTGCATAAGGGGAGGGCAGGAGAGAAGTTCCTGAGGCCTCACAGCCCAGCCCAGGTGGGGAAACTGATATGGATGCACAGAGTGCCTGGTGTAGCTGCTCGCCGCCCCAGCCCCCTATAGTGTTACCAACTTTGAAATGCAAAAAAAAAAAAAATGCATCCCCCACCACAAGGCAAGATTGCAGTAACCAGAACCACAGGGCAACTCCGCAACATCCCCCCCCCCCACTCCAATAGCCACTTATAGTATCTAGAGAGAGAACACACACAGATAAGATGAATCGCACCTCTTCTCGCTCTCGTGTGGCTCAAACCTTCTCCCCCACACGCATGCGGTGCTCTTGCGTGTTGGTAGGCAGCCAGCTGCAGTATTTTCAGCAGTTTGGATCTGTTGTTGCTTTAAACTGTGGAAGTGGAAACACTGCCACATCTTTAACTGAACACAAACTCTTACCATTCGCTATCCCAGTGCATTGTGAAAATAATGCAAATCTTTAGACCCACGTAAAAAATAAACATGGCAAACTACATTATTTTTCTGGCAAATCCATTAATTAAAAAAAAAAAAAAACCCAGCCAGGCCAGTCAAATGCTGGCCAAGTGATAACCATAGTCTTCTAGGGGACACAGAAGTATGTTTGGGGGAAGGGGAGCGGGCAGCAATGCTAAGAGCTCTGTGGGTTCAGGTCATTTTCTGTGTAAGGTGAGAGCAGGAGAGCAGCTCCCGACTCGCACAGCAGAGCTCCGTCTTGGAGCCATTACAATTGTAGTAGACTAGAAAATAAGCAACTTGCCCCAGAAACACAGACAACAGACTGTGCAGGGAACATAAGATCTGAGCTGCTTCCCAAGCCTCTGTGCAGTGTACAGCATTGACTGTCAAGCCCGGGTGAGCAACAGAGTGAACGGGGAAGGTTAAATGTGAGTGGAATGTGCTTAGGCAGATGGGCAAAGGGGACAGGCTTTAGCGCTGGATTTGTTTGATGTGTGCATTGCATATTTATCTAGCCCTAAAACCAGGGATACATGATTTAGTTACATAAAAGTGCTTGGTTCTGTTCGTTCAAGAATTTTTTTGGTTTTTGTTTTTTAAGTGATAGCTGGTAAACATGGCAAATAATGAAGTTAAAACAAAAAATTAAGGATTTTAAATAATGCACATAAACTTATTTCTGATTTTAAGTACCACTAACAAGTGGTAAATCCAGAAGTTAGACCTATGTTATTAATAGTATTAGGCCCCTGGTCCTCCCAAATATAGAAATCAAGCTACAGCTAAGAACTGTGGTAGGCTAATCCTGTTACTGATCAAGGAACTGAAGAGACCAGAGGCAGATAAGCAGATATGTGCAAGTACAATGATTTTTATTAAGAGGCAAAAACTTACAACCTGCATTTTTGCAAACTATACTGAGAGACTGATTCTGTTCTCCCTTCTCCTTGCACTTGTTTCACACTGGTTTCAATGGACTTATTCTTTATTTACATGGGTTTAAAGCAGAATCAGTCCTTACGTATTTAGTTCTGAAATCTGCTTCTAAAAAAAGGACTATAATGAGATTTCCCCCATTTAGATCCCAATTCAGGAAAGTATCTCTATTCAACAAAGCACTAAGCACATGCTGAACTTTAAGCTCATGTTTAAGCCCCATTGACATCAAGTTTATCATAGTTCAGCATGTGCTTAAGTGCTTTCCTTAAGTTTTCAGTGTATAACTGTATTTTAACTGTGTGAAAATGGCATCTTCTTCTTCTCCCCATGTGTATTTAGAATTATAGTTTGGCATTTGCTTACTTGACTGAAAATGTCTATAGTTGTGGTAGAGTTGTGCTTTGCAATGCAGCTAAGAGTGAGTGAGCAGGATTCTATGATGTTAAATGTATCCCCAGGAGAACTTTAAATTAGTTCCAACTATAAAATCTCTGGTTTTGGTGACATGTGAACCAGAAGGAATCTAGCTTGGCTTTCCAATCTCCGGATAAGTTTGGAGGGCCAGCAACAGAAAAGTCACAGTAAATTGAGCAGGTTTTGACATTGAGAGCAAATGAATATGGGACTCCATGCTGATAGTTTTAAAGTCCCTTTTCAGAGCAAAACCTGACCTTAAGACTTGCTGAATCTGTATCCTGTTCAGTCCTCATTTGGTGATCAGAGGTGTGTGTCACTTCCTATTTGCCCATTCACAATGCCCCATCTTTCCCCTTGTGCAGGGCAGTCTCTAAAATTTAGGTAACTACCAACGTCAAGTCATAAGAACATGAACACAACAGCAATAAAAAAAAAAATGTAACACTGGCCACGTAGTGACAAACTGTCTCCACCCCTTGCTAAATCCTGCTTTACTGGTGGCTCCCTTGGTGTTGGCTGTCACTGATGATGAAGGCAGGTGTCTCTCTTGGTATAACAGCTGTATATTTGTTAATGAAACTTCAGGTGCAGCATGGGAAGGAGTCTTGCAAGCTTTTACTTCAAACCACCTGTTCTTGAGGAGAGAGAAGCTGCGTCCCTGAGGTGTGAGAAGGTCATTAATAACCATTTCCTATTCAATTCCTAGCTGAGACTGCCAACAATTCCCATCGTAGTAGTGATGAGTTCTTTCTGAGGTACTATAGACACTAGTCCCCTAGAAACACACCTCCAACCACCATCTAATATCACATACTAAACCCCCAGGATTAGTGTAGGCCATTGTCAGTGCCACACACATAGGCCAATAATATCCGTTAATTAAAAACAAAATATGGGCTTTATTTGCTCCTTTGAAATGGGACCATTCAAATATGTTGGAATTTTGAGAAAATTAGTTAATCATCCCTGTTTGGAATTAAAATTGATTTTTAAAAGGTAGGAATATTAAAAATAATACCGTACCCCAAAACTGCAATCCTGCTCTCACAAAAATGAATGGCAAAACTCTCACTGACTTTAGAAACAGGCTGAGGCCCCAAAGAGTAGCAATTTGGTAGGCACATTGTCATTGTTAGGGCAAGATCCATATTTAACTGGCAATCTTTGCTGGAAAGATGATGTGGGTGAGGAACTTTTGCAATGTTTTAACCTTAAGAGCAGATTTTGCAACATGCTACAGAAGAACATTGGCGCAAATATGGGAAGGGAAAGTGACTTTCAATTGTATTAAATATAGAATTTGCATCTGGCCCATATGCATCTGTTGGGGTCTTGCTTTTATTACTGTAAAATACTGGCATTTAGAAACACCGAGTCATGTAATTAGTGCAAGAAGCTTTAATTGATGTTAGTCTTTTCTTTGTTCTCGGTCTTTGTTCCTTGCTTAGGCTGTGGGAGGATAACACTAGAGGTAGAAGAGAAAGGGAGGAAGGGCTGATTAAAAGTACAGCAAAATGCTTCTTAATTGGTCTGTGTCCCAGGATATACTTATTGAGACATTTCAGCTGCAAGGGAAAGGTGCAATTTGGGAACATCACTATAAGGCATAGTTTAGATACATAGATTAGAGGCATAGTTTCAGTTACATCCTGGAACTAAAGGTGATAAAATCCTTAGAGCTGTATGAAGATCTAATTGGATCCGAAGTACAGCTAGCTAGCTATTCTCCCACCTTCAACCTCCTCGGGTAATGGTGGCTGGCACTGGCAGTCAGAAAGTCTTAATTGTAGTTCAGAGCTGATGAGCCTTTCCAGGTGAGATCTCCCAGCCAATTTAGGGCTCTTCACAAATCAAAGTAAATCAATGATTCTGTTTCAGCACAAAATAAGAAACAACAATATGGTGACTAGCTATGAATGTGCCATTTAACTCCTAGATTAGCTGTATTACAAACCTTCAGTGCAGTCTCTGAATTCTTCATTTATACTGTACTTGTATTGCATCAAGAGAGATTAGGGTCAGCTCTGCTTTGCTTAAATGATTTGCCTGGTACAGCCAATTTGCTGGAAAAATCGCATTGCCTCTGAAGAGTTGTACAAAACAGGACGTCAGTGTTGTGATGCCTATAATTACTGCATGTGTTCAGAAATGTTTGGATAAGCTTAAGATAAGCACCCAAGAGTGTTGTCTATTAGTCAAACTGAAGCTAAATCTTTGAGCTTCTCCCATCAATAAATTAAAGACCCTACACCAAATCCTCAGCTGGTGTAAATCCATATTGCCCCCATTGAAAACTGCTGAGGATTTGGCCCTATGTTTTAAGGCAAACATGTACAGAGGAAGAGTTTAAGGCATAACAGGAAGCAGGAGGATCTACGTGTGAGAGAGAGAGAGTGAGGCATCCAATAGTGTTTACAGTGAGGGGAGAATGGAATGATCAGGGAGAAACCAGATGGTCATTTCTGAATACCCTCATCTCCTATTGAGTAGATGGTGTTCTAGTAGGGTTGCCAACTCTCCTCACCACACCTAAACTCCCTCCCAGAGCCTTAGGCGGGGGGGGGGGGGGCAGAGTTTGGGGGGGGGGGGGCAGACTCTGGGCCTTCTGGCCAATCCCAAAATTTCTACAAACCTGCCGCCCCTGCCATCGGTCCCACACCTCCACCACATCATCAGAAAATAACTGTTGCATTCCACAAAATGGTGGGTGTAACTGAATTTCTTCATCCTCGAGTGGTTAAAACCTCATCTGTAACATTGCATTCACAAACCTTTGAGCAGATCATCCTTTTTTTTTTTTTTTTTTTTTAAACCACCACATAGGAGACAAAATAACAGATGTAGTCTGGTACAAAAACACATGCATATTACTCATTCTCCCTTTTGTTTGTAGAGGTCACCCATTCAAGTCCTGAGTAGGTCCAACTAATTTAGCTTATGGAAAGACAACAGACTGAGCCTTGGCAGCGCTTTAACATTGCCTGAGTTCAGGCCGGTACCGGTTTCTTACCAATACATCGTACCAGCCTACTTTCACCCCTGAATATAGTTAAATAAGGTTGGATCGAAGGCTTGCTTTGTTTGGTATCTTACAATTGGTGTGTATATGAATCCAGCATGTAAGGCGCCTAAATACCTTTCAGGATCTGGGCCAAACTCCCAGTGAAATCAGTGGGAGTTGGGCACCTAAATTCCTTTGAGGATTTGGGGCTCTCTCTCTTGCTGAAATGTTATGTCCACTGCTACCAGTTTTCTGAAATTATACCTATGTCTGTTTTTGCCTAATCCAAAATAAAATCTAGTTTACAATAACCAAAATGACTAGGGAAGAAATATGATATCAAGCATATAATGAATGAATAATTTGTACCAAGGTTAAGAAAATTTAGCTTATTTTTCTTCTGGAATGTCAGTGAGCAGTTGATGTTTTCTTCCAGTTTATTGTTTAAAATTATTCACTGACAAACATTTTTTTTGCTCTGTTTGCTCACAGAGAATTTATGGTGATCAATTGGCTATTCCGATTGTGTTGGTTACTTATAACAAACTGGTCATGTATTTCAAATGGTATTATTTGTCTTCCCTGCTTTAATGAGTGTGTGAGATATTCAAGTGAATGGTATAAACTGATGACCTAGATTCATTGACTTCAAGGGAGTTATGCAGATATACCCTAAGGGTATATTCCTGGTCCCACTGAAGTCAAGAGAGTTTTGCCTTTTACTTCAATGGGGTGAGGATTCAGTGATTGCACTACGTGTCTGTTAGATGGCTGATCCTTGAGCAGTTCCCGCTTAAATGGCACACTTGTAAAGCTAGTCGCTGTGTGACTTTATTTTGTGCTGAGCATCTAGCCCTTAAGTACTTTCATACAAAACTCTAATGCTTGCTTTCAGAGAATATTCATGTCAGTAAACTTAAAATGCTTGAACGTTTGCAGAAAACCGACACAAAAGAGGCAGGGGCCTGGATGAAGTGAATTCATTTAAATATCCAAGGGAATATTTGCAGAACTCTGTGCTGCATTCACTTAGTGCAAACAAAAGTGACATATGCACCCGGTGGTTCTGTAGATAGTAGTTAGCAATGCTTATTTGTGCTTGGGGCTGCACAGTTGCTGCTTTGTCTACCACCACGGAAACACACCTCTAGTATATTTATGACTTGATGATCATGCCCTGCCAACTGAAACATTACTTTTATTTAGGTCCTACAGAAGGCTTCCCTGTCTAATTTTTTGTAATGACAGTGGTGTATCAGTAATAATTATTTTTAGAATCTGGACGCTTATTCACCAGACTTAGCTCCCTTTTTTACTTAAAATTCTCACTTGCATTAAACAAACAAGGGAAGCAAGTTTTTTCTAGGTTTAGCTGTTGCTTATCTAAAAATATTATGAAATAGCATTCGAAGCTGTAATTGCGTAGATCAGAATGGTGTGTAGCACTCAAACACATCAAAATTGCACTCCATGTAATTAGGCTATTGATAAAGGGCCAGCTCTTCACATGGTGTAAATCAGCAGAGTATGGTGCTACAGTGACTTACACAAGCTGAGGCTCTGGCCCAAAGACTTTTATTAATAAGAAGAGATTGTTTTATTCAATAGACTGATACTGTCAGGGATTTAGTGCTGAGCCAAATTAGCAGAAAGTCCAAAACATAACATCAGTTCAGCCTTTTTGTTTTTCAAAATGAAGTTTAATTTCAAATGTGATTCTCAGTGATTTGCTTATTTCTGGGGGACAAAGAATTTAATTATTTTGCTCTTTAATCAGATACATTTTCACAAAAAAGAATGCTGTGTTATTGCAAGAGAGAAAATGATTAGCATTATGATTACACTGTTAGTAAACTGTGCCACATACCAGAGATTTGCTAATCTGCCCACCGTTATTACAGGTAGAGAGAGCTTTGGGTGTTTGACAGCATAAGGACAACATGACCATTTTTTGTTTATGCAATTTTCTGACTGTCTGCTTCCAAACTCGGCGCCAATAATCATTTTGAGCTATATCTGGGGTTTGGATCAGGCCTGTCTATATTATATATGCTATTGCAATATGTGGCAGAGTCATTAGTGACTTTGATTTAGAAGTGTATACTAAATAGCAGCATGTTTTGCTTTTGTGTTCTTTCCATCTAATCTACAGTTGGCCGTTTAGGTTACACTTATAGCCCACCCCCCCCCTTTTTTTTTTCTTGTACAAATCAAACTCCATTAGTTATACAATTATATTGCCTCATTTATTTAATTCCTGCTTCAGCCCTTGGTAGCTTATGTCATAATTAAGGCATTGCCATCTAGGATGACAAACCCTAAAATTTAACTTAATCTAAAAAATGTATTTCCTTGGTCCTGATAAATGTTGCACTTTCCAGCCCAGGAACTGCAGCATTGCTAATATTTGTGGTGTAAAGCTCCAGCTACCATCCAATGTATGTTGGTGGCGATTTCTGTTTTCTTTCTGCTGACAATCTGTGTTTGCTGACATTTAAGATCAAGACACATTTATTTATTTATTGGTTCCAGAACTTTAAATATAGTAGCCTTGGTTTTGGAGTGCTGTTGACCATGGGTCTGATTCTCCGTTACACTAAGGACTTGGTATGTATCTCTGACACTGTAAATGGCCCTATAGTGGATGGAAGCGGATCTTTTAGAATACCCTCTTCATTGGCGATCTCACTGGCTGACATGGAGTTGGTATAATTGTTCTATACTGGTCCTACACCCAACTTCTGAAACTAGATGGATTGGGAGTGTGACAGGTCATAACTGGATCACATGAACTATACTAAGACTGTGCTCTACTTCTATTGGCTCACTGGAGATCTGGAGCTGCTCTAACTTCCAGAGAAGGGGCTTGGGCAGGCTTCTACATGGCCTTAGAATACAGAGAACATAAGGGAAGTTTAAAGCCGTCTTGCTTTCCACCCCACCATTATTCCTATCTCTCTTTTCTCAAGAGCAGGAAAGGAGTAACTGAGACTCAGGTCTGAAGTTTACAATATCAGGGGCATAATTTACAAATACATGCGGTGTTTTTTTTGGGGGGGGGTTAAGTTGAAAGATACTCCAAAGTAGTCAACCAGCTTTATTGATGTCCTGTTGACTCCTCTTGAGATAGATTATATATATTAAGGATCCCACCAAAATTTCTTCCTTACTCCTCCTCTTCTCAGCTGACCTTTGATTTTAACTTCCATACCAGCAGACACAGCCATTCTGTTCCATTTAGAAATTGGCATGCTATGGACTGCTATGTTTCTATTTCTGTACACTCTTAAAACAGAGTGAGGCTCATTTGATCAGAACAACATAGTGGGTAGCCTCGTTAGACTCTTAGGTAGATGAAATTATTCTAATGATATTGTACTATCTACATTAACTATTTATGCAGCATATACTTTTCCTTCTTGAGATCAGTCCTGAAAGGTCCCTTTAGATCTGTATCCAGCATCACTCCCAAGTCACCCTCCTTCTCAGCACTATGTAGAAGATGACTTTGTAAGGTACATAGATAGATTTTTAGAAAATGAGTAAAATTTCCTATTCCTTGTAAATAGTATTCTTCCTTCCAGCCCTCTCCAGCAAGTAACTATCAACAAAATGTCTGTTACAAATAGTTTCCTACAGAAATCTTAGAAATCCCAAGGCATTCTCCAGAATCTTGTCTCTTGGTGTTTTTTCCCACAGAGAAACATTAAACAAATGGGGAGCATTATGCCTTCAGTGAAAGAAATCAGCACAAAGGTAGCCTAACAGGACTTGAGGTTTTGTTTCCTGACAGCCACTCTTAGTTTAGACAACATAACTCCTGAGCTCAGAATTACCAGGCTGCAATGTGTTAATCAAAGAGCTGGCTTTGAGATGTGTTTTAGGGACTCCCCAGCAAGCATATCGAGTCACTATGGAAAGCATAATGAGCTCTCACTATGGGAACTGCCAAGAAGCAATAAACTTTACTGCAAGGGGTAAGAAAGGAGGAAGGTAGAGAATTGAGCAGAAAATATACATACAATACGGATACTTGGGGACAGAAGAGCCTCAGTTGGTGCAAATCACTATCAGTGAAGTCTGACTGCCCCACGCCACCCCATCCCACCCCCCAGGACCTCTGCCCCCATTCAACCCCTGTTCCCTGCCCTCTGACTGCCCTGACCCCTATCCACACTCCCTGCCCCCTTACCGCGCTGCCTGGAGCAGTGCTACAGCCACACCGCCCAGCTGGAGCCAGCCACACACAGCGCAGCACAGCGCACCAGGTCAGGCTAGGCTCTGCAGCTGCGCTGCTCCAGGAGCTTGCCGCCCAGAGCATTGCGCCAGCGGCACAGTGAGCTGAGGTTGCAGGGGAGAGGAACAGCAGGGGAGGGGCCGGGGGCAAGCCTCACGGGCAGGAGCTCAGGGGCTGGGCAGGAGGGTCCCGCGGGCCGGACGTGGCCCAGGGGCCGTAGTTTGCCCACCTCTGTTCTAGTGTGTGGGACCCATAACAAGCTTTTAGGCCCCAATTCAGCAAAGCATGTAAACATGTGCCGAATCAGGACCCTAATCACTAAAGTGTTGTTCCTTTTGCTCAAGTGGTAGGAGTTTATGCGTCTTGTGCCACAGTTCCCCACATCAATCTTTTCTGCTGACCATCGTGTTTGTATGTATATGCAACCATAGTTCATTACACAGTGCTACCCTACATGGGACTTTGGTCCCCCCTCTCCTTGACTTCAGCTGCTCAGACAGGTTGTTTAATGACAAGGGGAGTGTGTAATACGCTGGCTTAGTGTGTGTGATCATATCACCCTCTGTTGGCTACTCTCCATTAGTAGAAGAGCCTGCTGCTTATTAAAGGCTATAGGAGTTACACCTTTAGATCAGGTGATCGGGGCTTGTGCTTTTGGTGCGGAAGGTCCTAGGTTAGACCACCAATGACTGTAGTGGCTATGTAGATTGTTACGCTTCCACAGGTCTGCTGTTGGAGTAGTGCTATAACACTTTCTCTCTATTAGGAATAGCAAATCATGTATTTGCACTGCTTGACCTACTTCATGAGGAAAAATCCAATAACCAAGATGGGTGAATAGATTTTTATTCTGGGTCAGCACACTATCAATTGTAGGAAAGTTGCACAAGTATTTCCATTCAAAGGGGAACATTTTCAACTACTTATAACTTTGAGCCTTTTATCTTATAGGCACGTTCTAGTAGAATTGTTCTCAGTACATGAGGGGGTTTTCTTTTCTTTTTAAAAGTTGAACAAAACTGGTTCTGCCATTATCTAGAAAGAAGAGAATGAAAGAATACTTTATTCCCAGGCCTCATCCTATTTAGCCACACTACCTTTCAGGAAAAACAAACACCAAAATCCATGTGCTTAATGACAATATGTACAAGATTGGTGCTCATCTTTGCAATTCACCAGTTGAATGGGAGGTGCGGCTGTGGATCTACATAAACATGGATTCTATGGATCAACCCCAGACCACTGAGTCAGGCCCATCACAACCTTAAAGCTGGACTGTGGGGCAACCTAATTGAAGGAGTACCTGGAAGAAGTCTAGGTTCTGTATCAATACTTGAACATATTGAACAGGGCAGGACATTCTAATGCTATCTAGCAAATAGTTGCACATGATGGAATTTCATTGCTAATGTTCTTTAAAGGGAAAAAAAAACCCTGGGAAATTCCATACAGAAACCCAGAAAGTTGCAAAGTGAGGATCTCAACAGTCAGAAAATGATGACTTTAAGGTTGCATAGGTTTTGATTGTGAAGGTCAGACTGGGTGATCATCCTGATCCTTCTGGACTTTAATAGATTTTTATCTTAACTCTGCCCTCTTTTGTACATGCATTACAATTTAGGGCCAGGTTTTCAACAGATCTCAGCATATTGGGTGCTGAGCTCTTCTGAAAGTCTAGCCATAAGTGGGAGCTGCTGGGTGCTCAGCACTTCTAAAACTCTGGTCCTTCTATTGCTGTCTAAATGGAAGCTGAGCTCTCCTGAATATCTGGCAGTTGGCATCTTATTACATGGTGATGCACTGTTTCTCCTGTTGTATAATATTAGATAATATGCAACTTTTCTATTCCATTAATGTGGAGTTTTTTTGGATAGAATATACAACTATAACCGAGATTATCTTGACATTTAGAACTGAAGGCTGCACATCTTTCCTTTATATGTTGTAAAAAGCAAAGACGTGATTCAGTCAACAACAGTCTTTTTGAAGCAAACTTTAATTTACGTTAATCTGATCTGCCATGAAATTTGTGAGCTTGGTGATACATCTTGCAGCATGTACAGTTATAACTGACCATTTGCAATTGGCTTGGTTAGACAGTACAAGAAGAGTGAAGTCTAATCTCTCATTCTTCGAGGTCATAACTTGGGTGAAAAACAGAAATCCGTCCAGCAGCATCAAGTTATTCCATGCTGAGTTGCTCAGGTGTGAGAGATGGGTTCTTCTATCTTTTTTTGTTTTGTTTTTCACTGAGATTGTTTGACAGTAAATGTTAGATATCAAGTTGTCTACAATATGTGGACAAGTGATTTACAGTGCATAAGTGCACAGGTGACTTGTCTAACTTAATCAGTTGTGTGTGAGGTAAGTTTTAAAGAACCTATATAAATAATTTAATCTTTCAATTTACTTGTTAATTTAAATGTTAGTCTCACATTTACATAATTTATACAGTAATAGCAGTGCTATGTAAATGCACATGCCCTTCAACAGTGGTTTAGAAAATGTGCACACAGCCAACCTACATCCTGTTAACCAAGTGTCTAAACTAAAGAATTTAGATGAGGCCAGCACTAGATCACACATACTATTCACTGCAGTTTTGTACTGTGATAGCTGTAGGCGTTGGCACAGTCTACACATCATGAAGTAGCATGAGAACAGTGTTAGAGCTTGCCATGTAAAAAAATTAACCACAGAGCAAGGACTGATGAATGAATTCATTCAGTTAATTTCCTACTTCCTATTAACAAATAAGTGAAACAGTTACTCAGAAGTGGCTGAGTTTCCGTGTGGGTGTTTTTTTTTTTTTTTTAAACTATCTGCAATGAGAAAAATATGAGAGACATTTGAACAAATAGGAAGGAAGGAATGACTAGTTAAAAAAAAATGGATAAAGGACATGTACAATATTTTCTGGCAAATCTGTACATGTTGTACCTAATCTATGAACCGGAATCTAGCTAGCTATGCTATATTCTATAATACCTGTGTGTATATTAAATAATTAAAAGGTCCAGGGTGGGATATTCTAAAATAAAAGCACTGACTCCTCACAATCATAAACTTCCATTCTTTCAACTAGAAACTTCAAATACTAGTCTTGAGTAGTGTGAAATAGAGTTTATATCGAATGATAAAATCAATGATTTAAGCTAATAGTCCCTGTAGAAGTCATGGTATTTCAGAATACAGTATATTCCTATCAGTCCCTCAATAGTCAAGAAAAAGATACTGTGAACACTGCTTTTAACATAATTCAAACATAGGAAATTTAAGAACAACATGGGATAATATAAGAGCTGCATATATGCTGACATACTCACTGTCAAGCTTTATAGTGAACAGCCCCTTTCAGTGTACCCCAAAGCAATGGCTGTACTTGATTGAGGAATATTTTCTTCGTGGGGAACAAAAAACAGTATTTCTTAATCTTCAAAGTATCACCAATTTGGGGTTTCCCTCCTTATTAGCTCTCTGTGGGTCAAATTCTGTTCCCAGTAAAGTCAGTGACAAAATTGACTTTGCTTGGACCAGGCTTTGGCCCTACCCGTTTTAATGTGGCATTCATGAGTGGTGCTGGCTTGTCCATTGGCCTCCCAAACTGTCAGTTTATCCAAAGAACAGGTTCAGTATAGGTAGCAGCATTGTGAACTCTCCGAGACTGCTCCACCAATGTACAGTACCCTCAAACCTGCCCTAGGAAGACCATTCCCAAAGGACAAGGGGATGGTTGAGTCATTTATCCATTCTGTTTTTGGCCTCTGTGCTTGGGTTGCTAAGAAAGATGCCAATTGTGGTGGTGATCTATTTTACGTACCTATGGAGTTCCCATTATTGTAATATCTGAAGACCTAATAACCTTTAATGTATGTGTCATCACAACACCTCGGTGAGATAGGGAAGTACTATTATCCTTATTTTTATCAATAGGGAACTGTGGCCCCGAGAAGCTAAAGGTATGTAGGCATCACAACACTGAGCAGAGCATAGCCTAAGTCTCATTTTCAAAAGGGGTTTAGGAACTGAAGAGCCTCAGTCTCATTGTAAGACAATGGGACTTAGTCTCCAAAATCAATGAGGTGTTCCAGCACTGAGCAGAACAGCAAGGGTTGTGAGTTCAGTCCTTGAGGGGGCCATTTAGGGATCTGGGACAAAAATCTGTCTGGGGATTGCTCCTGCTTTGAGCAGGGGGTTGGACTAGATGACCTCCTGAGGTCCCTTCCAACCCTGCTATTCTATGATTCTAACACATACATACCATACCCAAAGTCACACAGGAAGTGTGTGACAGAGTAGCGACTTGAACACCGCTCTCTCAAGTTCCAAACTATTGTCCTAACCCCTGGATCATCCTTCCTTTCTGTGCACTGTGAGCACCCACCCTCTGAGAATGCCAAGTGCAGTCACACAGCTAGCAAAAAAACTTTTTTTTTTAATATTCTGACCAGCTCTATTAATTTATAAATCAATTTGTTGATTCAGTACTTTCCTAACACCGCCTCTAGTCTGCTTGCCTTTCATATTGTGGTCTGCGATGAGTGGAGCATTCTGCTTAACTCATTATTGCCTAGCAGTGTAAAACATTTTTTTTAAAGGCCAAGAGTCTTTCCCCATGATCTTATAAACATCTATACAGTGCACACAAATGAAACTTATTATATCCTTGTACGCATTGGATATTTGTTATCACATATCTAGGATTTGATCTTAGAAAAACGAAAGAAACTATTCCCTCCCCCAGTATTGCTTTTAATGAGCAAATCTGTCTCACCCCAGGAAGTTGAGCTCTTTAATTTAAGGTGTGGGCTAGGGGAATTATACCTCTAGCTCTTCCTCTAATAAATGCAGTTTTCTTTTTGGTATCTACAGCTCCAGCCAACGTCAGGGGGTGAGCTGATGTGTTGGGTTTTTTATAGTTACATCAGGGAAGCTTCACTCTATTGCTTTTTCCCTCTTCAGTATCACCCCAGCTCCTTAAGTGCAGAAAGGAGTGTCTAAATAAAGACGTGTGTGTTTGGGGGCAGGAATCTTCCCACATGGCCTCTCTGGGCTGACCTTGCCCACCTGTGTTATCAGACCCTAAATTGAGTTTGTGTGTTCTACTGACAATCAGGCACTTTATATGTGCACAAATAACCAGCCTTAAGTTCACCACAGAAATGGATTTCTTCCTCTAGAAGGTAAGTGCCAAGAGCAAGAGCTGAGGGTCAGAATAGAGAGGAGGGAGAGAGGACAGTCTCACTCTTGCTAGAGCTGGTGGTAAACGAATAAGGGGTTTTCCCCATCTTCAGAATGGGAAGGTGGAGGGGTTGGGTGAAGAAGCTTGCCAGTTTATGATTCCGCCTGGCTACCCGAAGACAGCTCATCCAAACCTGGCTTCTGAACTTGGCCCATACGTGGACCTGCGGAGAGGGAGCACCTCAGAATTTTTGAGATCACCAGTGCCACCAATGATCCTGGATGGACTCCAAAGGAGGCTATTTCCAGTTAGCCACATTGGAAGGACACTCATGCATCCAAATGGTCATTGAAGTGTGCCATTAAAGTGGAGCAGAGAATTATGGACCTGGCTCCCCAATAGGGTTAAAAGCTGCCTCAGTCTTCATAATCAAATTAATGGGAAAACTTGAGAAACAGATGGGATGGAGAAGCAAGTCCTCTTTTACACTTAGTTGGCTCCACAGTCAGAGCTTCTGCTTTTTTCTGGTTCCTTGATGCACATTTAAGGGCTGCCTTTCAGCCGTGCATTCATTTCTTTTTGAGGCATAGGTGCTTCACGCTCCTGAAAATCAGGGCCTCTTTGCTTGTGAAAGGTGCTGGATTGACACTCTTGGGGACTCCAGTCCAGTCCCCCTTATCCACAGAACTGATATACCACACGTAGCCACTTCTCGAACTAACCAATGTAAAGGATAACTTCTGGAGGAACCGCATCCATCAATGAGATGGTAGTTTATTCTCCATACTTATTCAGTATGCAGTACCAGTTGTGGTGATGTGACTGCTTATCCACTAGAAACTGAAGCAAGGTCATAACGGTAGGCCTTTGTGAGCCCTCATATAGTGTCACTGCTCACGAGTGAATAAAAATTTTAATTTTAACCAGAAATAACTTCTAAACTCTCTTTTCAGATATAGATAACCTCTTTATGTACTACAAATGATTGTGACTGTTTCCCTCTTCCCTTCCCAGCACCTGCCCCAAACTAGTGGTGCTGACCCTTTTTTTGGTCATATGTGTTTGCATTCTGAAATGGTATTGGCTTATAGGGTGGCACATTTTTATAATGGTGTCAACTGAGCTCTGAAGAGTAACTTTCCAAAACTCTTGAGCTTTTTTTCTCTCTCCTTTGCCGCTTAAGAACTTTCACCTCAGATCATCATGGACTGGCAAGACCAATACAGCTTCATAGTCTGCAAAGCCCCATATGTTGTCTGACTATTTTGTAGTAGAAGAAAATGAAGGGTTCAGTTTGTTGGAAAGAATGCCCCTTCCACTCCCCAGTGAGCCTTGCTCTCTTTCTCTTCCTCCTCTTGTGCACAAGAATTCAATCTAGTATTCACCTGTCATGGATGAAAAATGTTAACTAGCTAGCTGTGTACTAGCGTCAGATTATTGAGAGCTGGGTTGGCCGGTTCAGTTGGATAACTCAATACACTTAGACCAAACCAAGTGCTGGCATGAAATGGAGTCTTGGTATCTTGGTATCACATACTGTAGCATGAGGCTTCTCAAGAATGATCAGATAGAATCAGAAATAGAATGATATTATATTTCTTAAGCACAGCCAGCAGGATGCATGCACTGTACAGACAGGGAGATGCAGAATTTACCATTTTACAGTGATGTTGTAACTGAACATGGGCTAACTTCTGCCCTCTGCAGAGAAAACACTTTCCTCTCAGGAGTTAAATCTGCCTCTGTCCACTTGCCATATGGCAGTGGGCCCAGGAAACAGACCTTTGAATATGTTGATGGATTCTTTACCCAATTGTCTGTCACCTAGCCAAGGGAGAGTTCCAAAGGACTGTCCCTGACTGACAACTCCGTTTCCAAACTCTTCTGGGTGAGGGTTGAGATACAGCATAAAGATTCCTGAAATAAGGCAACTAAGGACAGGGAAGGGGTCTCCTTCCAGGCAGTATGTTCTATGGGACTGAGCATGGTATTGGGACACAGGGTTGCTTGATTTCTAGTCCTGACTTTGTCACAAGTTTTACTAGGCCAATGGCAAATCACCGATTCTGCCTCATCCTGTAAAGCGAGACTGATGAAACAAACTTGGGATTATTGTGAGCTTTAGTTAATGCTTGTGCAGCACTCTGAAGATGGCACTTACATAGCTGTTTACAAGTGATTACTACAAAGAACTCTGCCTGTAGTATTGGTGGTAGAGAGTAAACTGCTCAGTAACTTTCCCTGAACTATCTTGCAAATACCAGTGCTATCTGATTTGATTATATTTTCTCTGACACTACTGCTGGCTCTGGTCCTGGTAGAGCAGAGAAGTCTTGATCAAGTGGCTCATTCAAGGACAAATGCTTTAGCTGAGTCTCCCCCAGATACTAGGAGAGTGACTTTTTCCTCTCCTTCTCATTTGGCAGTAAAAGGAAGGCTAACAATGCTCCTTTAAATAAAATAAACTTGTTGCATTAGGTTAGTCTAGACAAAGGAAATCAAACTAATTAGCAGAAAGACTGTAATGACAGGTCTTCCTACACTGCACATTAAAAGTACCTCATCCAGGCTCCTGTGGTTTGGTATCTATTCAGAAGGATCGCTCTGGTCTTCCTTCCCGCAAAAGATGAGAAATAGAATAATACTGGGCTTCAGTTAGAGACATAACCATAATTCAATACTAGGCAGAGGTCTGGGGGCCAGGAATGGCTGCCCTGCCAAGCTAATGTCATAAAACACACAATCCCGGTTTATGCATGGCAACTGATTCCCCTGTGATTGCATCTCCTACTCAATAAGGGGCCAAGTTTATAAAGTACTAAAATACAGAAAGAACAAATATTTACATTTTTAAGAAAACAAGAGATGGAGAATCACGGAACAGAGCATTAATCAAAGCCACAATGTCATAGGTGTGGGACAGCTGATTGTTGCCATCAGTGTGAAGTAGGGGAAAATGAAGTTAGTTTCCAGTATTTGGGATGTAAGATGTGTTGTACTACAGGCACTTTTAAAACACCTCACTAGAAAGTCATCACTTTGTTAATGACCCATCTTGGTAGTAACAATGAATAAATGGCAGTTTCAAAGTTTCTGTAAGCTTCAAGTCCTTTCACCAGGTCCACTGTAAACCTAGAGTATGCATTTTCTGCTACATGAAATAGTCTTGGTTAGCAGTAATATTCTTACTCATGTTAGGTATACAACTACATTTTAATCTATATTTCGACATCATATATAGCAGTGCATAATCTGTTCATGACATGGCTCAAGCACCAAATGTTGTGATCTAAATCTGTTTTTGTATAATTGGAAAACGTGACAGTAGTAAAAATGACTTTAAAGATATTAATATACAGATATGCTAAGTCACTAAGGCTTCTTTAGAAGCCATACAAGATAACTCTCAAACACAATTTGGGTTTTTCACTTATGTAAAGAAGGAAGACAACTATTAAATTCCAACTCCAGTCTTTATTCTACATAGCAAGGAAAAGTTGGTAAGTATAATATAACTGCTTAGAGTATGTACATTGATCTGTTTGACTATAAATATTCTATATAGTAGTCCTGTCACTCACAAGCTTTTGCAGGATGCAAATAGGATTCAAAAGTTCATCCAACTGGCAAGATACAATCACACTTGCTAGCCATACTATCCAAGCATATTTCTGCTGTGATATCTTTGCACAATGATACTGCAACAACATCAAAGGTGTGTGTGTGTGTGTGTGTGTGTGTGTGTACATAAGAAAGGCCGTACCAGGTCAGACCAAAGGTCCATCTAGCCCAGTATCCTGTCTACCGACAGTGGCCAATGCCAGGTGCCCCAGGGGGAGTGAACCTAACAGGCAATGATCAAGTGATCTCTCTCCTGCCATCCATCTCCATCCTCTGACAGACAGAGGCTAGGGACACCATTTCTTACCCGTCCTGGTTAATAGCCATTAATGGACTTTAACCACCATGAATTTATCCAGTTCTCTTTTAAACTCTGTTATAGTCCTAGCCTTCACAACCTCCTCAGGTAAGGAGTTCCACAAGTTGACTGTGCGCTGCGTGAAGAAGAACTTCCTTTTTATTTGTTTTAAACCTGCTGCCTATTAATTTCATTTGATGACCCCTAGTTCTTGTATTACACCGCTACCTCGATATAACGCGACCTGATATAACACAAATTCAGAAATAACGCGGTAAAGCAGTACTCCGGGGGGTGGGGCAGCGCACTCCGGTGAATCAAAGCAAGTTTTACCTATAACGTGGTAAGATATATTTTTTTGGGGGCTCCCGAGGACAGCGTTGTATCGAGGTAGAGGGGTGTGTGTGTGTGTGTGTGTGTGTGTGTGTGTGTGTGTGTGTGTATATACATATATATATATATACACACACACACACACACACACACACACACACACACACACACACACACACACACCTCTACCTCGATACAACGCTGTCCTCGGGAGCATACTTTATTTATATATATATAAATATATATACTTTAAATAACTCTGCCTTGTAGTAGGAAAAAGAGAAAACTGTACCAGATACTTCAACAATGGATGCCAATATAAGAATCTAGATAGCATATAGTCTTTAATACACCTTTAATTATAAACCTTTAATATGGTTTTATACAGATTCTCAATCTGAGGTGCTATGGCTGCTAAACATCCGTAAGATAAAAAGTATGGCTTTTCTAGCTCTTGTTATGCCAGAAGCTCAATCACTATAGATTTCAAGATTGTGGTGTACCAAAACACTGCAAGAGGGAGGTAATGCGCAGCTAAAGTAAAAGCCTTGCAATTTTAAGTTTGACTCGTACCTTTTTTAGTATGTCAAAGTTAACTTGCCAGTTTTGCCTGGAATAAAATGTTCAGGTTACCTCATCTGCAACAATCCATATTTTTACAGTAGGGGATTCCTAGAGCATTGCAAACACTCAAGTGATGGTTTAGTTATGGTATGTTAGTTATTTGGTCATGTTATCAAAATGGGTGGTGATAGATCCCTGAAAAAAGCCCTCTCTGTTGAGTTGAAACCCAAAGTTCTTCAAAGTAACACTCATCAAAGACGCCCTTAAGCAGAATCTCAACTCATACAGCGTAAATATTGATAACTTAGAACAGGGGTAGGCAACCTATGGCATGCGTGTGATTTTCAGTGGCACTCACATTGCCCGGGTCCTGGCCACCAGTCCGGGGGGCTCTGCATTTTAATTTAATTTTAAATGAAGCTTCTTAAACATTTTAAAAAACTTATTTACTTTAAATACAATAATAGTTTAATTTTATAGTATAGACTTGTAGAAAGAGACCTCCTAAAGATGTTAAAATGTATTACTAGCATGCAAAACCTTAAATTAGAGTGAATAAATGAAGACTCGGCACGCCACTTCTGAAAGGTTGCTGATCCCTGACTTAGATACAACTGAGGATAGACCTGAATGGAAAGCAACTATCAATAAAGGTAGTAAACAGTGAGGAAGACAGATGTGAAAAACTGTTTGAAAAAAAGACCAAGTGTTGTACCTTAAATTTTGAAACAAAGTTGTTTAGAATTGGAAAACCAAAGTTTTTCATTTTGAAAATGTCAAAAGAAAGCATTTCAGCAACTTCAAAGCTTCGTTTACTTGAAAAATTTCAAAATACTTACTGCCAACCCTTTCCTGCAAGGAGTTTGTTTTGATAAATCAGTAGTTTCTGATGTAAAAAGTCCTGCTGAAAAATACCTGACCAGGTCTAGACAGAACCTGTTTTTCAGTTCTCTTCTAGAGATAACCCATGTAGTGGGGGGCAATTTGGCCAATTCTGCACTTGTTTATATGTAGAATGTGTGTGTGCATGTGCATGCAGATATCCTCGGATATCCTCCGGTTTGCAGGGCTCTGCTAATCAAATTAACAGATGTCAAAAATAGTGGGAGTGGTAAACAATGAAGAGGACAGGTCACTTATTCAGAGTGATCTGGACAGCTTGGTAAACTGGGCGCAAGCAAATCGTATGCGTTTTAATATGGCTAAATGCAAGTGTGTACATCTAGGAACAAAGGAATTTAGGCCATACTGACAGGATGGCAGACTGTATCCTGGGAAGCAGTGACTGAAAAAGATTTGAGGATGCTGGTGGATAATCAGTTGAATATGAACTCCCAGTCTGATGCTGTGTGGCCAAAAGAGTGACTGTGATCCTTGGATACATAAACAGGGGAATCTTGAGTGGGAGTAGAGAGATTATTTTACCTCTATTCTTGGCACTAGTGCAACTGCTGCTGGAAACTGTCCAACTCTGGTACCCACGATTTAAGAAAGATGTTGATAAATTGGGGAAGGTTCAGAGAAGAACCATGAGACTGATTATAGGATTAGAAAACATGTGATAGACTGAGTTCCTGGATTCTATTTAGCTTATTCAAGTGAAAGCTAAGAGGTGACTTTATCAGTCTTTAAGAACCTACACAGAACAAATGTTTAGTAATGGGCTCATCAGTCTAGCAGAGAAAGGTATAATGCAATCCAGTGGCTGAAAGTTGAAGCTAGACACACTCAGACTGGAAATAAGGTTTTTTTTTTTTTTTTTTTTTTTTTTTAACCAGTTTTTAATCAGTGAGAAGTTATTTAATAGTGAGAGTAACTAACCCTTTGAACAACTTACCCAGGGTTGTGGTGGATTCTTCAACACTGTCATTTTAAAAATCAAGCTGGGATGGCTTTTCTAAAAGCTCTGCTCTAGGAATTGTTTGGGGGGGAGTTCTGTGGCCTGTGTTATACAGGAGATCAGACTAGACAATCATATGGCCTTAGAATCTATGAATTACCAGATGCCATCTGGGAGGTATAGCTCAGTGGTTTGAGCATTGGCCTGCTAAACCCAGGGTTGTGAGTTCAATCCTTGAGGGGGCCACATAAGGATCTGGGGCAAAATCAGTTCTTGGTCCTGCTAGTGAAGGCAGGGGGCTGGACTAAATATATATATATATATATATATATTTTTTTTTCCTAGCACAGGCAGTATAAATATGGGTTCCCTGATCAAAGGCACAACTGCCTTATGTTATGTTTACTAGGTCAGTTTGGGCTGAGTTTTTAAAAAAATTTCTATTCTCTTTTCTTCGCCCTCCCCGCCATAAAACTAACAAATGCTGATGTAGTTGTGGTGTGCAATGGCAAAAATATCTTTCCTGCTACAAGTTTGGCCTCTCATCACAAATAAGTAGCCAACTTTATAGCATTCCATATCACTGCACTTTGTTTATTCCACTTAATGATTAAAAAAAGAGGAAAAATAATTTCCTTAGGATTTCTATATACCTAATGGTGGTATTAAGTTCTGCCTGCATCACCGGCAAGTGGTATGTAAATTTTTGGGAAGCATAGGAATTTATCAAGGTGGCTATGTGTTTTGGCGTATGTACCCCAAAGAAGACAACCGAAGTATTCATGCCTCCAAAACTTTAGTTTTATCATTCAGTGTCTCTGGGGAAGTAGTTCATATCTGGGACATTACGGACCAACACTGAAAGACTTTCACCTGTTCTCCCTTCCTTCACCCTTGAAAAATGAGAAACTTCTCTGTCGTTCCACTGCTACTTCAAAAAACAAAGTGAAGCAGGGGTTTTGGAGCTCTGCAAGATAAGAGGAGCCCAAGCAGTGGAGAGCTTAGTATTGTAGATCAGCCAAGAAGCCCATAGTTGTAAACATTGATTCTCTTACTGGCACAACTAAGTGGCACAACAATTCTACTTAGTGGTAAAACTCTAGAGGCAACTACCCAGGCCATAGTTTGATCCGGCATTGAAAAGCCAAATGCTACAGCAAGTTGGTATCTTACATCACAAAAGTGACTCACTTTTAAGTCTTCTTTACAGCCTCCCCCACACCAAAAATAAAGTAACCAGCAAATTATACAATGTTGAACATGCCTTGAGGGAGATGGAAGTTTTTTGTACCTCTGTTGCAGGTAACTTGACTGTATGAAGCATGCTTGTGGGGGGAGGAGGGAAAGAGTGTCAGGAGATGGTTAGGTACTACATAAGTCACACTCTCCAAGAATTCCCTCAACTCTTTCCCTGGACCCTGGGAGTTCTCCTAGCAGCTTGTCTTGGCTGTGGTGTGGCCCTCACAGCCACCTCTCATATCTTCAGGATTTGCTGAGGGGCTCCCTACCTTAACATTGAAAAGGTTTTTCAGCAGATCAACCTTTAATGGTTGCTGCCTATTTCCATAGAATGATCTTTGGGGGCAGTGTGTGAGCCAAGTTTCCAGTAGGTCAGTGGAAGCAGGGGAAATTTTGTGTCTGAGCTTAGAGCTGCCCCATAATGGCTGGTGCAGTAACCAGGGAACACACTGGAGTTCTCTAGAAAGGGCTCCTGAGAGAGTATGGGGTTTCTCTTTCCTAACACTTAGGGCTGGTCTTCACTATGGAGAGATCAATGCTTCTGCAATTGATGCAGCAGGGGTCGATTTAGCAGCTCTAGTGAAGACCTGCTAAATCAATGGCGGAGCACTCTCCAGTCGACCCTGGTACTCCAGGTCCCCGAGAAGATTAAGGTAAGTCGACAGGAGAGAGCCTCCTGTCAACCCAGTGCGGTGTAGACACCGTGGTAAGTCGACCTACGCTACATCAACTCCAGCTACGTTATTCACGTAGCTGGAGAAGCGTAACTTAGGTCAGCTTCCCTAGTAGTGAAGACAAGCCTATAGTATTAGTCTATGTTTAGGGACATAACAGAACCTACTGATTTTAAACAGTGTTCTAGTAAAGTATGTACAGTGCCTTAGCCTGGATACAAGGGCTAACAAGCAGGCCACACCCCTCTGGAATGTCAGATTGCTTAAGAATTTCACGTCACCTGTGACTTTAATTCTTTTTATGTATAGAGACATGAGCAGTATCTCCATGGAAGCCCAAGACACATGGAGAGTTTCTAGTTCAGGAGAAATGACTCCAAATCCTCCCAATTGTACTGACTCTGCTCCTGGCACAAGCTGTTCAGTTTCAGGAACTGGGAAGGACCACTCTGCCCAATGTGAGAGCTTAGGAAAAATTAAGGGTTACATTTTTCCCCCAAAGTTTTGCCTCACTCTTGCAGAAGACTTTGACTATAAAACTTGCTTCTGTGGTTGAATCAGGGTCATAAGTCAAAGAAGGTATATCTGTACATGACTTATACCCATGATCAGTCAGAGATGCAAGTATTCTGACCTTTGCCACAATTCATTTTGTAGATACAGTTTTGTTCACACCAAGGGTGCTAGCCTTCAGCCTGGTAAAAAAAACAATGCCCCATACATGTTCTAGTAGGGCTAGAATGTGAGGAAGCAGCAATTTCTAGCATGTTAGCAATGAACCACACTAGAGCTGTACCCTACAATTCCAATAGGTATGACTTTGTCCCCATGTGCAGATTAGCGTAATTGACTAGATGCACTATGAGGAAGGGGAGACCAGGGAATTGAGCTCAATTTCCCAAGAACACGATCTGTTAGCTTGGGGTGAAATTACTATGGAATTTAATTCTGGTTTGGTCCTCTTTTGTCTGAACCAGTTTGCTAGTCCTCAAATCTTCCAACTGTTTTTGTGCAACACATGCTATTGTCTTCTTAGAAGACTGAGCCAGATTTTCATTTGGTGTAAATCCACATAATCCCATGGAAATCAGTGGTGTTGTGCAACTTACACCAAAAGAGGATCTGGCCCATTTGTCTGCCATCACTTCAGAATCTTTAGTCAAGTAGTGTCTATGGCTCCTCAATGCAAGGTAGACGTTCACTCTAATTGCCAGAAAAGTAGTTAGAAAGTATTAATGTAGTTTCTTCGCTTCTAGGGCAAAGTACATTACCCTTCTGTTACATCATAGCCCCTATCAGAAGGGCTATGTACATACCTCTAAAGTGATGCCTGATGGTCCTCAAACTCTTTATTGCAGATAAGACAATGACGTAGTTTGGCCTCAGGTGTTGTTTGGAAAAGTTTTGAATACGTTTTAAAGTATTGGGTTTTATGTTTTCCCTTCTTATATGTTCTGCAGTTGCAAGGGGCATTTTAGTGGTTGAAAATTCATTAACTGGGGAAACGGTCTTCTAGAGTAAAGGCCAGTGCCATTGCAACAGGATGGATACAGTACAAGTGCTCAGATGACTTCATGCTGCTAATATGAAATCACAGCAGCACAGGAGTCTCCAAACGAGAACTTAAAGTGAGAAGGAAGCACTGGATCCTTTCTTCATACAAAGGTCCCTGACTGGGTATCTTTAGTTCAACTAATCTCCAAAATCATGTAACCGACAGAAAGTAGCATTTTGTCTCCATGGCAATGAATAGGACTTCTTTGCTTCCCACACCTACTTTAAGTGCTAGAACTTGGCATCTTATTTCCAAATTTATTTTCTCTCTCTTCAGTTAACAGAAGTACTGCCTCATCTTAAATACTGAGGAAAGTTTAAAGGCTAAAGCCCCGAATATATAAATAACAGCCATATGTATTTTAAGATACATGAGAGAGAGAGAGAGAGATGCATATAACTTCTCTTCCCCATTCTAGCCCTAAAGCAAAAGAGAGGTTGCAAAGTAAACCTCTCCATAATAGAGATCCCGTTGAATGGCTGACCTTAATTACAGCCCCATGTGCATATCTCTTTAGAGTGCTAGAAGGGATGATCTAGTCAGACCACTTGCATAATACAGGCATGGTACATATTAAAAGGATTAAAAACTGGTTAACTGATAGGTCTCAAATTGTAATTGTAAACATGGAATCATCATCAAGTGGGTGTGTTTCCAGTGCGGGTCCTGCAGGGATTGGTTCTTGTCCATATGCTATTTAACATTTTTATCAGTGATTTGAAAGAAAATGTAACATTGTCACTGATAAAGTTTGCAGATGACACACAAATTAGGGGATGGTAGATAATGAAAAGGACAGGTCACTGATTCAGAGTGATCTGGATTGCTTGGTAACCTGGGCACAAGCAAACCATGTGCATTTTAACAGTGCTAAATGTAAATGTATAAAACTAGGGAACAAAGAATGTAGGCCATACTTACAGAATGGGGGACTCTATAGTGGGACACAGTGACTGAAAGATTTGGGGATTGTGGTAGATAATTAGTTGAACATGAGTTCTCAGTGTGATTCTGTGGCCAAAAGATCTAATGTAATTTTGGGATGCATAAACAGGAGAATCTCAAGTAGGAATAGAGGTGTGGTGTGTTTTTGTTTTTTTTTAAACCTCTATATTTGGTACTGGTGTAACTGATTGATTCTGGAATACTATGTCCAGTTCTGATATCCACAATTCAAGAAAAATGTTGATAAATTGGACAGGGTTCAGGTACGTATTTATAGAATAGACATTTATCATATCTCCTCTTAGATAAGCTAAACAAATCAGTCATTTTTAGTGTTTTTACCTGTGAAAAGGTTTTCCAGACCTTGAATCATTCTTGTGCCTCTTTGGTGAACCCTTTCCAGTTTGTCAACAGCCTTTTTGAAGGGCAGACACCAGAACTGGCCACAGTATTCCATTATGGGTCTCATTAATGCCCCCACACAGGTAATTACACCTCTCTACTGCTATTTGTTATTACCATTCCTATATATCCAAGGATTGAATTTGTCCTCTTAGCTGCATCATCACAATTTAAATGTGACTTCTTAAGATTACAGAACATAACTAGAGCTGAGCTGGAGCAGGACTTTCTATTCCACAAAATACGCTGAAGATTTTTTTTTTTTAATTCAATAGTGTTTCAGGAAAAAAAAATATCTAGAGGTATTTGTGGAAGAGCTACATGCCTGCTCAGCTAGGAGACAGAGCCAGGCAGCCTGCCCACTCACCTTCCAGGACATGAGGAGCTGTCAAGGTGGGAAAACCACTGCCTGGGGAGCTGGGTCTTACCAGGTGAGCTGCTGAGAAGCAAGTAGCAGAAGCTGACAGGAAACTAGACCTCTGTCCAATGAAATTTTGAAATCCATATGTTCCCACGTTGCTATTGCCAAATCAGTATATTCTGCCAGGAAAACATTCCACTGGAAAATTTCTGACCGGCTCGAAGTATAATATGTAAGCTGGAAATTCTTAGACGGCTGCATGTATTGTACTTGCCTCACTACAGAGCTAAGTTGAATACTTAAATAAGTTACAAATAACTTAACCTTAATTGTCAACTAATCTTTACAAGGTTCCAGAAGATCCAGTGCCAGGGGACTAGGAAGCCTACAGAGACAGATGAGCATATGGGTGACCTCCTGGCCTCACTGAGTAAAACATTATTGACTTCAATGGCTAGAATTTCACTGAATCTGAGTGTCTGTTAATAGCATTGTTCATGTCTTACAAATATATCCAAGCTTAAATGCTTGTTCTCCTGACCAGCTGCTACTGTAGCCCTCTAACAATAGAACGGAAGTGGTCTGATGTTGTCCCACCCTGTTAGAAAGTGTTGGAATCCTGCAAGTCGCTGCTACTAGGCTGTGCCTGCACTAGCACTTCTGTCAGTATAACTTTCAGGGTGTGAAAAAACACACCCCTGAGCGACACAAGTTACACTGACCTAAGCGTTGGTGTGAGAGCTGCTCCCGCTGATTTAGTTACCGCCTCTCTCAGAGGTGGTTTTGTTATGTTGATGGGAGAGCTCTCTCTTGTCAGCTTACAGCATCTTCACCAGACACGCTGCAGTGGCACAGCTGCAGTGCTGCATGTGTAGACAAGCCCTTCATTCCTGCTAACTCACTGGAGTAGATATGGCTTATTAAACTCCTCTCTTCCTCCTCACCACAGATTCAAGAGGTGGGGCTAGTCTTCTACCAAAGGGAGCTAGATTTTAGGAGATGTGCCCACAAGAGTCCTCGCTTAAGAACTCATGTGGGCACTGATGGTAGCAGCCAACCTTCGGGGAGAATTCATTATGATTATATTTTTCTACGTGATGTTTAACCTCTAATCAATAAGCATGACTTTTGTTGGCAGCAGGGTGGGGTCTCCGCCTACACGTTATACCCTCAGTGATTTCCAAGTTTGTATTATTCCTGCAGTAGTTGCTCCTTAACAGCTGCAAAATGCCATGACAATTGAATAGCAAAGGAGGATCCTGACTTTAAACAAGTAAATACAGCTTGTAAAGTCAGGAGGCTCTTTTTATTTTAAAGACAAATCACTAGAAGCCAAAACTTTGTGTCTTTCCAATGCTCACTTTTTGTAGTGCATGTGATTAAGGCCTGATCTCTTGTTAGAAGGCAGGGCTTATTTTCCATGGGAATATTATGACTCCGCAGATCATTGTAGCTATAAACGTTTTTTTTTAAATCTCTCATGATTTACCTATGTTTTCATGATTGTTTAGGGTATTTATAAGAACCCAAAGTTGATCTATTGTTCTATTGTCCACTGTCTCACAGTTCCAAATTCAACACATGCAATAGAAATGCAGCAGAACCAAAGACATCGGGCCCAATTCTTTTCTGCACCAAGACACACTTGGCAATGGGTTGGCCAGGGAACAAGTTACAGCTCCTTGTTTCAAGGTGCCCTAGCTCCAGCTCTTATGTAAGTTACAGCATTGTAGGGGCTTCTGCTTTCATTTATAACAGCTGGCTATGGTCCTTAAATGGCTTTATGCCTTCTAGGAATTGTCATAGGGAAGCTTACCACTGCTCTACTTCTATGCTGCAGGTAAGGATGGTGTGAAGATGGGCTCCACTTGCCTTTATGCTCATTGAGATTTTTCCGCTTTGCTGGAGGAATTCTCACCTGGCCAGTTGTGGCCAGATTAAATCTCCTTTGTGAATCTTGGGTAGAACGGAACTGGGTCTGAGGCCCTTTATTGCCAGCAGTCTAGATTCAGTGGATCCAGCCTATTCAGAAACAAAACCAACTTAATATTCATCATGTTACTTTTGCACCTTTGGAGTAGGCTCCCTTAAGAATTCTCCAAAATGCTTCTGTGCTTTCATGGAGGGTGTATTTGGTGGTGGTTCCAGAAGTCCATGGAATGTTTCTGTCACCAGGTTGTATGTACCTTTGTTTTCGTGAATACAGTTTGTGCTGCTTACAGTGCCTGGGTTTAAGAGGCGGCGACTTGCAGGTTAGCATGGTTCTGAAGAGGCACCCCTGTGATTAGGAAATGTGATGATCTAAAAGGATGCACAACACTTTGACCTACTCGTTTAGGACAGAGTAATACACTCTTTGTGAACATCATCTAAAAATCCAGATTTGATAGGGATCAAATGATAGAAATAGCTGGTGTGTGCATACCTGACTACTAAAATATTTGGTTACATGTACTGCAGATTTCCGTTTCTGATAACCTTGCAATAGTGGCTTTGAGTAATAATGCTTTATTAGTTATAAACATGGATTTACTGGATAAATACTGGCTTATTATTCCATCAAATGGCCCTCATTCTCTAGGTAGAAGCTATTTCAGTAATTGTTAAGCTACTATAATTTCATGCCTTTTTTCATAGACTCTCAGAACTGGTAGGGCTGGAAGAGACCTACAGCATTATGGGGCTTCTACACCACCCCTTTCTGGAGGAAGAAGGTGAATCAGGCATTTAAAATCTCTGAACAGTTGCACTGAGATCTTGATGCCACTTCTTTTTTTAGAAGGGGTTTTGAATCCCTATGTGATTTTTATTGTTAAATAGTATTGGCTCAATATTTGATACTAACAATGATCTAGTTTATAGCAGAAGCTCACTGATCTGTACAGTTTGTAACTTATGTTGAAATGGATCTCCCCACTCAAGATGTAGTAGTGCTGTGGCTATTATTTTTTGGTGAGGATGGGAGGGTAAGTGGAGTGGGTCTGTTCGTTCGTTCTTTCTTTCTTTCTGTAAGAAGTGAATTTGTAATTGTTTGGGGGGCTTTGTATATGTGTCTTGAGCCAGAGAATGCATGTTCATAAACAACCATCGGGATCGATTATTTCACCCATTACTGGAGTGCAGCCACAAGTGCACGATAATGCGAGATCAGTTTGAGATAGTGTGGGACACCTATATTAAGGTGAAACTAAATGTTGGACTGTAGCTATCTGATTAGGTTTTGGCTGGATACTAGGATTGACATCCAGTGGTCTTGATGGTGAATCTGCACAGAATCTTTTCCAAGATTTTATCCAGTCTCCATCTGAGTATTAATGTGCTGAAAGTTAAGCATTTTGAAAATAGGCCATTTATTTAGCACCAAAATAGCACCATAGATATCAATGGACACTTAGGCCAGGTCTACACTACCCCCCTAATTCGAACTAAGGTACGCAACTTCAGCTACGTGAATAACGTAGCTGAAGTTCGAAGTACCTTAGTTCGAACTTACTTGGTCCACACTCGGCAGGCAGGCTCCCCCGTCGACTCCGCGGTACTCCTCTCGCCAAGCTGGAGTACCGCAGTCGACGGTGAGCACTTCCGGGTTCGACTTATCGCGTCCAGACTAGACGCGATAAGTCGAACCCAGAAGTTCGATTGCCAGCCGCCGAACTAGCGGGTAAGTGTAGCCAAGGCCTTAGTTTCCTCTGATTTTATACTTAAGCAAACTGGCTTGCAAAGGTACTGTCACTTACCACAATACTAGTCTACTCCAGTGTCTCCCAGTGGCCAGAAAGCCATCCAGCTGCATAGTTGGTGACCAATGAGCCCAAAAAAGTAGCCATCTCCTAGGGAACTAAACGATTTCAAAAGTCATAATATCCCAGCTCCATTAATAGAATGTGTAGACTTGAATACAATGGAAAGAAATCTGTATATTGGGCTCAATACAGGTGTAAGTGGATACAATTCTGTGGCCTGTGTTAAACAGGAGGTCAGACTAGATATCTACTGGTCCCTTCATTTCTTCATTACCATGTTTTAGACATGATGGCAGGGATGTCTTCAAGGGGGCAGAAGAAACAGATTTAAGTTATAGCAAGTTGAAAACCTTTCCTTCTCCTAGGTGAATGAAGAGTACAATAGCCATATCTACAACTCTTAGTGAACACTGTCTAGCTGTTGCTGGGATGGGCAAATATCTGTGCAGATAAAATAAGGCAAATTGTGCTGAAGTGTTATGTCTTCTAATCTTCACTTGTATTATTCTTGCAGGATGCTCTGGAAACTTGCCTTATCTGTTTTTCTGGTGGCGACCTTGGTTAAAGTAACAGATACCAGGAAAAACCGTCCTGCAGGAGCAATTCCATCTCCCTACAAAGACAGCACAAGCAACAACTCAGAGAGGAGGCAGCATCTGAACAAAGAAGTACTGGCCTCCAGCCAGGAGGCCCTGGTGGTCACTGAGAGGAAGTACCTTAAAAGTGACTGGTGCAAAACCCAACCCCTGCGGCAGACTGTCAGTGAGGAGGGCTGCATAAGCCGCACCATCATCAACCGTTTCTGCTACGGCCAGTGCAACTCCTTCTATATCCCCCGGCATGTGAAAAAGGATGAGGAATCCTTCCAGTCCTGTGCTTTCTGCAAGCCTCAGAAAGTCACCTCCTTCACTGTGGAGCTGGAGTGCCCTGAGCTGGATCCACCTTTTCGACTCAAGAAAATCCAGAAAGTCAAGCAGTGCAGGTGTATGTCTGTGAACCTCAGCAACTCGGACAAACAGTGAAAGCAAGTATCTGGTTACTGCTTGGCATCACCCCATCAGATTTGCTGCTGTCTCTCCTCTTCCCTGAGCAGACTCATTGTCTGGTTTTCTTCCTTCAGGATGCATCTCTCTAGCAGGGAAGGCTCACTTGTCATTTGCCTACTGGAAATAAAGCTTGTCCTGGGCTATGTTAGGCACCTTGCCATAAAACCTCAACATATTTCCAATATAATCCTCTTAAAATTGAATCTTTAAGGGTAGAGCAGGACCCTCCGAATTTGGGATTGATCATCTAGGTGTCCGATGGCTGAATCCAGCATTAACGTTTCCACTATGTGGGAAAAACCCTCTGCCCTACACTCCAGTCCTTTCTGTGGGAAGAAAATGTGTCTCGCTACCTTTGCCGTCTCACTCAGTGTTCAGTGTGGAGCTTTTCACCTTCATATTTAAGTGGCTGTGAGGTGCAGCTATGGGATACAGTAGAGTACTAAAAGAAAATGAGAGGCCGCAAGCCTGATGAGAGAACTCTAACTGTAGGATGACGGAGTGCAGAGCCATTCTGTGTCTGAGATGGAGATGAACATGGGGAGAGGGAACGTTAGATTGGCCACAACTCTCTCAGCAGCCACCGCTTTTCCATCAGCAGACTGAAGATGGATTCTTGTGCTGTTGCAATTTGACTATATCAAACACACAGTCTCTACAGCAATGTTTATTTTGTAACCTAGCTATAGTAAAGTTGTTTAAAATATTATTAGACCTAGCCATGTATATTTTCTTCTGGCAGAATATTCCGAAGATTAGATTAAAGTGTCTTGAGCAAATAGATTTGATTGCTAGGTCAGTCACCTGACTTGAAACTGACAGGTTTTGAATGGGCTTTCAGTAGATTCTGCCTTAGTATGTTCCAAAACCCACCCAGTTATTACTGTGTATTTATACCTATGTGGGGTAGGGTGGGGGGGAGGGAATTAAAACACTTGTGGGAGCAGTATTCCACTTAAGTTATTAAAGCATTGTAGCACAAAGGACAGATTGCAGTCGTTGTTGCTTTGAATACAAAAGCTGCCTTACGTATCAGTTTCTTCAGGTGTCGGGAGTGGCGTCTTCCACACAGTGAATGGGAATCAAGTGACCTTTGTCATGTTGAAGGAAGAGCAGGCTAGCAAATGCTTGTAGAATGGGGTCACAGCTACAGAAATGAGGAAGGGTTCTGTCCCCTCCTTTACAAATTGGGAGGGAATAAGCTGTTGTAACTACTGCAGCAGTGTTGCCCCATTACATTTTTGATATAGGGGTATAATGAATCCATGTCGATGGCTATTTTAAAGTCCTACTAAGTTACTCACTCACCAAAGTTTAGCATGGTTTGTATATTCAGTATGTTCCAGTTCAGATGTCTAAGACTAGTGGCTGTAATGTCTTCTCTTTAAACACAGTAAGTTAATCAAAGAGCACATCAACTAATACAAGAGACCAATGTGTGACCTTATTGCATGTCTTATAGCTTAGCATCTGCAATACTTCTGGGCTAATGAAACCAGCCTGTGGAGCATTTCTCTGGCAATGTCTTCAGGAATGACCAATCCCAAGGGTTAAAAGTGTTACAAACTGTTGCCAGCTATGAGTTCAATGGCACAGTTCACTATTATGCGAGGCAGGCTGCTTTAAGAGGCTTTTGGTACTGATCTCTGCTAGAGCTCACCAATCGGTTTACGGGGATTGGCACGGGGAGGGTGGGATCGGGTAGGTATGTTACCCTGTTACAGCTACATTGCATGTATTTTCTGCCTTGTTACACAATGTCAGAGCTGCCAAGGGAGACTCCTAGTCCAGGGCTCGCTTTAGAGGCTGTTACTGCTACGCTGTCAGCCATATGAATGGGCACTGCTGAATCCAGGTTATTGGGAGTTTTTTTGATAGTACAGAGGGAGTTTGAAATGCCTGCAACCCATTTGGGTTCTAGGATTATGAATATGTCCTTTGAAGGAAGAGATTGTAAAGTCAGGCCCTTGTGGTTAAGACTAGATAGAAATGCCCTGGGCCCTTCTTAATTATATTAACTCTACAATTATTTAAGGAAAAAATATGCAAGAATGCTTATCATTAAGCTACACCCAAGCAGGGTTTCTCACCAACTTGCAATATGAATATGCTGCAGCATGAAGCTCCTCCTTGGGGCTGTTTGTATGTAAAAACTGAGTAGAGCTTGTAATGGTTCAAACTGTATTTAATTCTTGTTTTATAAATGAAAACAAAAGAAATGCTATAATTATTTTATAGGTGTACTATTAAATTATAGAACAAATAAAGATACTCGAGGGTTATATGGAATCCAGGTGTGTGGGCTTTGCTTCTAACTTCAATATCTTACCACTACTTTAACTGATGGTGTATTGGCTCAGTCTCTGACTTGCCACAAGACTCAGCTAAAGGATTATGGTGTTATGCTACCTTGGGAGCATGTAGGAACAAGATGGATACAACCTGCTCTTGAGTTACTTTCTTGCATGGAGGTGATGAGGGACAATAACCTTCACCAGCCCTATACTTGAGGTAAATCACATCCCACTCACAAATGCTGGTTCAGCCATGCTGCCCAAAGACTTACAATCCTAGAATATCAGGGTTAGAAGGAACCTTAGGAGGTCATCTAGTCCAACCCCCTGCTCAAAGTAGGACCAATCCCCAAGGATTGAGCTCACAACCCTGGGTTTAGCAGGCCAATGCTCAAACCACTCAGCTATCCCTCCCCTAGATTTTTGTTGAAGAGTGTAATTTCCTGACCAGGCACCAAACCCAGGCCAGGGTGATGAAAGTACCAAATCCTAACCACTAGACCACCATGGAGACTTGATGAGGGGGGAGCTAAGGCTCCACCAATGGCTGGCCTGTCTGCCCACAGAGGCAGTATAATCCCCGTTATGGGGATTTTTAACCATACTATAGCAAAGATATAGTCTAAAATTCTTAGGTTTAGAGATGTTTTTGTAGAACTCACAAACTAAGGAAAAAGATGAGATTTTGTCCATAATGGATGAAGCATATTGAACAGGTTGGCTATTGGGCCATGCCAGTGCTTCTCCAACAGTTTAACAAGTCTCTAGTGCAGACTAACCCTTATAAAGTGAAACTTCCAAAGTAAGATTTTGTGAGCTAAATACATTTTTGCCTTCAAGCTGCATCATGGAGCACTGTGTTCCAAGGTAGCTGTAAGAGTTGAGGGGGGCAGCTTATTTCATTTAATAAACAATGATTCAGAACTACCTGCTTCAAAAGGGATGGGTCTTAGCTACTTGAGAGTGAGTGGCAGTAGCGCAGTCGATGGGGGAGCTGCGGCTGTCTGGACCCCAGGTAATGCGATCCAAGATACTTCGACTTCAACTATGCTATTCGCGTAGCTGAAGTTGCGTATCTTGGATCGATTCCCCCCCCCCCCCCCCCCCCCCCAGTGTAGACCAGCCATCTGTTAACAGAACTTGCCTCTGCCATACCTAAATAATCACTAGGGAATGCTGAGAAAGGTGGTGACGCTGTAGCCTGGTGGTTAGGGCACTCATTTTCCTCACCTGCCTTCTGGGCCAATGATTATTCAATTTGTTTGTATAAGGTAGAACAACTTCACCTGGAAAAAACATAGCCTGGGATTAGGGCATTCATGGCAGGGAGTCATAGGCCTGGGTTCAAGACTCTACCTGATACAGAGTAGGGACAAGGTTTGACCCTTGGTCTCTCCTGTGTGAGCACTCTAACCAGTAAGTAAAGGTTACAAAGGGATACCTTTTATCCCCTTGGCCTACTGGCTGGGGTTCCTTGGGTGCAATAGGTGCAGTGGGGTAAAGTGACTTGAGAATCCTAGTGGGGCTTAGCTAGCCACTGAGCAGGGGTCTAGAGGATCTAAATTTTGGGTTAAGGAACTTAAATCCCTTTTTGGACCTAGCTAGGGAACAGTGCAAAAATAATCCATCTATCTTCTCCCCCCCCCCCCCCAACAGAGCCTTCTAGATAAATAGAATAAACACTGGGTACCCAGCTGCAACAGTCACAAATTCGGTGAAACCTTGAAAACATGCCCTATCGTCATCATAGAATTATGGACTTATGGACTCCATAAGGCCCTGATGGGGATTAATAAGTCATTGCCTAGTGCTTGGGTATGGCTATGCTAGAGTTTTGTAACATTAACTCATGTGGGACAAGCCTAGGCTGAGCTACAGATGATTGCAGAGGGTCCAGAAGAGCCTTTATACACATGCTAACTGCTAGTCAATTAACTCCAGGTACAAACCTCTACTGCAAACATGCCTTAGTTACTACTTCAGGCTACTTGCAGCTGTAGAAAGATGACACCCTCCCTCCCCCCACACACAGGTTCTCTTGCATTATGGGTGTTCTGAAAGACTTAAAAGCACAGAAATTAGTGCTAGTAGTACTTCCCTACCTCACAGGGGAGGTAAGGAAAGCCATATTACAGTGATTGATACTTATATGGTTGCAGAGATCTGTCTTTACAAAAATAAAGTTTTGTCTCCCTTTCTTCATCTGTAAACAGGTTTGTGAAGTGCTCTGAGATATAGGGATGAAAGTGCTATGTAAGCGCTAAGTACTGTTAAATCACTAGACACATAGTCATTGAAGTACCATACGGCCTGAAGGTTTCAATTTGCAACGCAAAACAACACAAGCCTTTTATAGACACTTATAAAAGCCACACTGGAATTCTCATTCTCAGTGAGCCACATCTGTATATCAGGCATGGAAGCAATAATTTAGAATGATGCAATTTGCTTAAGTAATGGTGGGTAATGCGCCATTCTGGTGCTTAACCAAGGCTGGAAATTTCAGCTGCAGTTTTGCTGGTCACTGAGCAGCTGAAGCTGAAAACAGTTACAACAAACCAAGCTGTGTAGTTTAAAAAAAAAAACTAATCTGCCAATCATTACACCAGAGCTCTCAGATGTACATATGAGCTGTGAGGCTCTTGGGTTTATTTACTTCCTGTAGTACCATGAGCAATTAGGGTTGCCAACTTTCTAATTACACAAAACCAAACACCCTGCCCCCTTCTCCAAGCCCCCTCAAATGTCCACTTCCCCCCCCCCACGCACTCCATTGCCCCTCCTGCCATGGCATGCTCTCCCCACCCTCACTCACTTTCACTGGGCTGGGGGAATGAGGGGTTTGGGGCACAGGAGGGGGCTCTGGGGTAGTGGTGCAGGCTCTGGGAGGGAGTTAAGGTGTGGAGGGCATTCCAACCTGGGGCAGGGGGTTGAGGGGGATCAGGGGCAGACTCCAGCTGGGCAGGACTAAGGCTCCCTGCCTGCCTTGATGCTGTGCAGTGCCCGTTAGCGGGCGGCATGGCCCTGCGGCCCACACGTGGAGGGGCCGGGGGCTCTGCCCACGCCCACAAGCACTACCCTCACAGCTCCCATTGGCAAGGAACCGCAGCCAGTGGGTGCTGTAGAGCCAGGGCAGGGGTAGCACACAGAGCTTTCCTGATTGTGCCACCGCAGAGGAGGCTATGCCGGCCACTTCCTGGAGCTACGCAGAGCCAGGGGTGGCAGGGCGCCTTAGCCCTGCTGCACCACCAACCGGCCTTTTAACGAGGGGGTCAGTGATGCTGACCGGAGTTGCCCAGGTCCCTTTTCAACCAGGTGTTCCAGTCAAAAACTGAACGCCTGTCAACCCTATGAGCAATATGTATTTGAAATGTAAAAGTATAGAATACCTCATGTAGCTTTCACCATGAAAATTTTACCATGCAATGCCTAGGGAGCTTACAGGGCCTAAGAAGCCACCACATGTGTGTGGGGGGAAGGAGGGGGCCCCAACTAAGCTGTCCAGTAGGACCGAGGCAAAGGTCTTTAGGGCTGAGCCCCTCAAATGTGTTTAGGCACTTTTCAATATGAGTTAGAGGCCTAAACCCCTTTCAATAGCTGGGCCTAGGTAGGCACTGCCCTCTGCTCAGCCATGTCCCCCTCTTCTAGAGCTAGGTTCCTATGCCCTTTCTTGCAAAAAAAAACACCACACACACATGCCCCCAAGCCAGATGTGGTGCCTTTATAACCTTTAATACAGACAGGACGCTACTGGTAAGGACACCCCTACGTTGAGGCTTAGGCATGAGCTGGGTTCTGGAATTAGTGCACATGCCCAGCAACAGCCAGTTAGGCGCCGTAGGCCCTTTACCAATGGAAACTTGGGGGCCTAGAGACAAAGCACCTCCAGGGTTAGGCAGCCACTGAACAGGGTTTTAGAAGCTAGTTAGCTAAAGTGGCAGGTGCCCAAATCCCTTATGGCTCTAACCCCTAGGTGCAAACCCTTCCCTTGACTGCAATAGAGTTGTGCCCATTTGTGTTAGAAGCAATTGGCTTAATGTGTGCTCTGCGCATTCCTACCCTCCCCCCCCCCCCCCCCCCAGAAGACAACCAAGTCAGATATTTCTCACATTAGCTAAAAGCTCAGGGGTTAGAGCACTCCTATGGGATGTGGAAGAGCCAGGTTCAAAGCCTCATGCTCCCTGATTGGGAGCAGGGACTTGAAGCTGGTCTCCCCAATGAGTGGTCTAATCATCAGGCTGTGGAGTCAACCTCTGTCTGGCCCAGTGAATATTTAACACAAAGTGGAACAGCTTCCCCAGGAAAGATAGAGTGCCATGAATACACTATGCCTGGTGATCAGGGCACTCACCAAGGTTGCTGGAGACCTGGGCTCAATCCTTGCTCCAATTCAGGCAGAACAGAGATTTGCAAACAGGTGTCCCACATCCCAGATGAATGCTTTGACTACTGGGCAATTGGCTATAATGGGGTGGGGGGAAAATCTCTCTCTCTGGTTTTTCACGAAAAAGGGCTCACCTGGTTCAGGCCCCTAACCCCAGGAGGCTAAGAATTCTGAGCAGAGAGGAACCTCCATGTGGCCTGTCAGGCAAGACCCCAAGACCCAAGTCAATGGGATTTAGACACAAGTACCTTTGTGGATTTGGGACCTAACCATCTCTCCTTTCCTCTTCATTTTACTGGTGGGTAGCTTCTTCAGCTCCCTGCTAAGCTTGCTGGCTTCAGCGAATCCTTTTCTTAGGCACCTAACGCTCCCCATACAATACATGGTGCACTTAAGTCGAGGCTGATGATTCTACTGGATGGCAGGATGCCTAGGCATTAGGTGTTGCAATGCACATCAAACAGCGACCATTAGTAGTTGCAGATGAGAAGTGACAAAGAAAAGTTCCTGACTACCCTGAAATATGCAGAAACTTCTGGGGAACTGGAGACAGTAGAAGATAACGCAAGTCTATGAAGCACAATTTAGGGTTTGGGTATAGCTGTCAGCAACACCTCTCATTCAGATTGCCTAAGAACTAGAGTGTCTTTCCTAGGAGCTGGGAATTGGAGTGACACATACAGAGATACAGTAGAGATGAACATGTCATGGGCTAACAAAACTCTTTCTCTTTAGCACTTTCTCTGTGAACAGGTTAATTTGGTCCCTGATGCTATATTACCTTATAAAGCAACCCTCATTTTAACACTGAAATGCAGTGTTGATACTGAAGTGTGTTAGGCCCAGCTCCTCAAAAGTACTTGGAGCCTATCTTCCATTGATTTCAATAGGAGAGTTAAGGCACTCAATACCTTTGAGGATCTGAACCTTAATCTTTATTAAAAGGGTGAAATGGGGTAATTTATTTTACTCAAAGTATTGTCCCCATCTCTAGTTCTCTGTTGACCTCTTGTGCTTACAGGCTTTGCCAGAGACTAAATGTAAACCAAATAATTTTGCACGTTAACATTTTCTATTTAAATACATATAACTAGGCCACATTGCTTCCTGCATTCAGCAGTGCTAAGTT
This sequence comes from Chrysemys picta bellii, assembly GCF_011386835.1. Lineage (NCBI taxonomy): Eukaryota > Metazoa > Chordata > Testudines > Emydidae > Chrysemys > Chrysemys picta. The sequence continues at coordinate 137,468,050 of NC_088793.1, read as the reverse complement.
CGCCTCCATTCTTTTTTCTCTGCATGTGCTAATGGAGCTCGAAGGGGTAAGTGGTTGCCATATAAATGTACAAATGCATTGGAGGAATTCACAAGATCGAACCTGAAAAAAGGAATTAAACCTCACACATTACTAAGTTAATTAGCATTTATAAAGCCTGAAAAGAGAAATGCGCGTCACCTTGATTCATCCGAGCTGAGTCATTCTGACAAAGATGCTTGAGTGGCATTTCATCTTGTTACCTGTTATGGCACTGAGGGCAGTGAGCTGCACTATGCAGGTTCCAGGGAATAAGCAGGGCTGTGCAGCACAAGCAGCAGACTGGATATGGCGAGGGGATCAAGTGAGGTTCTGCAGAAGGACCTGTGGGAGCCCAGCACATTTGCAGTGAGGCAACTGGTCATAAGAGTCAATGCCTACAAAAAAAACCCTTATAGTTCATGTGTCAAACATATTTTGGTTGCAGGGATCTCAGATACCCAGCAACAGCATCCCCAATAATCCATCTGTATCCCATCAAAGAAAGTACGACAAATGGGCTTCTTGCCTCTCCAAATTAAAGACTTGGGATACTCAGCCACTCTTGTATCTTTATCAGCCCTTCATTCTGTGCTGTTATATTTTATTTTAAAGGCAAGTCCATTTCCCCTCTCTGAGATGCTGCATTGCAGTACCAAACCTGGCTGAGAAGGCTGAAAGGATCCTCTTTCTAAATTATCCCATATTTATCACCATGAAATGCAACTGTATGATGGGTTGCCAGTGTGGAAGGTGTTTAAGACCAGTGTGACCTATTGGTTCTAAAACTATAGAGTATTTCCAACTTCCAAGTGGTCTGTAAAGCTACTTCATGACCTGGATACTATAGTATTAGTTCAAACGGTAGGCAATGAAGGTAGAATGCTAGATATAATCTTTTGTAACCAGAGAGGAGAATTAAACAAAGTAGACACATCTCCCACATTTACAAGCCATATTTACATTTAGTGGCCTTAATGCTGTCCTAATATCAACTACAAGAGGTGTGATATAAATACACCCATGATTGATTTTACTTTTTCCAACTCACCAAGCACTATAATTGCAATGGGGTAAGTATAGAATCTTGACTAGGAGGCATGGTGTAAAAGGAAGAATTGGTCCAAGGATATGAAAAAGTTAGAAAACCATTCATGCTGCCTGTATCCTAAAAGTCCTTCTGTGTTGCTACCAGCTGCTGCCACCTCTTGAAACTCTGCTTTTAGAAACTGATCACTCAGATGTGACATGGGTTATCCATGTTACATGTGCAACTGGTTCTATACTACATCCTGAAATAGTGAGAGATGCACATGGTAGTGGCACTAGATTACTAGATGATGTATTAATTAACTGCTTCATAATTTATATGCAGCAATTCATCTGTATGTACACAAAGTCTTTGTCCTAAAACCCATTTTACCAGACTATTAGCTTCCCTATATTTGTAGGGACAAATCCTATGCGCAAGCAAGGACTGGGGACTAGCAAGAATCCTCTATTTGGGCCACAGAACAGCTTCCCAGCCATAGAGTGAGAGAATGAACCAGACGAGAGATGATGGTCACCTTGCTTAATGCACTATTGGAAGGCATTCAGATACTATGCAGGGAAAGTAATATAAGATCCTATATAAAATAGAATAGCGCTGTAGAAGTCCCTCCATGGCCCTGTGTAAAGGAGATATCCATATAGCTGTGAATTCACTACCCAACACCTTCTCCCTGCATGCTAAGGGATAAGGAGTAACCCCTTTCCACAAGCGAATTACATCAGTTCTGCTGACCCAGGGACCTCCTTGAGACAGCATAATGATCAGTGAAGGAAAAAGCAGCACCTTTGGTCTCATTATTCCTTTTATTTTCATATAAATTAACATTCTAAAAAAATTGAAGTAGAAACACTAAATACAGTATTGCACATAGCGATCTCTGTTAGATATCCTATTATTTCATTTAGTATGGTAATATACATACCGTTGGTACTGAAGGGAACAGGAAGGCTACAAAACCAAAACATGCGACTGTATCCTTGCACTTAAATAAAAATAAATGCAAAAGTTAAGAGCAAAAGACTATAGTTTACATAAATACAAACATGGGTTTGAATCAGTGCCATTAAAATAAACTTTATTTTTAAGTTACTTTCCATAGATTACTCATAACAGCAAATCTCTTTTCCTTTTGCAAGAAGTAACATTACTCCCAACAACACGATTTTAGAAATCAATTCTTGATAATCATATCCTTGCCAGAATTTATCGTGAACACAGAATTTCATATAGTTTTATCAAGCTACAGGAGAATTATTTTTCACACAAGTGAAGAACATCTTGTCTAGTGCTTAGTATAAGTGACTAACAATGGATTCCTGAGGTCATATTTTACATTGCCCTTATGACACCTGGTACAGTATATTTGCCTCTGGACAGCCAGGAATGCCTTGTGATATACTAGGCTAGACAGGGAATAATCCACCCCAGCAAGTTAGACCTCAAACCACTCAGAGGTTTATGCTACCCCTGTGTCTTCGATGCTAAGAGATTGTGAGCATGTGAACCCAATTCATTCCACACATTGCTGTTTCCAAGAAAACAGTGCTTTGAAAGAGAATGGTTACAAGGCCAATTCATGTTGGGCTCAGTAGTTACATCTGGGGCAGAGGGTCTTTATTGGGTCAACAAATCAAAACTAATAAATCCTTAAGTTAATTTCCAGATCACAAATAGAAATTAATCATGTGGATTAAAAAGGAAGGCATAATCACAGATTTCCATTGCCTCCTAGCCAATGATATGGACTACTTAGAGAGCAAAGTTTATGACTCTGATGTTAAATGTGAAATTGACATGAATTAGTCAATCGCCATTGTTTTGTTACTAGAGTTGACTACTGTATTTCTCTAATGCCAATTCCTAGATATATCTTTTTATATCCCTGTTAAAGGGAGTCTTAAATTAATTGAAAAGATAATTCAGAAAGGAAGTCTAGCTAGAAACATCGTAGTCCTGAGAATCCTATATGACTCAAATAATCAGCAATATAACTGTAATATCCCTTAAGTTTTTCTGCATACAAATCAGCTGCTTTACATGCTAGCAAGCTATAGTGCCCGAGTTCCTCTTTTATCCTCTGAAGTACTCCTGTGATTTTCTGTGTTTACTGCTTTTCACTTAAATGTTTTTGGTTCAGGTTTTCCAACTCCACTCTCCTGCTATTCACTATCTGGCAAAAGATGAAGAAAAAGTACGCTGCCTTATCGATTTTAAAGATAGTTACGGTAAACATCTTGTTCCACAAATATTTAGTCATGGTGGGCAACCAAACAAGTTGAGAAAGCATTGATTATACTGTATAAACAGCACTTAACGATTCAAAATACAAACTACAAATGTCAACGTGAAACGGATACAAACAATTCACTAGAAGTAACATTTCTTTCCCTAATCTAAATGCAGTGCCATGGAGTATTTGTGTTAGACAGATGTTGCCAGTAGGAATGGAAATATTTTACTGTATCAAGTAGCATTCTTGTGAAGTTCAACTTTAATAGAATTTTCAGCATGTTCAGAACTGATGCAGATGCTGCCTCTTAGGCATGCTGGTTTGGTCTACTGGTATTAGACCACAAACTTTACAAAATACCAGTTTTTGGGTGGAGAACGAGGCATGGGATATAGGGAACTTGTCTTATGTCCATAACTAATCTATTGCTGGGCACTTAATTACAGTGATTACATTCATTCATGAATGTACAGTACACATCTATCAGTGGGAAACTCTAGAGAACAAAAAGCAAATTTGAAAGGCCAAGAAGAAAACAATGATCTGAATGATGTAGTTTCCTTTCCCGTGCCCAACAGACATGTTGAGTTTTCCTGATCAAGTGGCAATGGCTTTTGCATTTCTTCTCTCAGATCTTCATACTTATCTTTGCTTTCTGAAAAGAAACACCATAAGAAGTTAAGTTATCATATATAAACATATGTATTATGCAAATATGTAAAGCACAGGGATACGTAGGCTGATCACCAAGTGTATCGAATATATAGTTTACTTATAAAACCCTGCAACAAACTCGGTTTTAAACAGATTTAAAGTACAAGAGGGCTAACCATGCCTGTGAAATATCTTTTTTTTATACTATTTGTAACTCTATTTATATTGTAAGCATTTTGTGGGCAGGGTCCATCCTTTTGTTGCAAGTACAGTGTCTAGCACAATGTTCTGATCCCCAGTTGGGGCTTTTTAGCAATACAAATAATTATAAATGTTATTTAATGCATGGCTGTTCTTAAAGAATACCATCAATCTGCATGATTTTATTCTTACAAAGTGGAAAAATCCAACCAAACAAGTTTTTAAAACCTACATCTTGATGTGATTACAAATAAAGTTGATAAACTAAGATCTAGTTTACCATTCCTAGCCAAGCTATTACTTCATTTACATTTCCTGTGTCACTAACCACGGCCAGTTACAATGAGAAACAACAGCAATAATTCTTTTCTTCGTGTGTTGGATTATGCCAGAGAGATTATGGTAAATGACAACATGTTTCATTTCAAGGACATGTGTCACATGTCACAATGATTCATAAAATAGCATTAAATACAAAACAAACTGAATCATGTTTTTAGGGAAAAAACATGACCAAGGAAATAGTCATTCATTTTTAAATATTGTCAAAAAAGAAGCATGGGCAGACACTATGAAAATTATGGACCAGATTAATTTTTCACTGGGAAAAAAATCCAGCCATTGTAAAATAGGCCCATGTTCTGAAAATGCTTATGCATGCACTTAACTTTAGAAATTTTAGTAGATGGCCACTGAAGTTAATAGGAATTGCTCATGTGCTTAAAACTAAAGATATGTGTAAGTATCTTCAGGAGCAAGGTGATAGTTTATAGGGAGCTGTATATAGCTCAAGAGATTAGTAAAAGTAGAGTACCTTCTTTTTCTAGATCTTGGTCTCTAACCCAGCCTAGGTGCATAGTGACTTACAGTCACTGGCATCTAATAGGTTGTCAGTGGCCCAGGGGACAGGTGACCTCATCACAAAATCCCCCATCACAATTGGAAGCTGAGCAGTGGGGCTGAGCATTGGATGAGTTTGGAGACTGAACTACCTCCTCACCAGCAAAGGTCTGTCTCTTCCAGGTTCAGGGGGATAAGGCACATTGGCAGGGCACTGTGGGGAAATTTTCACTGCCACTACCTGAGCTGCGTCTGTTCTGTGGATAAATATAGGACTTCAGGGTTGTCAATCTGGCACCTTTCACAAAAACGCTAAATTCAGACACATTTAAAAATAAACATTAACTAAATATGTCAGGATAACGTACATACAAAATGCAAAAAGAACAAAGAAAAAGAAAAAGTTAATAGGAGCAGTATAATATAATAATAATAATAATAATAATGCAATCCGTTCTTACTATTCCAGAATCATGTCTTGGCTTTATATTATAAAGTGATTTCCCCTTTTTCTGTCTGCACACTTCCTCTGCTTCTTTAACCCTGAAGAAAGAAATTTTGATGAATATTTCACTGGGTTAAAGCCATTTGCAAGACAGCACAAGATGTGAATCAAAGATTAAAGTTTAAAGATAACAAATGTGTAACTCCCTCACCCCACCCATACATGAATATGCAATGGTCTGCAAAATACCATTCATAATAAGTATTTGCTATTACAATACCATCAAGAAGACTGTATAATTTACCAGGAAAGATGCAATAACTTCTAATTAGTGTACATAAAAATCACATTCTCTACCATATCATTAAAATTAGGATGCAAATATATCATGGTTAAAAAATATACTGTCTGACCCAAAGAGTTGCTTTCCAAGTGTACATATTGGAAACTGCATTTCCATCATTCATTGTTTACACTTCTGAAATGACCCCTCAACATTTCGCTGTCTGCATACTGCCAACAAAAGCTATATGCATCCGAAGAAGTGGGCTGTAGTCCACGAAAGCTTATGCTACTGTGAAACAAAAGCTTTGCCACTCTTGATTGTGACTATTCCCCAATTTGTCCTTCATTTACCCAATGATTTAATTCATTTTGGCAGAAACTTATGAAACGATTCAGCATAAATGTCCAGTCTTTGCTTTCATATTCATAATTGAGGAAACTTGGTTTTCAATTTAAAACACGAACAAACAGAAACATTTTTCAGTTTTAGAGCAGTTTACAGTCTCTAGTCCTGATTCTGTGATCATTTACTGCTGGGATCAGTGCTTATTATTAGGAGCTGACCTCAGCGAGCCCGCTCACAGTAGTAAGTGATTGCAGGATTGGAGGCTAGTCTGGAATCCTTACTCACACAGTATTTATATATTTTGATTTACAATAAGTATGTACAAACCCACCACCAACCCATGCCTATTCAGGCACCTTTGTCAGATATTAAAAGTACAAAATAGCTGCTCCTCCGACCTACAATAAATCAAGCTCAAGCAATGCTCTCTCCCCCTCCAAAAACAGCCCTTATTATGCTCCTTCCTCTCCAAAAGCCTGGGTAGCCCTTGCAGCAGGCTCTGAACAGTGACACATTTGGGCTTTTTTAGAATAGGTTCTAAAGCTGAGGGGTTTTCGCAATGGGACTACTTGCTTCAATGCAGATCCCTCATGTGAGGAGGGCTGCAAGTCAGGACCTAATTAAATGATGCTCAGCAAACACAGCATCTATGATAGGATAAACCTCTCTGGGTCCAGCAGCAGGGTGTTGTCATTGGGGTACTACCCCCTAGGACCTGCTCCTGTCAGTAGCCTGCCAGAGCCCAGTTCTGGCGAGCTAAAGGACACTGTTTCAAATGTGTTTGCTTCATTAAGATTTTGATTGATCTGCGGTTCAATCTAATATTGCCATTGGGTGTTTGAAGCATTGATCCTGTGTCGGGCATTCCGTTATTGAACCTTTATGTTTCAGAGGCTTCTACTGGGTTATTTTGTAAATGGTGACTCTTAATGGGGTGGACTCTTGAGTGAAGGATGGCAATGTACTTTATAAAGAAAAATATAGCAAAAGAGAGTCAGGTAAAACCCATATTGACTTTCTGTATAGTTGCCAGCAGTGTGAATTTTGGAGACCGCGTACTTTGCCTTTTTATCATCATCCAACAGTGGGAAATAAACAGGAAAAATATACTGAAGGAATGAGTACAGAGACCAATGATACATCCTTGGGCTGGTCCCAATGGATATTCTCCAAACCACTTGCATGTCTGCTATTTCGCGGTGACTATAAGGAGCAATGTGAGAAGAAGTTAAAAAAAATCATTGTTTTATGTTATTAAGGGCCAGATTTTCAAAAGAGACCAGCTCCCATTTAGAAACTTAAATGCAAGTGGCCAGTTTTTCAGAAGCGCTCAGCACCCAGTGAAAATGTGACCCCCAAGTGTGTCTGCTGAGCACTTTTGAAAATTTGGTGTCAAGTCATTGTCCTTTTTATCCAACTTCAGCCAACATCCCCCAGCTTTTTCACAAATGCAAAATGTATACTTTTACAAATCAGCTTTGATCACAATTCTCTGCCAGTTGTGAAATCAAAGCTCTGACTGCACTCAACATCTTAAACTTAATATAGAAATGTTTCTAATTGTCCAGGTTTTTTTTTTTAAAAAAGGTGATTACACATTATTTCGAAACTGCATTTCCAGACTAAATGAGAAGCAGATGAGATGGTGCTGCACAATATACACAGAGCCTTTGCAAAACTGCTTAACAGCCAAGTAATGCGGCTTTTGTAAAAGGTATTGTAAATGGGTTCAATAAAGGTAGCAGCCAAGATGTAGTGGTAGCTTTACAACAGTGGCTTAGACAGATGGTATAAAATGCAGTCGAGTTCACAGGACTCTGTTTGTTCACTTCCAAAGACCGACTTACCCTTCCTAATCGACTTCTGTGTAAATTTGATCACATTTGAAGGAAGGAAAGTCACCCATCTCCTGTGGTCACTTCCTAATAATCTATTAGACAGTTTTTCCAAGAAAAGATATTACCTCACCCCCCCATGTCTCTTTAGACACATTTGAGACATTAAAAAGGGTCTATTACTAAGATTAATATACAACAGTGTATCTATCATTTTATGCAATTATAGCTGCTAGATAAGTGGCATATCCCACTTTAGCAAAAGTGGGTCAGATTCTTGGCTGCTGTAAATCAGCAGAGCTCCACGTGGCCTAGTATATGCTCCTAACTCATCAACAAATTCATGGGTTATACTAAATAATTGATATTCTGCAAATACTAAGACTTCTCAACAACCTCTAATGCAAAGAACAGATGGTGTGAAACACCCCACAATATTTTTCTAAACCAACTCACTCTGATCTGGAAATTGCTGTCCAGTAACATAAGGGAAGCTTTAGTTCCATGCTCTATCCCAACTAAGTGACCCATCCCTGGGACATACTGGCCATTGTGTTTTATTGATGACCACATATGGCAGTTCTGTTGTGGACTACGAGTCAATGCAAAGTCGCTGACTTGGATATTTTCTGGTAGATGTCAGAGATGCCCAGGCAGATCCAAGAGAAAACTAACTGTTCATGGCATTACAATGGGAACAAAAAAAACCTCACATATATTGTAAGTACTTCATCAGCATAAGGTGCTAAAATTCTACCTTTTTCAGTGGAATCTTTGAGCTATCCAACATTGATTTCCCCTCCATTCTAAAAAGAATATTATTTCTAAACCAGATAATATTGTAACTTAGAGCTGGTTAACATATTTCAAATTCCAAAATTGACAAAGTTTAATTAAAATTTTGAATTTCATTCAGAAAAGGGAAGAAATAACCATAAATTTTAGTGAAAATGTCTCCATATTTCAACCAGCTCTAATTATAGGTTGTGGTCCTATATGAAAGAAATCCTACAGAAGCTGACAGGCAGCTTGGCCAAACCTGAGCGGTGTGGGGCTCCAAGAGTGCTGGGTAGGCAATGGGAGCAAGCAGAGCTGGGCAGCCAGGATCAGGAGGAGTTGATCCTGGGGAGGCACTCTGGTGAGTGGCCAGGAAGCGGGTAGTGCGTGAAGGGCTGGGGGGGCAAGTTGATGGTGGGCTCTGAGGTGAATAAGGAGTGTTGGGGACTGTAGGGTGAGGGGCTAGAGCTGAGATTGGGATCTTGGAAGGTCAATGGGGATTTGGGGAAAATGGGGGATGCTGGGGGCTGAGGTCAGTGGAACGAATGTCAGGGCTGCTGGTGTGATGTGTGTGGGGGCTGTCAGGAGAAGTGGAGGCTGATGGAGGGTCGTTTGGGTATATGTGGGTGGGAGGGAGGGGTATTCAAAGGCTTGTGTGGGGTTTTGTGGGGTAGGGAGCACTTTGCTGAGCAAACCTGGTGCAGGGGGTGTTTATACCGCAGAGGGCTGGCAGCAGCTGAAGCAGAGCACTTCTGCTCTGGATGTGCTGCTCTGGCAGAGAGGACTGCGAGGCAGCATCCTCAGAGGTTCTCATTCCTCTCGTCTGTTTCTCCTACAGAGGGAACTCACTTCTCAGGAGGATAATTTACATTGGAAACAGCCCCAGCCCTGCTCCTGCCAGCTCTCCCCCTTCAGCTCTCCCTTTGGGTTAAAAAACATAGAGGACCCCCCTCTGTGAGAGACAGATAGCTCAGTGGTTTGAGCATTGGCCTGCTAAACCCAGGGTTGAGAGTTCAATCCTTGAGGAGGCCACTTAGGGATCTGGGGCAAAAATCTGTCTGGGGATTGGTCCTGCTTTGATCAGGGGGTTGGACTAGATGACCTCCTGAGGTCCCTTCCAACCCTGATATTCTATGATTCTATGATCTAGCCAGCAAGTCCTCACCTTCCCCCAGACTTTGTATTCCCATCTCTGCTGCTTCCATTCTACCTTGGGCAGGGGCTGGGTGACAGCTGCCATGGCATATGGATCTCAGTCTAGTTTGGCAAAGTGTGTGTGTGTGTTTTAGCTGGGGGGAGGCAGCATACGTTCTCTGCATGCCATAACAAGTCATAGGTGGGGTGGAAATCAGTAAGTTCACTGCTGCTGTTTTGTATTACTACAGCTTTGGAAGAGAACTGCAGTGTTTATATTGGTTTGTTAAGGAGTGGCTTGTTTTGAGAGACAATAGGACTTGTCACTGTTGAAAAACCTGGCCACCCTGCTTGGCCACCCTGCTCAAATTTGCCCCTCCCCACATCATGACAGAGGTGTGTCTGGGTCAAACCTGAATGAGTGGTGCTTGCCTCCCCCCATACTTCTACCATAGCCACTGAATCATCAGCAGGCTCATCATGTCTGCCCCCTGAAAATCCGCTGCACCCCCACAGTGTAGAACCTCTGTTTTAGGGGGCAAGAGGAGAGTAGCATACTGACTTTTTGCCTAAGATGGCAGATTGTCTTGTATATCACATGCACTGTCTACTTTAAGGAAGGCAGGGCCCCCAACATCCACAGAGTACAGGGTCCCAAAAATCTTTAACCTGGACCTGTTTATATATATTGAAATCTCCAACTGCAACTTTGACTGTTTTGCAGGATAGCTCTTGCAGAGACATGCTACAAGCCAATTGGCAATTAAACTTGGACTCTTAATAGGTCTTGTCTTCCAGTTTGGAAAATTAGGTCTTTAATTCTTCAGGACAGTGCAACACAGTATTAGGCACTAAGAGAGCTTCACCTGCTTCTACTCTAGACTATCATAAAAGGTACATGGTGCGGTGTGACTTATGTTCTAAGACGATGAGCCAATTGGTAGGCTGCATGGCCAATACTAAAAAAGAACTTCTCTTGAGCCTGTGAATATGTAATTTATGGCACTATAAATGTGGTAAGTGAAAAATAGTGTGGTCTAGTGGACAGGGCCCAAAGCTGGGAGCCAGGAACTACTGAATTCTACTCACAGACAAACCACTTACTCATTGTGTGGCTTTGGGCTACTTTAACCTGTCTGTCTCTTGGCCTCCTGCTCCTGTGATGAGATACATGCAGGCAGATTCTTGTGCTTGCAGGGAGCCTCACTGAAGTCAATACAACTCCACATGCATGCATCTCTAGCATCAGAAACTAAGCTTCTTCATCTGTAAAATGAAGATAAAATTTAGCTACATCACTGGGGTGCTGTGTGAGGCTTAATTTGTGACTATATAAAAAAATGGAAAGCATTGTGTAAGTGTTAAACTGTAGTATTACATACAAGAAGTTTGGTAAAAGCATTACCTTTTATCTCCAGCCTACAGCTGTGATCATTAGGCTTTTTCGGTGCTAAATCCAAAAGCAACTAAACTATTATTAATTGTTGCAATGTGCAAACATATATTCTGAAGGCTGAAAATAGGACTTAATCCAGGATTTTGTTTAAATTTAAAATTAAAATGTACTGATTTCTCCTTTCAAAAAGCTCTAAAAATATACTGGTTTGAAAATTTCTACCACTTAAAATTACAGAAATCAAAAGGGCAGACAAGCAGCCACCAGCTAGACTAATACTTTAGATTAGTTGGACATGACTTTGAAATGTCATCAGCAGTTTCCTCCCTTCCTTGGAAGTCAGTATGTTTGTACTTTTTCACTATGATAAAGTGGACAGAGGAATGAACTCATTTTAAATTCCCTTTTCTTTGCCAACTGCCATGTTTTATAATACCTGCTGTGATATGCACAGGATTTGTCAATTATTTAAATTAATAATTTTGAATTATGCAAATGATTATATTTAACATTTCCATTGTGTTTTCATCTATACATATGAAAGGAATTTTCAAATTGGATAAGCATAAGGCAGAGAAGTGAGAAGAACCTTGGCTAATATATTTTCTATTTGTTCTATTAAGAAATATGCTAAAAATTAGTCATATATATGTATGACTGATTTACTATATATTGAAATATATGTTGAATATTTTATAATGTATAAAGTGCCTATCACCATACCAATCAGCAATACTTGCAAAAAAATTAAAACAGAAATTATATTTAAATAGCTATAAAGTATGAACAAAATTAAAGAGAACAACCTGTGCTAGCATCAAAAATATATTATTAGCCACACAGGAATAAAACAAAAGAAATGAAGACAAAGGGAACAACACCAAATCAATAAAAAGATTGGGGGGAGAGGGGAAGGGCTGAGAACTGTGGAATGTCCACAATTCTAATAATAAACAAGAATCTTGGAAGGGATATAAACCATCATGCCTCAAGGAACAAACTCACCTCTTACTATTGGGGTTAGGAGGAAACTTTCCCTGGGGGCAAATTATTCCACAACTGGCTACTGCAGGGCTTCTTGCACCTTCCCCCAAAGCATCTGGTGCTGTCCACTGGGAAGCAGGTCACTGGATTTGATGGACCACTGATCTGATCCAACTGCTATAGTCCTAAATATGTTTTGTCTAAGTAAGCACTGTGAGGTTGGGCCCCATTTTTGTAATAAATGTTCTAGCTATTACAACACAAAACCACTGAACAAATTCACAGTTTCAAGTGAATCAGAAAAAAGTAGGTCAGTTATATGTCATAATCCTGGAAGAAGATGTGGCTGAATGTACAGTACATAGAAATTAAAGGTCACAAGCTCATTTACTCATACTCATTTTACTGTTCTTTAATAGTCTAAGAAACTAGTCTTAATCTTAATATTTTTACATAAATAATAAAGTAGGATACAATTTGCTAAAACATACACTTTTACTTACTGCTCTGATGATATCAACCCTATCTCAGCTCTCTTCACTGGGTTCCTGCTTCATTCTGCATAAAGTTCAGACTCCTTTATGTCACTTTTAAGGCTTACCACAATTTTGCTTCATCTATATCTCATTGTTTCTACTTACTTTTACTCTCACACCTTTTGCGCTGCTCACTCATCTTACCTTGGTGTCAATCACCTTTGGCTCACTCACAATTTTGTGCCTTTTTCTCACTCCCCTACTATTGACTTCAGTGTCAATGCATGTGGAGGTGCTATTTAATGAGTTTTACTCAGATGTAATAATTTTTTGAACACTGTAAGTGACCTGGTCAGAGAGATAAAGTTACTGTTTAACTATGGTGCGTTATTACTATTTTCTGTATGAATATATTTATCTAACTTCATAGGGGACTGTGGGAAAAGCAAGCAGGAAAGGAACATTTCTATACAAGAAAACCCCACTGGGGTGGGGGAGAGAAGGGAGGACAATTACAGAACAATGGCATACATCCAGGTTGCTGTGACACAGATCTTCTAAAAAGCCCTTTGCTGGAAAGGGGGAGGGTGTCAATTGTCAGGAGCTTTCTAGAGGGACAGGCTGACAGAGAGAGACTTTGCTTTTAAGGGGGCTGTTTGGTCACTGTATTACCACAGTCATTGCTGCTGATGTGTAAAGAACTGTAGGACCAGTCTACACTACAGCACTACATCGGCAGAACTGCACCAATACAATGGTGCCACTGTAGCACGTCTGGTGAAGATACGCTATGCCGATGGGAGAGCACTCTCTCACCAGCATAATTACTTTACCTCAGCGAGAAGCGTAAGCATTGTTGGTGGGAGAGCATCACCTGCCGACACAGTGCCGGTGTGGACAGTGCAAAACTTGTGACACTTTTCACACCCCTGAGTGATGTAAGTTAGATCAGCTTAACCGGTAGTGTAGACCTGCCCCAAGTCAGACCTGCTGAGATAATCATCGTGTGATTCCATCCTGAGACAGGTGATGGCACAAGGCCTGAGAACAGAGAAGAGGATGCATTCAGACAGACCAGGAGGGGTCAGAGGTGCAGTTAACCCAATAACTGTGATAGGGACTACTCACATGCTTAAAATTAAGCATGTGCTTAGCTGCTTTGCTGGATCCAGGCCCGAAAGTCCTCAGTTTCCATTTTTCAAGCCCTTCCCAAAATCCACTCCTTTCAGCAAACTTTCACTTCCATTCCATTGCTAGCTACTCCTTTTCTGCCCCCACTGTATTGCCTCGATTAAAACACAAGAATATACAAGCTTCATACATAACACAACATCAGTCACATTGTCTTTTATAGTCTTTGCTCCTCCCTTCTTCACCTGTTGTCATTTCTTGTGTTTTTTAAAATCAAGACCTAATCTTACAAACACTTACTACCAGGGTTAGTACTCACTATTGTGGGTTGTCCAATTTAAAGCTAATGTTGTTCCAGTACTGTAAAGGGGTAAATGGGATGACCCAGGTAATTATAAGCCTGTCAACCTGACATTGATCCTGGACAAGATAATGGAGAGGTTGATACAGGACAAAGGAGCGTAATATAATTAATGCTAATCAACATGGATTTAAGGAAAATCCTGTTAAACTCACTTGATATCTTTTTTCATAAGATGACAAGTTTGGTCGATAAGGGAATAGTATTGATATATTATACTTATGCAGCATCAAGTCAAATGTCTTACAGAAATCTGACATTTTAATTAAAAACTAGAATACTACAAAATTAATATGGCACACATGACATGGATTAAAAGCTGGCTAACAGGATAGTTCTCCAAATGTAATTGTAAATGGGAATTGTCATTGAGCAGGTGTGTTTCTAGTGGGATTCCCACAGAAATCAGTGCTTGGCACTACACTATTTGGAAGAAAACATAAAATCATCACTGATAAAGTTTTCAGAGGACACAAAAAGTAGGGAAGTGGTAAATAATGAAGAGGACAGGTCACGGATACAGAGGGGCCTGAATTGCTTGGTAAGCTGGCAACTGCAAACACACACTATCCATGTTAATAGGTGCAAAAGTAAACGTATACATATATGAACAGAGAATGTAGGCCATACTTACAAAATGGGGGACTCTACCCTCGGAAGCAGTGACTCTGAGAAAGATTTAGAGGAGGTGATAGATAATCAAATGAACGAACTCCCAGTGCAATGCACAAAAGGATGAATGTGATCCTTGGATGTTGATCAATTGGAGAGAGTTCAGAGAAGAACCCAAGAATGGTAAAAGAATTAGAAAACCTTCCTTATAGTGGCAGATTCAAGGAGTTTAATCTACTTAGTTTAACAAAGGGACGGTTAAGGGGTAACTTGATTACAGTCCATAAGTACCTACACGTGGAACACATATTTGACAACAGACTCTTAAATGTAGCAGAGAGAGAT